>NW_020799123.1:12934865-12948110 GCF_003259725.1 Athene cunicularia | reverse complement strand
TCCCCGGCCCGGTGTCCCCGGTGCCCCCGGTGCCCCCGGTGCCCCCGGTGCCCCCGGTGCCGGTGTTTCTGTGCCCAGCCCCGCGGCGGGGCTGGTGCTCACCCTCTGTCCCGCGGGACGCTCTGGTTGCAGGCACGGGGCAGCGCCATGGAGGAGGCCCGCGGTGCCGCAGCGGAGGGCTCTGGGCTGGAATCGGGCTCCGGTGAACAGGGTGTGAGCAGAGTTCCACCGCATCTTCCTGTGGAGGTGATTGCCTTTGAACTGTTCCCAGGGCAGCGTGTTCCCACCCGTTCCCTACAGAGCGACGTCTTCATGGGGGCGGTTTCAATTGGAAGAAGTAAAACACAGCGAGCAATTATTGCAGTCTTGCCCTGGGGAAAAAAAAAAAAAAAGCCACTAAAAAGTAAATTTAGTTAGTCCTGTGTGTCAGCAGCATCCCGAAGTGTGTGTTTCTCAGTTCTCAGACAACGCATTTCTGCTGTCGACGCTTTAAAAAGGAAGTTATCCACGTTTCACAGACACACGTACTTGGGCTTTTTTTGAGGTTTGTTGGTGTTAAGTTTTCTTCTGTTGGTGCTGCACAATACTTGAATTTGGCAAGTGATGATATGGGATAAAACACTGTCTGTTTAAAAAGAAAGAATTATTTGGCCATAGGTAGTGCAAGCTGGAAGAGTTTCTTTAATAAATCCCTAAGGGCATTTTTTTAAAAAATAGATGTGAGCTCAAAAGGCACCTGAAGTTAAAAGTGGTGGGTAGAATTTTTGTCAGGATCTTTACTCTCTTCATGCTAGCTGGGTGACCGTTTTTGTGAATGAGGTTAAACTTCTACATTAAACTTCTGGGCCCCGTGACGAAAAGCAGGTGTTACGATCCTGGAGCATTAACATTAAATAAAGTACAGACCCTGTTGCAGTGCTGCTGTTGTGCCGTTTGCCTGTGCTGTGTGCTAGATGATAGAGGCAGAGAGCGGGAACGGCAGTGAGGAGGAAGAGTCTGTTCATCTGGAGGACCAAAAAGAGACGTTTCCCCCAGCAGAAAGCGGCGGCTACGGAGCTACGGAGCTGTCTGTTGGTTCTGCAGAAGTGAGACACTGCAATAATTTATCTAATCTTATCCACAGAACGTGTGACCAGTATTTGTAACGTTACATTCTCTTGGTGCAGTTTTATTGCTGCAAACACGAAGCCAATCAGAATTGGAACAGAGAGAAGCTAATTGCTCAAGCACAACTTATGCAAAAGCTCTGACAAAACAGGAGAGGTTCCTTTGCTCTCTTCTATGTGTGTAAAGTTGTTTTTTTTTTTTAATTGGGAGTGACACAGCTTTGCCAGTATATCTGCACGCGGGTTTTAGAAGGTCTTCTCGATTCTTTGTCTGCATTGATTGTGTCTCATGATGACAAAAATAAGCAGATTTTTAGGGGCAAATCGAGTTAGGTTGAAAAACTGTTTCAGGTGATGGATTTTATGTTTCAGGGAAAATCTCCTGAGACTTTCTTGGACAAAGTGGAATTAGACAGTTGTCCTCCCGGACTGGGTGACATGGAGCAGCCCCTAACAGACAGAGGAAGCCCCTCCCTCCCCCCGGGAGCTCCTCCAGGGGCAGCGGCAGTGGAGTTGAGCAGCTGCGCAGAGTCAGGTATCGTTCAGCTCCTTGTTAACAGTGCACAACTCGATACCATCTGTCAGTCACAGAATCCCAGACTGGTTTGGGTTGGGAGGGACCTTACAGCCCACCCAGTGCCACCCCCTGCCCCGGGCAGGGCCACCTTCCCCTGGCCCAGGTTGCCCAAAGCCCCGTCCAACCTGGCCTTGAGCCCTTCCAGGGAGGGGGCAGCCTGTGCCAGGGCCTCACCCCCCGCACAGGGGAGAATTTCTGCCTTAGATCTCGTCTCAATCTCCCCTCTGTCAGTTTAAAACCATCACCCCTCGTCTTATCCCCCCCCCTCCCTGATCAAGAGTCCCTCCCCACTTTCCTGTAGCCCCTTTCAGTGCTGGGAGGCAGCTCTAAGGTCTCCCCGGAGCCTTCTCCAGGCTGCACAAGCACAGTTTCTACTTTTCTCCCTTTCTGTTTGTTGTTAATCCAGCTGGAGGCATAACACTAGGAAATCTAAGCCTTTATCTTTTTTCGGGGTCCTGGTAACATTGAGAACCCATTTCTCTCTATTCAGAGTCTGCCGCTGGGCAATTTGGTCAGCTCACTGGTGAGGAGGAGTGCCAGCAGCATGGAGCTGAGGAACAGGAAACAAGCAGAAGAAGTGAAGAAACAGAACTGGTTGTCTTGGATCCAGAACACGTGAGGAGCCCTCAGATCTTGCCCTTCTCCTCTGCAGACTTGATATCTTGATTCGTGTAAAACGTGTGAGGCAAATGGTCCGCGGTGGCTTAGTTGTATGCTAAAACTACACGTTTAAAAATGGCTTTTGCAAAAGTACTAACTCCTGAACGTGTCTGCTCCCTCAATATTAAGCCCAAAGTTGCGGGTTTGGAGGTGAGCAATGCAGTGGGTGAATCTGAGACTCTTCAGTACTCCCGAAAGAGACGTACTTACCGCCAGAGTCAGTAGATGGGTGCTCAGCTGTAGCTCTTCTGAGACGTTTCTGACTTTCAAACATTCTCAGTAGTCGCTTCCTGATGTCAACAAATACCCGTTATATAATGCCTTGTTGCTTGCTACTGTGAGTTTAGCTAAAATAAGAATGTGTCTCTGGCCGAAAATGTTTTATTTAACAGTGGGAGTAGCAGGAAGGTTTCTTCATTGTTTATTTACACAAGTATGTTAAAGTTTATCAATGTCACACTTCTTTACAGCCTCTGATGAAAAGATTCCAGGCTGCCCTGAGGAATTACCTTACCAAGCAGATGGAAAAAGTGAACCTGGAACTTCAGGAACTGGTAGACGGCCAGTGCCTTCCCCCGGCAGCCCGTCCCTGTCCAAGCTGAAGTGAGAGAGCTGATTTCCTCTTGTGTTTGCAGAGGACGGCAGCGAGGAAGGGCAGAGTACAGAGAGAAGAGCTTGGGGTGATTCTTTACGGGGCACAGCAGCAGCTGGCGCGTCTGCAGCTGGAGCTGGAGAAGAGCCACGAGCGCCGCTCGCAGGCGGCCGCAGCCCGCCAGCAGCTGGAGGAGGAACTGGAGGGCCTCAGGCTGACTCACAAGAAAATGTGTCACAACACGGATGAGGAACGCAAGAAAGGTGACTGAGGCAGTCCTTGCCGTATTTCCTAACTCTAGTGCTATGTGGAGAAGTTAATCTGAATGTAAGTCAAGCACTGGGTTGAAAAAAACAGTAAAAATAATCAGGAGTAGTGCACTCATGGAAAAACCTCACTGATATTCACGATTGCCATATAATTCCTGTTGTTTCTAAGACCATATTGCTATGTTGTACTTCTAAGAAGGTCTTTAGGACTAAAACTGTTCCTGGCAGGTGGGTTGTTGTGTGACTTAGAAGAAGGAGAATTCCCGTCACTCTGTTACGTTTGCCGGCGTCTCTGCAAGGGTGTGACGAGACAGCAAGGGCTGTGGGTCACTGGGGGCGTCCAGGGGTATGGGAGCAGTGCCCATTCCAGGCAAAGACACGGACCTGACTCCTTCCGATTGCGCTGCAAGCATTTGGATGGGAAACAGTAAAACAAGGAGAGCTGAGCATTAAAATAATTGGCCTAGAAAGTTTTTGCAGGTCCCTGAAAAAAACTGAGAAGCATTCAACAGGCTGAGAAAGAGGCAGGTGTGTTTTGGGGCAGAGGAGTGGATTCGCAGCCTCCTGAGGGCCCTTCTTTGGTTTCCTGGGATTCTGTGCTGAGAATCAAGGAATTGCTTACCAAGATTTTTAGCTTTGCTTGTGGACCTACACGCCAAAGCTGATGTAAATTCTTATTTCAGGGAGGGCTGATTCATCTGGTACCTGTGCGGTTTTTGCTTTGGGTGCTTCTGTATTCCTTTCCCTTTTATCTCTGTTTAAAATGTGTCCGACAAATGTACTTTTCTTAAATATTTTTCCTCCTGCCTCCCCAGTTTCTGCAATGCAGACTCAGGCTGAAAACCTGGCCTTGCATCTCTTCTACATGCAGAATATGGACGAGGATATGCATCATAATATTTTACTAATGAAACAGTCGACAAAGAAGGCTGAGGCAGAGAAGGTCCACGCTGAGGTGGAAAAGAAAAAGCAGGTATCAAGTAAAACTGTCGTCTTTAAAATAAATAATGTCAGTTAGTGGTGCGTCTTGGCAGACGTGCTGCCTTGTCAGAAGGAGGGCTATGGTGTCTGGGTTGTGGAAGATGTGACAAATAATTGGGAAAAAAAAACCCACAGGCTTTTCTTGAAACACAAAGAATCCCCACCACCAAGATAGTGGCATGTACTGCCCAGAGGTTTTTGACAAGCCTTGTAACAGTAAATCACTCTTCACTCAAGCAAAGGGGTGTGGGGGCAGAAAGATATTTGGCGAAGAAGTATCAGATGTTCAAACCTCGAGAATTGTTCTGAGTCACAATGAGTTTCACAACGAAAAGCCAACTTTGCGAAGGGCCGGAGCCCGGTGTGCTGGAGCTCCCTCTGCTGCCTTCAGCTGGCAGCAGGACGCGAACGGAGGATTATTAGTGCAGGATTGCATGCAGAGGGTTGAAACCAAATGGGTTTAGAGGGTTTTTAACAAAGGATTTTTAAAACATAAATTGCTAACTGCTGGAGAGGTGACACAATACACTCCGCGCTGACAGGCATGAATGCTGCTTCAGATCCCAAGTATCAATTTACTACTGCAAAAGGGATGATAAAAAATTAGCAGAGGAGGTCTCACTCTCTTGAAAGTTGTCCCTGCTGCATTCGTGAATCGTTTGTATATGAATGGAAAAGTTTCGGCAGGAATCAACTCGAACCCAGTTGCCGATTTAATTCCTTTTCTAGTTTATGTTATTCTTGTAGAATCTACTTGGTTAAGACTGAGATTGTGTTACTCACCCCGAGCTGTTTGGCTCTGACTCTTTAGGATCTTTTACTAGACCGCTTAACGAGAAAAGTCCACGAACTACAAGAACAAGTCGCTCTGTTTGAAGCCCAGCTTGTGGCCCAGGCAGAGGACACAAAAGTAACTCGGCAAGCAGTAAATGAGGTAGGAGGGTGCCTTTTTTGCCTCTGGTTAATATTTCCCTCTGGAAGGACTGACCCCTTTTGGCTCCTGCTCATGCGGTTTGCACAGGCTAGGCTAGAGCTGTATGGTTCATTCCTCTTTGGAGGAATGAAGACTTCTGTTTTCGTTCTTTTTTTTTTTTCCCTCTGTCCTTAAGAATTGCCTGTAAACCACTTCCTCCCCCTCACTTCTCAGCTTTTTCTTTTTTTGCAGACCTGTGTTCTGTGGTCTAGTGTGGCAATAAAGTGGACACGTGTTAGTTGAACATAAAATGCCCTGCATTGTGACCTGAATTTGTGTTTTCGGCACGGTCTAGCTTCACGCTACCCACCAGCTCTCCCCTCCCTAGGCTTGTGCAGAGGTGCAGGCTATTAACATGGAGAAGAAGCGACTGATGAACCACTGGAACAGCAGCTTGGCTGGAATGAAGCAGAGAGATGAGGCCTATATTGCTGCACAAGAACTGCTGAGGTACGGTGTCTGAAAACAGCCCCGGGAGAGACCTCAGATAAGTTGGGCAGGAAGGATTCTGAAAGGGGCACTATGTCTTCTGTCGAGTTTATTACTGTATGTGCAGGACATGTCAGGCAGAACAAGTTTGCTGCTCTACAGCACATAATAAAGCTAAAGGATAAGAAGCACAGTCCTTTGTTACCATTTTCTTTATCCAAAACACAACTCTCCCTTGAAACGTGGGGTTTTTAGAGCTGCTTAGAGTTTTTGCGTTCCTACTTTATTCCTTTAAAAGAGTTCCTTCACCTTTGCAGCATCTCTCAATCCGAAGAGCCAGATGTCAGGAAGGATTTTTTCTATCCCTTTCGGTTAGGGCTTTGTGATGCCTTTAGGAATCTTCAGGAAAACCTTCCTATTGTTGCCAAAGGAAGTGTTTGTTTGGTCTGGAGTCTTAAAGCTTGACTGATTCCCTGAGAACAAACAACATGCTTTTATATGGTGGCATCCTGGTAAGAATGGGGGGGTGGGGACTGGACTGAAAGGAGGAATTACTTTTCCTACATACATTTCCTTTTAAATGTTAATGTCTCCATCCATCTTCTGCTGACTCTGGGCTGTCACAGCAGACCAGGCTTTATAAAGATCTTCCTTCCTGGGCAGTTGTTGCTGCAATAGGCCGTTTGAAAAGAGGAATTTGTAGCTGACCGTTCAGCGCATGAATCAATCCCTGTGAGTTTCCATCCTCTCTGCCTCTCCAGCAAGTACAGACATGACCTCAAGTCGCTAGCAATGGACATCCACGGCTGTAGAAAGTCGATCAGGAAGGAGGAGGAGAAGAATGAGCTGCTTGTCACCGTCCTGAGCCGTTCCGAGAACGACGCCAACACAACAAAGAAGCTGCTCGCCCGGTGCCTTTCGCAGCAGGAGGCCTTGAAGGCTGAATCTGGCACCTACACTCGTGTCCTCCATGAGACGGAGCAGGCCCTCAGCAGGACCAAGATGGTGAGAAGAGTCACATGGACAAAGAACCCTTCTGAATTGTACACGGGTATGTAATCCCCTTCTCCTAACAGCTGCAGTGATCCTGTCTGTCTTCCTTACCTTACAGGATCAAGCTGCTCGTCTGAATGAGTTGCTGTCCATCAGTGAGGATATAGAGAAGGGAACGGATGCCAACGCGCAGCTGGAGAATGAAATCATGGCAAAGGTTCAGGACCAGATGGTGTCCAGCAAAGCCACAAAGCACTTCTCACAGCTGGCTGCAAAACTCCGTAGGAGGAAAACAGATCTGGTATGGTATCTCCTCCATTCGGGAGGGCAGGGGAAGGAAACTGCCTCGAGCAGTGTCGCTCAAGTGTGTTTTGTCGGTGTCTTCGTTCTGGTTTTCAGGTCTGTAATGGAAGCTCTGCTGGGTTTGCGACCTCAGTTTAGTTCTCCCAGTGATCTTACTGCAGGATTCTGGTGTAGGCAAGAGCGTGGCCAAAAAGTCCCGACACATAACACACTGTTCTTTGTGGCCTTCAGAAATGGGGACAATGATGAATCCTGTCAGTATTTACTATAAAGGGGTTTGAGTTCTCATGTATCGCGGGAAGACAGTGGCTATGTGGTACTTCCATACTCCTCGGTAAAATAACTCTTGATAGTGCGTGGCGGAATGAGATGCAGGTGTGCTCTTAGCTTCTCAGAAAGGATTACAGTCCGAGGAACACTCGGACCAGACCCACAGTTCCTCATGGCAGGACAAGTCACTCTCTCTGGGAGTGTGTGACTGGTACAGTAGAGAAACTGGAAGATTCGGCGTAGTCTGTGTCAGGCCGGGTTGTGTGGGCTGGCACTCACTCCCCGCACACACACCTCTCTATTTCCACGGGTTACCTCAGCCTGCCCCTGGCCTTTTTAAATCGAGGGCACATCTTAAGCAACTGGAAGGCTGCCAGGGTTGGCTCTCGTTGTGAGAAGGGCCCCTCCAGCCCCTTTCCCACAGGTACACAAACAAACGGAGCCTCTGCACTGGCTCCCGTTAGCATCCGTGTTGCACAGGCCACTGCACGTGGGGAGCAGGGCCCTGGGGGGGCGTGGGGTGACCTCCCGTGGGGCAGGGGGGGCGTGCAGGGCCAGCAGGCGGGCTCCTGGCTCCCGGCAGGCACCTGCCTGCGCTCCTGCTGCTCCCGAGCAACGGGCAGGGCCGCGGGCTCTGGGGGGGTGGTTGCTGGGTGAGGGCTGCGTTTGCCAGGTGTGGTGGAGCCGTGTAGTAATGTTCTAGTACTGCCAGCAGGTAACTAGAGACACCCGGGCGGGAAGGTCACTCACAAGTGAGGAGTGTGGTCTCTGAAAGGGTTTGGGGACATTCAGTCTCCTTAATGCTTTTCACAGCCTTATGGCAGATATTGCCTTGCGGCAAATATTGCTGCCTGCTGCCAAGAGGGGGAGATACAACAGTACGGAGAGGGGAAGTAGCTTGCTTGTGGCTTGTAGTACAGACCTGGGAGGAAGCTCTGGATCCCCTGACTCCTGTGCTTTGATAAGCGGGCATTACAAATAAAGTGAGTGGCTGCTGGTGACAGAGATTTGCTTTCTGTCTGTTGATAACCCCAGGAGCTGCATTTTTCCAAGGCTGAGAATGATACGGCCCAGGTTCTTCTGACTGCGGCTCATACCAGCTGCAGGCTGACAATCCTCCAAAAAACACTTTGTGAGCTGGACAAGGAAATCAAAAATGTCCGTGATCTGATCAGCCACAGTGAAAGCGAGATTGCAAAGTGCAGTCTCCTGACTGAGAGCAAGCGGCGGGTCATCAGCCAGTACAACAAGAGGTTGGAGGCCATTCTTTCTCAGCAGGGGGTATGTACGTTTACATTTCAATCCCAAATTAGAGTTTATTCTTGGGACCACGGATGCCCTTGATGAACTCAACTGCATAAGTGTTGGATAGTTAAAACTTGCAGGCATCAGCACTGTGATTTAAAAGCTGTGCTAGTTAGTGGAATTGTTTACGTTTGTCAAACAGTTCTTAATCCGTGAGAAGAGGAGCTGGGAAGAGGAGCTGGCATTAGGGATTGTGAAACGAGGGTGTGCCCAGCACAGATTTCTGCAGGGAGTTGTCTGCACCCAGTGAAAATGTTGAATGACACCAGTACTCAGGGAGTAAATAGGATCTCATTATAAAATCGGCCAAGGTTGTCGAGGGGAGGATGGAGCAGGCAGAGCCGCTGCAGTCACAGGGTGGTGGGGCCCTTCAGGTGCCCCCCAGCCCCGTCCCTCGGCCGCGAGCCCTCGGGCCGTGACAGACACGGGGAGGAGCACTCGCTGCAGCCCCCTCGGTGTCGGCCGTGCTGGTGTAAGAGCTAAGGAGGCCCTTTGGGCACAGAGTCCCAGAACCTTTCGGGCTTCTGTTGCATTTATTCCGGTGAGGTCAGGGGGGATTAGGCCCATCCAGCTCCCGGGAAATGGAGGCAGAAAGTGACTGACAGAGTCACGGTACAGCTGCGGTGTGTGGTGGGTGTCTCAGCAGTGGGACTGGCACCTGCAGTGATGCTGGAAACAAGCTCCAGCAGCTTCTGCCTGATTTGTCCCACCCTTTGCCCTCGTACAGGGGCAAGAATTGGGACCACTGGAAATTGAGATCAACAAGTTAACCAGGGAGGTAGAAGAGTGTAATTCTGAGGTGATGACACTGCAGAAATACTGGCTGAATCAGCAGAAAGAGCTGGTCAAGCTAACGCACGCACGGGAGGAACAGCGAGCCTCCCTGGATATGTTAAAGAAGCAGGTCACAGTAATGCAGCAGAAGAAAGTGCGCACTGAAAGTAAGTCATTCCCTAATGCTGTCTTAAAATATTCATCTGTGCATGGAGGGAAAAGGGAGCGAGGGCTTACGGGGGTGATGCCAGACCTTCCCCGAGGGCTGCGCTCGCTGCCCCTGGGGTGTGTGAGCAGTAACGGAACGGCCCCGGTGCTGCACCCTGGGGCTGAGCGCCAGGCACCCGCGGCTCTTCTGCACCTCGTCGTTGCCTGGAAGGGTTGATCCTGCTGTCCTGACTGGCACAGTCGAACCCCAAGTGACCACGTCACATGTTACACTTCTTAAATAAAGTTTGCGAGCAGTTGGTAGGTAAATGTCCCCACTAATGATAGCATTTGCTGTGGCCAAAACCAACTCTCTTCCACAGTAATCTCCTTCTAAACTTTATTTGATTTCTGGACTCGTGGGAAAATGTTTTGACTGGGTGTGAGGGATGCAGGTGGCTCTGCAGTTTGTCACACCTTGCCTGTGTTCAACCCAGTGCTTGTGGGAATTTCAAGACTTTTTTTCTATTTGCCTGTAGATAAAATTCAGCAGGAAACAAAAGAACAGAAGGACATCGAGCATCACATGAAGAACATGTCGAATGACTTGATAAAGTTAAATGTGTTGATCAACAAGAACAACAGCAGCTTCGAGGAGCTGCGGCACGGCAACATGATCACAGAGAACGAGTTTGTGCGCTCTCTCAAGGTACAGAGGCTTGACGTCTCATTTCCAGGTCTCAACCTCCTGTGCAGATCGGAGGCAAACGGGGATCCTGGAAATCTTTCTCGGTCTGACAATGTTGTATTGGTTCATGCTTCCCAAATCTAGGCAGCAGAAAGAGAATCAGTTGAGATGCAAGAGAGGCACAGTCAGTTGAGTGAGGAGAAGGACAGACTCCTGAACTGCCTGCTGGAAGCAGAGTAGGTACTAGAGAGATTCTTGCTTTGTGCCACAGTCTTTGAACTTTCATACCTGTGTCCTTGTTACCTTCCTTCAGTCATCAAACCGAACCAGCACCAGCAAAAGTGCTTCTGTCCTTGGAGAAGGTAAAAGGCACTGAACGGATTTTTGGAACACAGAAACTGAAAGGTGCTTTAGCTGCCTCCAACCAGGAAGAGCTGAGAGGATGTTGGCTTTAACAATTCCAGCTTGTTTGTGCCGGATGTTGCCATGATCCCTGGGGGCAGACTCCTCATGCCACATCCTCTGCGGGTAAACCAGAGCAAGTGTGCTGCACTGGGTAGCTCCTTGGGCTCTGCCAGCCCGTGCCAGGCTGGTTTTGCAGTCCCCACGCCACTTCCTGACTTGCAGTGCTTCCCGCCTGGTTCTGTGACTCGGTGACTTCACGCCGCTCTGTTGCTGCGCTTTCCTGTCCCGCACGCGGCGCCTCGGCTGCAGCTCTGCACTCAGAATCCATCTCGGGAGCGCGCTGCCACTGATGCTCTGCTTCCCCTTTCTGTCAGGCATCAAATCATGCTGTGGGAGAAGAAGATCCAACTGGCAAGAGAGATGCGTGCAGCGGTGGATTCCGAGACAGGACGAGGCGAGGTCCAAGCCATGAGGACAGAGATTCATAGGATGCAGGTGAGCCGCTGCCAAAGAGAAGCTGCACACAGCGTGTTCAGCTTTGGAGCTGCTGAAACATAAGTCAGGAGATGAGAAACAGGCTGGAGAAGCAGCATCCTCACAGCTATAGCAGTACTGGAAATTTTACCACCCTGCAGCTGGATTGAATTAAATCCATCCACCTGGGTGTGCTTCGTGTGTCCCTGGCACATGGCACGTAACAGGAACTGGATACACCTCAGAAATGGGTCTGAAATGCAACGTGTCTGCCACCTTCTTCTGTGACCCCGATTTACGAGCAAAGAAATGATTACTAAATCTCCCATTATCTTAATCACTGGTTAGGGAAGTCTTCTGGCAAAGCAGCTCTTCCCTTTCATTCTCAGGATGCTTCTGCTTTTGCTATTGCTAATGAGTTCCAGTGAAACATCTCGAAGATTACTTTAGACAAGTTGATAATCCAGCCCTCTGCCTTCCAGATCCAACACAGGGCAAACCAGGTTTTGATTTAGAGCAAATTTGGCTTGCCAACACTCACGTGTCACATGTATCTGGTTTATGTTGATGGGATGTGCCACACAGATGACTTCAGTTAGGTGCCGTTCGTAAACATTAATTATTTTCAGCCTGTTTTGTATCTCGGCAAATGGCAGGTCCGCTATGGCCAGCTGATGAAGCAGCAGGAGAAGATGATTCGTGATATGGAGGCATCTGTTTCTCGTAGAGAGGCGATAGCGGTTCGTGGGGAGGGTCAGAACAAAACAGATAAGAAACGGATCACCAAGAGGGACTTCCACCGCGAGAGAGAGGAGCTGAGAAAGAAGATCAGGGAAACGCAGAAGGTGAGCAAGAGGCAGCGCTGCAGGGGCTCTGTGCTTGCCTGGGAGTGAGCACCCGTGCGCCCCCAGCACAGACCCTGGGGGGTCAGCACCCAGACCCTGCGCCCGCACAGGGACAGCGCTGCGCAGGCCTTGGAAACACGTTAAAAAAAAACCCAAACAACCACAAAAAAAGACAGAATTCTGGGAAGATGGCTGGGAACGCAGCTGGACTTCAGAACCAGCATCTGCCATTTCCTTCTCTTCTGTTTTCTAGACCACTGAAGGCTGCAACAAAACCCTCCTGGAGCTGGAGAGCTCCCAGGCGTCCCTGAGCGCCGCCTTCTCGGCAAAGCAGCAGGAGCTGCTCAGGCTGCAGGCCGAGTCCCACGGCCTCGACGCGGACGCGGAGCGGCTGCGGGAGGAGAAGCAGTGGGTGAGCGTCGCCGCGTCCCTGCAGCAGGAGCCCCGCAGAGCCTGCTGCTCGCCTCCCCCAGCCCCCCCGGCTCTGGCTCGCCGCCAGCCTGAGCCGGGCGTGTTGGTGTCACTTTAGCCACGCTTTAAGGTAACTGAGCACATTCTGAGGGCTCGTAGCGGTCCTGCACCGATGCTGCAGTTGCACCCTTAGGGAGGCAGCATTGCCTGGAAACACCAGCCTGAAGGACTTGGTGTTTGGAAAATAATCTAGTAGCAGCCACCCTCCGTGAGCGCTAGCGGGCCACTCACAGGTATGGTGCAAATGTGAGAGCCAGCTCAGGGTCCCGAGTGACCTCCTGTGACGTTTTTAAGTTGGTGAAACTGTCCTGGCAAGCGTTGGCTTTGTACGTGCAGGTGTTTCTCTGGTTTATGGCATTCTGTGCCATCAAGGGCAGGTTGGACGGGGCTCAGGGCAACCTGGGCTAGTGGAAGGTGTCCCCGCCCGGGGCAGGGCGTGGGACTGGGTGGGCTTGAAGGTCCCTTCCAACCTGAACCAGTCTGTGATTCTATGATCCAACAGTTTATCTTTCCCTGAGTTGACGTGCAGGTGTGGTGCTTAGGGCCAGGGTTTGGTGGTGGACTTGGCAGTGTCGGGTTTACAGTTGGCCTTGATAAACTTAAAGGCCTTTCCCCACCCAAAGGTTTCCCGCTCGAGGGCTGCACCTCCGCGGGTTTGGCCGGGACGGCGGGGACTCCGTAGCCCTGCCCTCGAGCAGCCCTTTCGCTGCGGAGCGGGACGCTTACGGCGCCTGACGCCCCGCTCGGGCCTGGCCCTCGGCTCTTCCCCGGGTGCTGCTCTCAGAGCCGTTTCTCTTGCTGCTTTTCCCAGGCCCTCCTGGAGCTCGTGGCCTACCAGACTCGCCAGAAGCACCTGCAGGCCCTGAAGGACGGGACCTACGCTCCGCTCTGCCGCACGGAGCAGGCCCGCAGGGCCAAGGCGCAGGCGCTGCGGGCCCGGCTCGGGGCCATCGCGGCCATCGCGGCCCGGGCCCAGCGGGAGC
>NW_020799123.1:12932384-12934815 GCF_003259725.1 Athene cunicularia | reverse complement strand
CGCCGCGGGCGAGCGGCCGAGCCGCCTCTGCGCTCTACGGGGTGCGGGTCAGCCCGGAGCCCTTCGGCCTCCTCGTCTACCGGCAGCGCGGCGGGCGGGTGCTGTAAGTGCCCCGAGCCCGGCAAAGCCTCCCCGAAGGAGGGGACACGGGGGACACGGGGGATGGCAGCAGCGTGGCCGTCGGTGGCCGCGGGGGCTCTGCTTGGGCCCCCGCTGCAGCTGGGTGCCTGGGAAGGGACGCGGGAACCCCGGAGCTTGGCCACAATGGGGGTTTGATTCACGGGGGGACGAGCCCCCGTGTCCCTCCCCGGGGCTGGCGGTTCCCAGCTCGGCGCCTCCCTCCTCCCCGGGCACTGGGCGCTGCCGGGGCCGGTTGCCGGAGCACCCCCCCTCTCTCCGACAGGCTCAACACCACCGTCGCGCCCCTCTTCTTCGCAGACCAGTTCCTGCAGATCTCCACCTCCTTGCCCTCCCGCTTCATTTCTGGGCTGGGGGAGCACCTGACGCCGCTGGTCCTCAACACGACGTGGACCAGGGTCACCCTCTGGAACCGGGACATGGCGCCCGCGGTACGGAGCGGGGCCGGGGGCAAGGGCTCACCTGCTGGGGTGGCCCCGCCGCCTCTTCACGTCATTATTTGGGGCCGGGAACGGCGCCGGCGGAGCTCTGGGCCCTGGCCTCAGCCCCATGCGAGCCCATGGGCCCGTGTCCCCCCCGAGGGCTTGGTGCTGCTCAGCCCCGCGTTCCCCGGCGCGGGCCAGGGCTCTGGCTTGAGGCAGAGCTCTGCCGAATTCAGGGGGTGTTTGGGGCCACCAGCCCTGGGCTTCCACCTCTTGAGGCTGCTCGAGGCCGGCGGGGGGTGGGTGTTGTGCCACACTGCCCTGTGCTCTGCCCCAGCCCCAGGTCAACCTCTACGGCTCCCACCCTTTCTACCTGGGGATGGAGGACGATGGGTCGGCTCATGGCGTCTTTCTGCTGAACAGCAACGCGATGGGTGAGTCCCACAGAGGTGCCGGGCGCGGGCTCGACCCCTGTCCCTGTCCTCACGTCGTTCCTCGGGCGCTTGTGCTCCCCCAGACGTGCTCCTGCAGCCCAGCCCGGCCCTGACCTGGCGCACAACGGGCGGGATCCTCGACTTCTACGTCTTCCTGGGCCCTGACCCCAAGAGCGTGGTGCGACAGTACCTGGATGTCATCGGTAGGGCCGAGCCGCAGGCGGGGGGCACCGCGGTGGCTTTCTTGGGATGCTGCGAGTGGGGGGGATGCGAGGCAGCGTGGTGCTGGGCCGGCCCTGCGCCCGCCTGGCCAGCACCCACCCTCCTGGCTTCCAGGGTTCCCCTTCATGCCCCCGTACTGGGGCCTGGGCTTCCACCTCTGCCGCTGGGGCTACTCCTCCACCGACATCACCCGGCAGGTCGTGGCCAACATGACGGCAGCTCGCTTCCCCCTGGTAGGTCTCAGCTGCTCCCGGGAGCCTCTGCCCAAAAGCGGCTGTGGAGAGGTGCCGGGGAGTCCCCATGGGTGGGGGGTCCCTGCTCCTCCCCAAGCACCGGTGCCGCCGTCCCCAGGACGTGCAGTGGAATGACCTGGACTATGCGGATGCCAAGAGGGATTTCACCTTCAACAAGAAAAGCTTCAAGGATTACCCGGAGATGGTGCGGGACTTCCACCGCCGCGGGCTGAGGTACATCATGATCGTGGTGAGTGACACCCCCGGCCATTCCGGGGCTCCCGCACCCGTGGGCTGGCACCGGGGTTTCCATCTGCCCGCGAGGGTGGTGATGGAGCTGCCCCCGAGGAGGGCGGGGGAGGCCATTCCCTGCCCTTGCTGGCGAAGCCCCGGTTTTGTGCCCCACCAGGATCCTGGGATCAGCAGCTCGGGGCCTCCCGGCACCTACAAACCCTATGACGAGGGACTGAAGCGAGGGGTGTTCATCCGAAACGCCACGGGGCAGCCCCTGATCGGGAAGGTGCGTGCGGGGAGCGGCCCCGGTCCCCGTGGGGATGGAGCTTGAGTGGGGCCCCGAGAGCTGGAGGGAAATACCCGGGGAACGGCCACGGTGGAGAATGGGGTGGCTGTGGGGTGCAGGGGCTTGGGGACAGCGGGACTTTGCCGGTTGCTGCCTCCCTCCTGCAGGTCTGGCCCGGTCCGACGGCCTTCCCGGACTTCACCAACCCAGAGACTCACGAGTGGTGGCACGACATGGTGAAGGACTTCCATGACCAAGTGCCCTTCGATGGCATGTGGATCGTGAGTGGCTCCGGCAGAGCCGCCGCCTGCGGCTCCCTGGCTCCTGCCCCTGGCTTCTGCCGGGCTCTGGCGCGGCGGCGAGGGCAGCTCGTCCTTTCCCCTTCGCTCCCCAGGACATGAACGAGCCATCCAACTTCGTGGAGGGCTCCCAGGACGGCTGCCCCAACAACAGCCTGGAGCA
>NW_020799123.1:12929568-12931210 GCF_003259725.1 Athene cunicularia | reverse complement strand
AACAGCCTGGAGCAGCCCCCCTACGTGCCAGGTACAGGGAGCGGGTCCCAGCCTCTGCCCGGGGGCGCGGGGAGCCCCAGGAGGAGCCTGGGGGTGCGGGGAGCCCCAAGAGGAGCCTGGGGGTGCAGGGAGCCCCGGGAGGAGCCCGGGGTTGCTCCAGTCCCGGCCGGGGGGCTCTGTGCCCGCCCTGGCCAGCACTGCTCCCATGCAGGGGTGTTTGGCGGGCGGCTCCAAGGCGGCACCATCTGCGCCTCCAGCCAGCAGTACCTGTCCTCCCACTACAACCTGCACAGCCTCTACGGGCTCACCCAGGCCGTCGCCTCCCATGAGTAAGCCCGGGGCTGGTGTCGCAGCTCCTGAGGAGCTGATGCACATCACGGGGGGTGCCAGAGCCAGGAGAGACCCCTCCCCACAGCTGGGCAGGGCGGGTGTGGGGGGGCATTCAGCGGGGGGGCGAGGGCTGGGTTCGTACCCCGGTGCGTTGCCTGTTGCTGCCAGTTCGTACCCCGGTGCGTTGCCTGTTGCTGCCAGCCTGGGGCTGGAGCTGGTGCTGTGCTGCCGTGCTGGCTCCTGGGCTGGGGGGCCATGCCCTGAGACTGCCCCATGGGCAGGATGGTGCTGGGTGTCTGCCCCGGCCTGTGCCCGCTCTGCTGGGAGCTGCTGAGCCCCCTCCTGCCCGCAGCGCGCTGCTGAGGGTCCGGGGCAAGCGGCCCTTCGTCATCTCCCGCTCCACGTTCTCTGGGCACGGGCGCTACGCAGGGCACTGGACTGGGGACGTCGGCAGCAACTGGGAGCAGCTCTACTACTCCATACCAGGTAGGCTGCGGGGTGCCGGGGCCGCATCCTGCTCCACTTCCCCCCTGTGCCCCCCCCACTGCAGCCGGGGGCTTCCCCGACACACTCTGTGCCCCCCCGCAGAGGTGCTGCTCTTCAACCTCTTCGGGGTGCCGCTGGTGGGTGCCGACATCTGCGGCTTCGCGGGCGACACATCGGAGGAGCTGTGCGTGCGCTGGACCCAGCTGGGCGCCTTCTACCCCTTCATGAGGAACCACAACGACCATGGCGCCCGGGTGAGCGCCGGGGGGGCGGCTGGGGGACGGAGCACCCACTGCTCCCCCCACATGGTCCGAGCATCCCCCTGCCTTCTCCCCTGCAGCCGCAGGAGCCGTACGCCTTCAGCCCCGCCGCCCAGGCTGCCATGAGGAAGGCCCTCTGCCTCCGCTACTCCCTCCTGCCCTTCCTCTACACCCTCTTCCACCGGGCTCACTCCGCCGGGGAGACGGTGGCACGGCCCCTCTTCCTCGAGTGAGTGCCCACGGGCGCCGGGAGGGGGGTGCAGGGTCTCCCTGGCGCTGCACTGCCCGTCTCCTCCTTCCCCAGGTTCCCCAAGGACCCCAACACCTGGGCCCTGGACCGCCAGCTGATGTGGGGCGGGGGGCTGCTCGTCACCCCAGTGCTGCAGCCAGGAACCACCAAAGTCAGCGGCTACTTCCCGGCGGGGACGTGGTACAGCCTCGCAGGGGTGGGTGCTGCCCTGTGAGCGGGGGCTTTGCTGCCTGTGTCCCTGCTCCTACCAGACCCCGGGGCTGTGCTGGGGCTCAGGCCTCACTTGTGGCCGTTGGAGGGGGGCTGGGACCCCCCC
>NW_020799123.1:12919527-12920492 GCF_003259725.1 Athene cunicularia | reverse complement strand
GTCTGCAGAGCAGGCGCCGTCCCCGAGGGCCCCGTGGCACGAGGACGAGGCGCAGCTGAGCCTGGGTTGTGTCTCTCGCAGGGCTGGACCTCGTGCCGCTCTGTGTGACGTTCCTGCTCTGCCTCTGGGAGGTCCAGTACGGCATCGTGGCCGGGGTGCTGGTCTCGGGGGTTCTCCTGCTCTACTCCATTGCCAGGCCCCCGGTTAAGGTGGGCTTCCCACCTCCCTTTGGATGCAGCGGGGTGTTGGGGGGCAGGGTGCCCTCTCCCGTGTCCCCGCCTGCCACTGGCGCAGCTCAGGGACCGCTCTCAAAGCGCAGGAGGAAAGGAGAATCCCCGGAGCTGAGAGCGGGAGGCATGGCTGTCCCGCTTCCCGCTGGCGCTGGGGTGTGTGCAGGAGTGGGGGGTCCCTGAGGGGTGGGGGCTCCTGCGTGGCCCCTCCGCCCAGGAGGTCGGTGCTTTGCTCCATCACACGGGCACTTGTCCCCGCGTGGGGCAGGTCATGGCCCCGAGCTCCCCGTGACCCGTCGCCCCGCACCGGGGTCTCGCGCAGGTGTCGGAGGGGGACGCGCTGCTGGTGCAGCCGGGGAGCAGCCTGCACTTCCCGGCCGTCGAGCGCCTCCGGGACACCGTCTGCAGCCGCGCTCTGGCAGGTACGGGGCTGCCTGGCCCGTCGGCTCGTCCCGGGGACCCAGCGGGGGTGACAGCTTCTGGCGGGGGTGACAATGCTGCCCAGACCTGCCCCTGCCGCCCTCCCGGGGCCGTCTGACCCCTCCAGCCACGGCGCTGGCTCTAAGGGCTGCGTCCCCTGGGCTGGTTGTCCTTGGACTGGGGACGTGACCTCACCCTCCTCTTCCAGCAGCGTCCCCACCGCGCTCCGTCATCCTGGACTGTTGCCACGTCAGCAGCATCGATTACACGGTGGTGGTGGGGCTGGCAGAGCTGCTGCGGGACCTGCGCAGGCAC
>NW_020799123.1:12893670-12914687 GCF_003259725.1 Athene cunicularia | reverse complement strand
AGCGCGGCGGCGGGGCTCCCCTCGACCCTCCGGTCGGCCCGGCCCGGCCGGAGCTTTCCTGGCTTTGCGGTGACCGGTGGGGGACGACGGGGCGAGAAGCGGGTCAGTCCCTGGCGCCTCCACACTCAGCTGCCCGGGGCTGAACTTGCTTGTGTTTTGCCAAGGAGCTGGTGCCATTTTTATGGAATGCTGTATTAAAAAGACCAGTCTCATCCCTCTTGAACCAGAATTTCCTATCTTCAGGTTATTTTTAGGTTCAGAATTCACTTCCTGAATTTCTGGTTCACAACGCACTAATTCTGTCTCTCTGAGCACAATTAATGCAGTTACACCGGGGGAAATACTTCCTAATTCTTTTATTTCCTGAAAGAGAGGATGACCTGGGCCACCAGAATTGCTTTTGGTTTGTTGATATGAAAAAGATCCTAAAAGATTACACTAAATCAGAATCAGCCTGCTGCAGTCCCGACAAGATCAGTTCTTAGCAAACCCCTCTGCAATCAAGAATGGCAAGGGAACAAAGCCAGGATCTCCAGCTCTTACATGCTGCAGGAAAAGCATCCAAAGCCTCTGTTTTGGTGGTCCAGAAGCTTTGTCCCTGCTTCTGGCAAAGGTTAGAGGTGGTGGAAGGAGTGGTAGTGCTTCACCAGGTAGATACGCTCTGTCTGAGGGACCAGGGAGTTCCACTAAGTAAATATGTGCAGGCCAAGCCCTGTCAACAGAGTCAGCGAGGAACAGGAAAAGCTCAGGGAAGAGTTTAAACTCTTCAGATAGTGGCGTGATAGTAAATTGGACGTGAACAATGTCGGAAGGGTCCCTGCTTCAGGTACAAACCAACCTGCTGTCGTTAAGCGAGGTGCAGCCGTTGGGCTGTGTTGCACGTGAAATATTTGACACAGCTATGACTTAGCAGCAATTCAAGATTTATTAACGGTGCGAGGTGAATCAAAAGGTTGATTGCTTAATGATTGACCAATTTAAAAGATTAACGAGGTGATTTGTTACGAATTTCGTTATGTTGTAATGAAAACAGCGACTTAATTACAGATTTGAGAATTCTAAGGTTCACGCTAATTTACCTCAAGGTACCCTAAATCAAAGTAACATGTGTGTAAATACAAAACATACACACAGGTGGACAAATCTTTGGATCCTGTGGAATATGTAGACATCCCCACTGAAGGCAAATGTGCATATTCACACAGGTGGATGGGTGGGGAGGTGGGTGGAAGAGGCCAGCCTATCCTTAAGATTTCCCTCGAGTTTAAATGCTCACAATGCATCAGCACTGCTCAGCGGGCGATAGCTGAGCCTTGGGAAGACTGGCTTTGCCCTTTGTGGGCAGACGGTCTTAAAACCTGGAGGAGTCTGTGCCCAGAGACTTCCCAGCTCAGGGGAGATGCTGGTCGTAGCCCACTGCTGGCCGGGAGAGCTCAGAGGGTCTCACTTCGTGTCACTATTTCTAGGGTCTGAGATAATTGACTTTTGTCAGGTACTCTTCAGCCCAACTCAGATGATGAAATACTTTCCCGCTTGCGCAGGCCCAGCACGTGATAGGTGTTGAAGTTGAGGTACCACGGCCCAGGGGGCTGCCAGGAGGTGGTCGCTTGTCATTCCCGTCCCCAGGCTGTAGGGGAGGCAGGACCCAGGTATGTTAAGGTCGTGCATTAAGCTCTGCTCTGCTGCCCTTCCCGATCCGCTCTTGGTTGGTATGTGACCCGGGGGGGGGAGGAAATCGCTCTGAGAGGTCAGGACAGGGGGCAGGGGACTTGTGAGCTACCTTCACTGTGATTTTTTTTTTTTTTTTTTTTTTTTTTCCAAAAATACCCTGAGGAAATCAATGTCTCGTGGTGCTGGTTGATCTCCACTCAAAGAGCTTTAAGCTTTTGCTCTCAAATCGAGATCTGCAGAAGGGGGAGATCTGCTCTGATTCAGGTGTGGGCTGCCTCTTCATGGGTTTTGAGGACTGGATAAACCTGTTAAAGGTGAAAAGGTTGTTGTCCCGAGCCTCCCTGGCCACAACACTCAGCGGCGTGGCAGAGGTCCCACGTGCTGTGAAAGCTGAGACGTGCCCCCGCGCTGTCCCCGCACGGCTCGGGGTTCCTCGAGCGCTGGGAGAGGCCGTTGTGGTTCCCAGCACCTGCTGCTTTGGGCAGCAGCGCGTTAGCTGGAGTAGGACAGGGACAGATCAGCACCTCAATACTGCCGTTTCTTATCTTAATTATTCTGCTGCTGACTGCAGGGGCCTTGGAGAGGGACGGAGGCTGTGCTGGGGAGGATGGTGTCCTTGCTGTTGAACAGGGAACGACAACAAAGCAGCTCCTGTGTGTTCAGCTGATACATTTAGTCAGGGGCAGACTCTGCTCGCTCACCCCCAGCTGAGGAATGCTGGTTCCTGACTCTCAAGTTTAACAAGAGCCTTGTCTCTGTTGCAGAGAGAAGAGAGGGGAAGCTGGCTCCAGTCCCTGAGAGGAGAGCAGAGCCTGGAGGAGAGCTGGAGGGAGAAGGTGCTGAGGGCCCTTCCTCCACCACTGACACAATGGAGGAGGCAAAAGCTCTGATCAGCACCTCAGAGGCCACACCTGGACACACAGCAGGTGGGCCTCCGGCCTCTGCTGAAACACAGGTGGAGGCAGAGGGAGCATCGCTGCTCGAGGGTGTCGCAGTTCCAAGTGACACCTCGGAGCCTGCGCCTCAGAGCACGGCGGGTGATTCTTCTGAGAAGTCACGGAAGAGGGTAAGGCTCTTTGTCGGTGCGGAGGAGCAGGGGTAGCTGGTAATTTGTTGCGCTCTCTTTTGTGAAGCGATGAGGCTGGGCTGCGTCACCACGAATCCCTTTGGCCTGCACCCGGGAGCTGCTGCCGGGGTTCCTAGGCAGCGTGTGGATGCATTTGCTGACGTGAAGCGTGTGTGTGTGGCCTGGTGATGTGCCGAGCGGTGCAGCTCCTGCTGACGGCACCTTTGCTGCACTGAGGGCGGTGGAACAGAGTTCAGCTTAGTACCGTGTCTGCCCTGTGAGTGAGCATCATGTCAGCACTGCTCTGTGTTCCTGCTGAGAAAGTCTCGAATATTAAAACTGGAGAATTCTCAAGAGTTACTTGCGTTTCCCCTGCTATAAAGGATGGTGGCTGGTCCTTTCTCTTCCTGGTTGTTCTCCATTAACCCGGTGTGCGGGAAGGTGTTGGTACTATCTGCGCTGGAGGAGGTGACAATTTCTTTTTAACAATGATTAAACTTTGTGTTGTTCCTTCTTTTTTTTTGTTTATATAGAAAAAGAAGAGGAATAAGGCAAAGGCGGGTCCTTCCAGCTCTGGGGAGCAGGGCTCCCTGCCTCCTTCAAGCACAGCACCAGCTCACAGCACAGAATCGCCCGATACACGTGTTTCTCCACAGGAAATCCAAACCCTGGGCAGTGAAGCCGCGGAACCAGGTGCTGATGTACTTGCTGGTGACGGCAGAGGCGCCCGTGAGAGCGATGGGGCGCTGGGGCGCTCGGGAAAGGAAGCTGGGAGCCGGGAAGCGGTGGCAGAAGGCAGTCGCAGCAGCGTCCGTGTGATGGCCCCCCCGAAGCAGAGCAGCACGGACAGTGGGGCTGCCCCGGCTCCGAGCTCTGCAGCCCCAGAGGAGAAGGTGGAGGGTAGAAGTACTACAGAGTGTGGAGAAACGGGCAGGAGTAATGTGGAAGGGAACGGCTGTGCTCCTGACACTGGCCAGCTTCCAGAAACCAAACCAGCTTCCCAGTCCTCGGGGAGCCATAAGAAACCGGCCTCAACAGGGGAGAAAACGAGCGTTGCCTCTGGGTTGTCTCCTGATACGGGAGTGCCTAAAAGTAAGGCTGCAGCTCCTTGTGCTGAGCATGGAAGTCAGGACATGAAGACTCCGCCTGTGGTCAAGAGCTCGCAGGCTGGGAGGGTTAAACAGGACACGGGGCAGCAAGCGAGCTCTTCGACTCCCAGGGTAAGCACGTGAGGGAGCACCGGTGAGTACTTGGATGAGCTGGGCCAAGTTTCCCTTTGTGAGTCGTTTGTGCTGTTGGTAAAGCTGAAGACCACAAGGCTGGGGAGGCAAGAAGACAGCAGGGAGCACGATGAAGTGTTTCTTTTCTGAGTATTGCTCTCCCCTGTGTGTGTTAATTCCAGCACAACCACTGTGTGGTTGCTCATTTGCCTCTGGGAGCTGTGAACTCATCCCTTCCCCAGTGAGCTCTGTGGGATCTCCCCTGTGAGATCTTCATCCTTTGTAGGTGTCTGTGCTCCGCTCAGACAGGCCTGTAAAGCTCTAAGTCACTCTTGGTTGTCTTTCGTTTTCCTCACGGCCCATCCTCTGGGGGTCTGTGACTTCTTGCCAGTGTTGGATTCCTCGCACAGCCGGGCACTGTTCCTTAGCCGGTAGCTCCCTCGGCGAGGGATCAGTGTTTCCAAGAAGTCAGAAGCCGGCTGGTGTGCTGTGCTTTCTGGGCACCCCCACCCCTCCAAAGAGGTGGTGGATATTTCTGCGGATGTTGTACTTCCAGGGTCTCCTGTTTCACGGGGCATTGTCCTTCTTCCTACTGCAGAATGAAGAGGCCAAACAGAAAAAGAAGACCCCGAGTGAGAAAACGCAGGAAGCGACTGAGAAGGGAAGTCAGACCAAAGGATCTCAGCCTGCTAGAAAGGATGATGCTTCAGCTGTGACCAGTGGTCGCAAGGATAAAAAGCAGCAAACGAACCAGAAACCTGTGGATAAGATTAAAGAAAGGTGAGACCCACCCTGCTGCTCCCCGGCATTCTTCACTTACGGGGTTTGCTGGGAGGGCTCCAGACTGAGCCAGGGGATCGAACTACTGAGGTTCAGGCTGCATGTGTCTTGGATACGTGGAAGTAGGATTGCCTTCAAAGTGAGGTAAACTGCTGCTCTTGCAAAAGAGAGCCAGTGTTTAACTGGGAGCTGCAGCACAGCCGTGTACTGGGTGATGTGGTACACTCGGTACTTGAACCTTTTTGCGTATCTGATGAATAAAAAGGTGGCCTTTTATTTCTTACTCTAAGGAGCAACCTGTGCCTCACACATGTAACTCTTCAGATTAATGGTGTGGAGAGCTGTTTTGATTAGTATGACTTGTTTTGCCTAATGTATGTGAGCTGGAAGAGGGATAAAGCCATCTCAGGTGACTGCTGGGTGAGGTGTCTCCGTTGCCTTACCCGTGCAGTGACCCGGATGCTCGTGGCTGGAGCGTTCCGTGCTGCCTGTAGGAACCCACCTTCCCTTTTTGCTCTGGGCTTTGCACTAGGCCGGCTGCGCAGCGTCAGGTCGAGTGAACTGCTGACAGAGCTTATGGGTCTTGCACCCAGTAAGCTGGTGGCTCAAATCTTTTTTTGTTGTTTATAACGATTTGTGCAATTTGGGAAAAAAAAAAAGAGTGTTTAAAAAAAAAGAATGCTTTCTGTTTTCCTTCTTTCTTGTAGTTTTGTGTGCCAGAGTGATGGTGTTACAGTGTATTTCCATGCGATATTATCCAAAGACTTCAAAATAAACCCTGAGACCCATAAAGTATTCATCAGGGCTGAAGGAGTTTATCCCTACGCAAACTGGAAGGACAACGTTTGTGAGCTGATCTGCACCAAGTACGTACCCTCCCGAGTCGCACGGAGGCACCAGAGCGTTTTGGCTCTGGAGAATTTCATTTAATACGTCAGGCTGTAGCTCTGTGCTCATAGGTGGGTGTTGCTGCAGAGGGTTTTCACAGTGGAGATAACAGTTCAAAAACTCTCACCGTGAAAGAATGGTCCCTGTTCTTATTAAAACTGGAGTGATGCATGGAAAAGGAAGTATATAGATGAGCTGACGTGTCCTTTGCTGTCTTGTGTTTCCTAGGCGTCTAGAAGAACACGGATACCTCATTGAAGGCACTGTAACTCTTGCAAAGGAAAATATTGATAAGCACATTCCTTACAAGTACTGGGTTGCCTGTGGCGAAGGGGAGTATGAATTTATCTACAAGAGTTCAAATAATTACGTGAACCGCTGCTTATTGATAAGAGGCAACCTCCTCAACAACAGAGGTGAGCTTTCCTGGCTGGGTCTGCATACTGGGATGATCCATGGGGTGTTTTTTTGGTGGAGTTCTGTTGAGTTAGAAGCTTTGTGTGGACTGGCATTATGATTAGCACTGTCTGGATGGGTCGGGGGGTGTTTCTGTGGACAGCTGAAAGAGTGAAGGCATGTGCAAAATGTGTGTTTGTTTCTCAAAGGATTGTTTTCCTCTGTTTTCTGTTGTTTGTTCTAGAATGGCATCAGTATGATGATATTGTGTGTGCAAAGCCTTCTCTAATGAAGAACATTTGGAAGACGATTTCTCGTGATAAAAACAAAGACGTGGTGGAAGGGAAGAAAATAGCTGCAAATATTATGTTAGAAAATATCTTCAGCATTCTTGGAACCTGGAGTGGCGACAACCTGAGAAACTTCTTCTTCCAGCTGAGACAGTTTTACTTTGTTACAGCAAACCCGTGGGTACACGATGGCAGGGAGATGCCATGGACAGAGTTAGACTTTGGCTCACAGCAGGTAATCTGTTTTCTTGTAACAGGTATTAGAAGTCAGACATTCAGTTACTAAACACAGAACTTTTAACTTTGCTGTTGACCTTGTTGGGTTAACTTTGCTTTTCCAGTCAAAAAATTGAGGTGTGACAGACCCGGCGGGGATCCTTTTGGGGTGGCGGCCACCGTCTGCCTTGGGAACTCGGGTCACGCCTTCGCAGTTGGGTGCAGTTCTGAGCAGCCCGTGTTGGTCAGCAGCAGGGCTGTGATGTGGTGGCTTCTTACTTGAGTGGGTTTTGTGTCTGGATATCCATTTCAGAAGCCTGGCCCTTTAGTTTCGCTGCCCACCTTACCTGGGCTCGGCTTTGACTCCAACCCTGCCTTGAGGCAGCCTCCTCCGGGGCTGGTTCTAAGCGGCGATGCGGACAGGGCTTCTGGAGTCCTAAATTTATTACCTGGCCTAATTATGAAAAATGGCAGAAACGTCACAGTGTCTCTTTTGGGACTTCGGACGGGTGTCAGGCTGCTGGTTTGGCTCTGCCCGGCCTGGTGCCGCGGGGGAGGCCACCAGATGGCAGCCCCGGGCAGCTCAGCGCGGCCCGGGCTCTGCGCCCCTCGGCAGGGTGCGCTGCTGTTGCGGAGCACCACGGCGCTCTGGACCCCCGGACGTGGTTTCAGCGTAGCTTCTGGGCGCTGGGGGTAAGGACAGAAGCATCTCTCCCTTTGCTGACTCCCAGCCAGGCCTGGGTCCTCTGGGAAGCCGGAGTCCGCTCGCGGCGTGCGATGGTGCCGTGAGGCAGCGCTGGGTGGCGACTGCTCAGCTCGCCCGCTGCTCTGCCCTGTCCCCAGCGCTGCTGGGCTGGGAGGGGGCACTGGGAGCTGAGTGATGGCAGCTGGGGGGACGGAGAGGTGCCGGGGTGCAGCGCCTCGTGTTCTGGTGGTGCCCAGGAGCGTGTGCCTGGATCCTGGAGCACCGCGGGGCCGTGGGCTGTGCAGGGCTACGGAGCGTCCTCGCTGTAACCCGCAGGGGAAAACGGCTTCAGGAGAGAAAGACTTGCTGGGGAACTAATGCTGGGGCTGGTTTGTTTCTTCCCTTTTTATCCTAGGTGAATGATCTGTTGCTAATGTATATGAAGAAAATCACTCTTCCTTTCCTCGCGCCAGAAGATGCGAAAGCATCGCAGGGGGACACAGTCATAAAAAGTAAACTGACTCTGGGCCTCACCATCCTCACAGTAGTTGAAAAGTTGGAGCTTCCAGCATTTAAAAGTGATTTGGCTGCCCTGTGTAGCCTCTTGTGCTTGGATAAGGTGTCGCAGCAAGCCATACGGGATGAGATTGGTCATATCAAGAAGGTTTTTGCAGCAGTTGCTAGGTATGTATGTTACTAGAACCCCTAGGAGGTAACTCCCTGGGCTGCTTTTACTGCAAGCGTAGCACCCTGTGATAAAACAATAAGGGAATTCAGCTCTCTAGTGTCAGAAAAAAAATCAAATTTGAAGGGATTTTTGGATGCCTCTGTTCCAACCTCCTGCTCAAAGCAGGGCTAAGGTCCAGGCAAGGTTGCAGTTCTGAAAAACTCCGGGGTTGCACAACCTCTTTGGGGCCGCCTTAGTCACATACTTATCTTGATGTGAAAAATATTTTCCTTTTGTCCAAACAGGATTACCCTTATTGCAACTTGCCATTACATGCCACAGTAGTAGATTGAGTTAAAACTACTGTTTTTTTCTTTCTATATAAACATCTTACTTGTTACCCATTTATGTCAGGCAGTTTCTAGCTTCTTACCTGTTTGCTGCTCATACTTGCAAACTCCAGTGATTGGGATCGTCGCGTGTTTCTTCATTTAAATGCGTGTTTGGATTGATCTTCTCCTCTGACACGCATCATTACACGTGCTTTGTTGAATTTTCCGCAGTGCCTGCTTATCAGACTCTTGTCTAACTGCTTATCTGGCACTCGGATTTCTAGTTCTTCACTTGCACAGCTGCAGCAAAGGAATTGCCTGCCCAACCAGGGGGGCTGAGAAATGTCCCCAGAGCTGCCTCTGTGTCACCCGATCCCTGGCCCAGCTGGGGGGCTCACGTGGCAACTGGAGATAAAGTGTTGGGACTTCTTAGTGCTGCGTTAGAGGGGCTTGTGCAGAGATTCAAGTGAGATCGCAGCTTTGAGTCGTAAACTTTTACCGTATATACTCTTCAGTGAAGATGAGATTGAGCTAAAATATTTACCAGAAGTAATTTGAAGGTACATCGTGAGATTGAGATGCAGCTCTCCCCCCTCCAGGGACATTCTTGAGTCCTGTCAAAAGCTCTTCTTTTACCGTGTGTGTTTGTTTTGTTTTCCTAGTTTGAAGGTTCATCTGACAAACTTGTGCCAGAGATGCATTGATGCCCAAGTAGACCAGTGGGTCTGGGTTATTCCCCTTCTGCATTTCTTCGCTGCCCCGTTGCAGCATGACCACTCGCCCATGGAAGAAGATGTCTGGGCGGGGCTGGAAGGGCTCCCATTTGCTGAGGCAAGGAAGAAGCAAGTTACGTGAGTTTCCCAGAGTTACTCGTTACATCCAGTGCCTTGACACTGGGGTTTGGTGATCACCTTACAAAGGGAAAAAAAAAGAGATAAAGTATCTGAAAAATGAGAGATGTGGCACACTAATGGTGGTTATTTGGGCTATATGAAGGCAGGTGTGGTGGCTGCTCAGAGGTTCTGGTGCAAAGCTGTGCAGTATGTTACCTTCCAGACCCAAACAACCCTTAATCCCGCGAGCTGTGGAGCAGCTCGCACAGTTGGTGATGCCTGGCGCGAGTTAAAGCAGCTCATGATACGTGTTGTGCAGAATCTGAGCAAGACCTGGAGTTTAATTTCCTTGAGTGCAGCTGCTTGGCAGTTTGACACCGCTTCTGCGATCGCTGGGTCTTGGGGTCTTCTCCTGATCTTCAGCTGTAAATGAAAAAAGCACAGGAGTGAAGCTAAGAGTCCTCCATGGACTGAACAAGCTCTTAGCCTTTTGTACCTTGCAAACTTGAAGATTTCGTTTTGCCTTCTCTCCAGGAAGACTCTACTGCAACTAATGAAAGAAAAGAAATACTTGATGGAATTGGATAAGACTCTGGTCAAGTCCTGGATCTGTGTGCTGCCCCTGGAGAGCCTGCCTGAATTTATAGAAGACTTCTCCAGTGATTTATTAGTTACTCTTCAAGGTGTTTCTTACAGATTAGAGAACATGGACCGTTTGTGGAATGGGTCTAAGGTTTGTCTTCTGGCAGCTTTACCCAGCTAAGGGATAAAGGCTGAATCTGGGCCGTAGTGTGCCTCCAGCAGAACTGGCACTGAAGGGAATGTGCTTGGAAGCAGGTCAGAGCACAAAGAGCTTAAAATTTAGCTAAGAGCAAAAATAGACTTCTGAAGTAGGAGACTCCTAAGAGGAGATGAGGGGGTGTATCTGTAGCAAAAAGCGTTGTTGGCATTGATGAGAGAAGAGTCTGCTCATCTGGATTTGCTCTTAGTCACTGACAGCAAGTGCTTTAATCCCGGAAGCCTCGGATGGCTGCCTGCAACTATTTTTTCACCCAGGTCTTGGATATTTGGGCAAGGGGCTGCTGGTTTGAGAGATCTTCCTGCCTGTTGTGAAAACATTTGTGTTTGTGGGAGCACAGCAGGAACTGGATGCTGCTACTAATGTTAATAAATGTGAACCCCCTAGATTTTAAGAAGTGCAGGTTTTGTTTGGTCAAATAATAGCCCCATATATGCTGACTCTGACAGCCAGTCAATGATTTTGGCAGTTTTATCGCGTATTAATGAAAGTGTTGGAGAAGGCATGGCAGAATACTGAATTCCCTCTTCCACAGCATCCCCTCAACTAATGAGAAACCAGTCCCTAAAATTCCTTCCAGTTTAATATTTCTGTCTTTTCATTCTTAGGTAGTAGAGAGTCTTCTAAAGACGCTGCTGTGTACCCTGGATAAGGAACAGGCCAGGTAACCGAGGTGCACTTCTGCGAGAGCATCATCCTTTTTATTTACACCGTGCTTGTGGGGTGGGGTTGTGCTTATAGCTTGAAAATGTGCATGGAAATCTCTATGAATAAAAGAATCTTGTATTTCTGTTCCTCTGTCAGCAACACTTTTTGAAATCCATCTGAGGGAGGGATGGTTAGTTGACACACTATATAGAGTTTGGTGGGGTGTTTTTTAAAATTATTTTTTCCCCCACTTTGAGCAGAAGGGAACTTCTTCCTTTTTTTTGCTGTCCTTCAGAGCTCTGGAAGCTCGCTCTTGGGAATCCTGCTTTACCTGTTGCCTCAAGCTGCACAAGATGATCTGTAAATGCCTGAAGCGGGGATGTTTCTTCGTGATTCCTGTCACTTCTGCCACGATGATCTCGAAGCTTGCCACGCTTCAGCCCACAGCAGTGAGTACCCTGGAGCCAGTCGTGGGGTGGTACAAGCAAGATATCTAAAAGTATTACAGAAATGGGTTTAGATCATACCTGCTCTCAATTTGGAAAACTTAATAGTCTGATCAAGATTGTGGTAGTTTGAAAAAATTGTGAAACCATTTAATAACTTTGATTCTCCTTACTGAAAGTAAGGTCAGATGCCTAGGCTGGCTGTCATGGGTTTTGGTTTATGTCTGTCTTTTACCCCCCCTTAAAATATATTGTCTTTACTTCCTGGAATAAGAATTCTTAGGCACAAACCATTTGTAAGCATTGCATTTTCCCAGCCTCCCCCCATCCTTTATTCAACTAGTGGTGGATCTTTGTTGCGGGGCGTGTTTGTGCTTTGGATGCGTTTAGGCCTTCTCTTTTAGAAATATTTATTTAAAACAGTTGTACGTTGCTCTGCTTGAGCTATTCTTTTTTTTTTTTTTTTTTTTTTTTTTGAGATGCTGTGCAGGGAGTTGCAGTGGTAGAAGCATTCACTGAAGCTCTGAGAGACACTCGAACCTGGTTCAGAAATGCTTTAAACGAGAAGTTGTTGAAAGAATATCTGGAGCATGTGACATTCTCTTTCTATTGGGAACTTCGGGTTTGTCATCTTCTAATAATATGAATTAAAAGGTGTTTTACCGTAGCTTAACCATATAGTCTTGAGTCTAATGGCTCTTTGCTGGGAACTGTAGCTGCTGTGGCTGGGTAAGGGGTGAGATGGGGACAGACAGCACAGACTCCAGGCTCAGAAGCTGTATTGTTTTAAGCATTGTTGGGCTGAAAAGGGCTCTATTTGGTGCTCTCGGCTCACCTTATTTCTCCTGTTGCAAGAGTCGCTGCTGGGATGAGGGTGTTTAGCTGGAGCTTAGTCTTGCTCAGGCTGTGTCCTTCGGGCCCTCCCGCAGCCAAGCGCAGAGCATCTCCCGAGAGCCCGGCCCCGCATCCAGCCCTCCCTGGGACAGGCTCCAGCACCAAGGTGGAAGTGGCTCATCCAAATGTCTCCTTCAGCAGATGGGACATTTTGATACTGTTTGGGCTCAAAAGCTGCCTTTTGCAGCTCTGGGAGTGTTCTTTTTTTCTTCTGGATGGAAACATCTGAAAGGCCTGCAGGCTGGCTGAGGAGTGTGGGGCCTCTCCTCAGCGTAGTGCTTCTGATTTCCATATTTGAATGTTAAATCTCAGCACTGAGTGTTTGGGGTTTGTTTGCTTTTTGCCTGCAGGCCTGGAATGAATTTGTGAAGATCAGCTTTCCAGATGAACAGTTCACCAAGAGGTGGAAGATGACTTTACTTGCAGACCTGGAGAGGAGAATCCAGGAGGTAGGGTGGCCTGCAGGCACTCACTGCCAGGTTCAGAGCGGGTGGACATCTGCTGTGCTTGGAGAACAGCTTCTAGTGCCTGAATGGGCACGTGGAAACACTCTGCCTTCGGTCATAAAAATTGCCACTGGCTGTTCTAAACCATGTTCTGAAGGCTCAAAAATTGGATGTGAAAATATGGACCACGGGGTGGGGTGGGCGTCGGGCTGCAGCAGCCTGCCGGCCCCGCTCTGTGTCACGCAGCGACCCCTCCCCTGGTGCTTTAAAGAAAATTGCACTTTGCAAGCAATTACCCCTCCTGTAGTTTCTTAAGAAACAGTGGGTGTAAAGTAAGTGCCCGAGGACTTACAGAAGCAAAGTTGGCGCTTTTCTCTTTTCATCCGTTGTGCAGAAATTGGGTCGTCCGGGCTCCCAAACACACGCCCGATCGTGTGGGTCCCCTCTGACTTGAGCTTGTATACCTCCTCATCTCCTTTCTGCATCACTTACAAAATTGTCTAAGCCGCTGATTTTCATGGTGTAATTAGGAAACAAGTATTTCCTGGTGGAAGCTTGGCTTGGAGAGATGCATTTAAGTAATAACACGTCTTAGATGGAAACAACCTAAAAGATTTTCCAAGCATTTATTTGTGTTTCATCTCTCTTCCAGGCCCTGATAAACGGGCTGTTGCTTGGCTCCACTAGGAAACTTAAATTTTTTGACTTCGTTCCTTTTACTGTCTTAATAACAGCACTGTTTCATGCTTTCAGAAGAAACACTTTGGAAACTTTAAGCTGCTAAGAAATCTCCCTTCTGCCCTACAGGAGCCTCCAGTTAACCAAATCTTAGTCTACTGCTGTCAGCACTCCCAATTTACACAGCTTGACTCTTCCATCGAGGGGTGTTTCCATAACTGTGCCACAGAGGCTGTAACTGCAGCTTGCCAGGTATTGTATTTTCCCTCAAGGTAGGAAAAGGAAAAGTCAGATTCCCTGTTGCACAGTGTAGGGATGTGCACTGTGGTGGAAGGAGAGTTGCACATTCAGTCTCTCACTGCTTGAGGTGCTGTGGATTGTTTGAGTTTGTTAAAGCAGCAACAAAAAAATCTATTGACAAGAAATCAGGAAATGTGGATCCACTTATAGAGGGTCCATGAAAAATACTTGTAATGCTTTTGCCATCATGGCTTCTGGGGTCGGTGATGTCCCACGGCCCATTTGGATTGTGCCTCAGCCCCGGAGGGGGGCAGACTGCTGACACCAGTGCCTGGTCCCGAGGCAAAGGCGGACGCAGTGTGACCCCGAGCGCTGATCCATCCCTCCCCTCTGCTTCGTGTGCCTCGTGCAGACTCAGAACAACCTCCTGGAGAAGATCTCCTCCTACAGCATGGGCCGATTCAGCCAGCTTGTATCCACTATTATTGTGAAGTCGTGGCCAGTCAAGAGTGGGCAGTCTGAGGACGATTTTGATGAGATTTTGCACCATGTGCTTACGTGGCCTGACATCAAACACGCCTTCAGCTTTAATGGTATGTCTGTTGTAGGAGTCTGTGAAAAGCTGTTCTCTCCTCGTCACTCCCGCTTTGCAGAGCCCCAAACAAATATATGAAAATTGTCCTGCTTGTGTTTTATTCTCAAAACTCAAGGTGTTCAGCCTGGTTTTGGAGAGGAGAAGCTAAGGAAGAGGGAGCTAGTGTTCCTCTTGTGCTAATCCACTGCAGCTGCTTCAGGATTTGTCCTGGACTGCTGAATCTGGAGACGGAATGGATTTGTAGAATATAACTTATTTCTCTGAGAAGTTCTAATAAGTTATTGCTACGCAAAAATGCAAAGCGTTGCTCACGTGAATGGATCAAAATGGCTTGTGATTCCTCCATGGGTCTGGGTCTGGGCTCTCCATGGGAAGGTTTCTGAATTGCTCTCCTGAGATCCTGGCTGTTTCTGTTCAGAAAAACATGAGAGGTGGGAGGGGTGGCGTCATGAGTTCACAGGCCTTTGGGTAGGGATTCGAGTGGGAGATGGAAGGGCTCTGTATCATGACGTTGGATAGTTATTGATGCTGCCTAGTTTTTGTGAAGCGGGGCTGATGTAGGTTTTATTCACTTTGTGTCTGGAACAGGAACAAACACAGAGCTCCTAGAAAAACTTACAGATGAAGCAAAGAATGCCATGGCCACAGCAGACTCTGTGATTACGAGTGTCACCGACGACATCCAGAAAGGATGTATCCTTGTGAAACATCTGGAAGAGATTTTCCAGCATGAGAAACAGTTCATCTGTATCTGGGAGATAAGTAAGAGCATCACGCAGGGGTGGTGGTGTTGGCATCCTTGTAGTAATCGCGGCTGACTCTGTTAAGCTGCCTCAGTGGTTAGTAATGTTGATGAGCAATGCTGGTTAGTGGTGCTGATGAGGTGCTGCAGCAGTTAGCAGCGCTGCCCTTGTCCCTGTCCTGTATCCGGAGCTCCCACCCCCGTTTGTGTTGTCTGTGACTCTGCAAGTCCAAACCTGAGTTAACGGGTGCAGGGGGGGGGAAGTATCTGCCTTCTGACTACAGATGAGTTTTCTTTCAGAGCGCCAGCAGCTGTTAAATGAACACAAAGAACTACTCCAGAGACAACTGAAAGAATTGCTGCAGAGGAGGCGAGAAGAAGTGACACTTCTCAGAAAAGAGAAAAAAGCAATAGGAACCTTCCTGAGCATGTGCAGGAAGGTGCAGGCATCTGTGAAAGGTAACGTTCAGGGGGAGCAATTTGAAAGCGGCAGCTCCAGAAAACATAATTTTCTTTGAAAACAACTAAGTTTTGTAAACAGGTTTTATTATAAACCACAGCAAGGATGAGGAGGGGTGGAGGAAGTAAACCTGGAGCATTTGCGGGATCGTGTGAGTGCTTGGGCGTCAGGTGATATTTGTAGGGGTCCGCGTGTGCAGGAGCATTTTGCAGCTTGGCGAGGTAGATGAAGGAAGCTGCACACAGGCCAGACATCTGGTCTGTCTCTGACCTGTCTCTCTGTCTTAAAGTGTATGTAGGTGAACTGGAATTTCAACACGCGGAAGATCTGCGCTCAAAAAGACTAAATACAGTTGTGAACGTGGGAAACAGACCCCTGCAGACCTACTACAGCTTGAGCCCAGAAGTGAAAGAGTTTGCCCAGAAAATGCAGTCTTTCAAGGACAGCCTGATCTTCCAGCAGTTCTGGGAGGAAGCGGCGCAGAAGGCGAGAGAGGAGTATGAGAGGTCGGAGGAGGAGGAGGAGGAGGAGGAGGAGGAGAACATTGTTCCTGCATTGGACCTTGATGATGTTTTCAGAAGTCTAATCTACCCTTGTTTTGTGAGCTATGAAACGCTGTACAATGATCTCAGATCTGGACGTCTCACGCTTTCTGAAGTTGATAGAGTTTTTCAGGAATTCACAAATCATCCTGAAGATATCAAAGCTGAGCTACATACCATATGTGAGCTGAGACCTGGGGAAGACAGAGGCTGGATTGATCAGCGATTTCAGCAGATCCAGCAGTACCATGAAATGCATTTAACTTTTGACGCCGCAAGGATTATTGCTAGTGTCAAAGAGAGTTTAAACCTCTCTGGTGACTTCAGTATCCTGGAAAACTTGTTGGACATAGTAAGTACACACTACTTGAGCTCTGTACTGTCAGGGTGTTGGCTGGGAAGCTTGGGTAAGCCTGAGCCTTCCTGCAAGTCTAGCTCAGTCTGTCAAGAGCCGTTTCCTGTCCCAAATTGCTTATCTGAGATAAAAACTAAGTTTTTCAAACAAAGTGCTTTGGTGTAACCTTTCTTAAAAGAGAGAAAGAAGGTGCCATTCCTCTGTTTGGGTTGTGGCTTCAGGGTGATTCCTTTCCCCGCCAGAGAACGGGTGGTGGTTCCCATTTCCAGACTGAATGTTTGCCCCGCTTGCTTTGTAGACTGAAAAGCTTGAATCCTACAAGACACACAAGCTGGATTTCATCAGCCCCGAGCTTATGAACGCCAAGAGACTGCTGCAGGGGATCACTGTGACCCGTCGTGGGTGTCTGAGGGAGCTGGTCCAGCAGAAGGAGTTTGTCTGCTGGGTCCGGGAAGCCCTGAAAGGTGTGTGCTGCTCCGGAGTTTGGCCGATAGGACTGGAGGGGGCGGCAGTCTGGCGGGGGCAGGAGCGAGGCCCTGTCCCTGACGCTTTTTGCCTTCACAGCTTCTGGGGTTGGCAGTTCCGAGGGTCTGGGGTGGCACGTGCTGCGAGCGCTGGGCTGGGGCTGGAGCCCTGGGGTAGCGGCTGCCGTTCGGCTCAGCCTGGTCACTGAAGAGAACAGAGGCTGTCCCTCACCAGGACAGCAGCGGGGTTAGCTGTGTGGCCGCCAGCTCAGTTGTACGCGCGTGGGGACACGGCCTGTGCGTCCCTCCCGGCTGCGAATGGCTCTTTGTGGCGTGCGGAGAAAAGCTGGGGCCAAGGATATCACCAGGGCGGATGAGCCGCCTGGTGGAGCTGCTGGCAGGGGGGGCGGAGGGAAGCTGCACAGGAGAAACCCTTCCAAGGCATTCTTTCTGCATTTTCTGTAGAAGGTGGTGATGGGGAATCGTATGGAGCTGCCTCACTGGGGATTCATTGATGTGTTTTATCTCATTTAAGATATAAATGAGCTGAAGGTATTTGTAGACTTGGCGTCCATCTCTGCTGGGGAGAATGACATGGATGTGGACCGTGTGGCGTGTTTCCATGACACTGTGCATGGCTACTCCTCCCTGCTCTATGAGCTTAGGCAAGAGTCGGGGTTTGAGGACTTCATGTGCTGCTTGAAGAAGCTGTGGCGAGCCCTGGACAGTGACGAGAATCTTCCCAAGAAACTGGTGAGTTCTGCCGGAGCAGGTCCTCTCTGCATCCTCTTGCGTTTCTGCCTTCCAAGAGGGGCTGGAAGGTTGACTGCGCAGGGCAAGCTGCACGTGTGTGGGGCCATCACAGCAGCTCTTATTATTGGAAGAGAAATACCTTATGTTTCTGTGGCACAAAACCAGCAGCTGTAACTGGTACAGCACAGATTTCTCCGGAGCGATGCTGAGGCTTTCAAGTGTGACGTGGTGTAGCTCTCCTCTTGCAAGAGCTTGGAGGATGCAGCAGAGGGAAGGCAGATCTGTCTTATTCCCTGCAGCAGGGGTGTGTTTCTGTAGCGGGAGGCATTGGAGCACCGTGGGCTCTGTTTGTTCAGCCTCCCATGGTGCAGAAAGATCAGGCTGTGGCCAGTGGTCGTTCCTTTCTTCCCTCCCCATCCTGAAACCCTTACGCCAGCGCCAGCTGTTTGTCCTGACCACGGGTGTAATCCTGGAGAGCAGGGCCAGGTCAGAGCGATTAGGGCAGCGCCGTGTCTTCTCCTCCCGCAGCGTGCTTCAGCTCAGCACTTGGAGTGGTTGAAAACGGTGAAGGAGAGCCACGGCTCTGTGGAGCTGTCGTCACTCTCGCTGGCAGCTGCCATCAACAGCAGAGGAATATACGTTCTCCGAGCCCCTGCTGATGGGCAGAAGGTGTGGCTGCTTGGCCCCCCCGCTCCCGCAGAGCGCGCTGCCCGTCAGCAACGTGCTGCAGCTTTCCTCCCGCTCTGCCCGGCCCCTTGCTGGGGGCTGCTGCCCCTTGCTGGGCGCAGCCCTGCCTCGGGTGCAGCCTCAGTGCCCGTCAGCGCTAACGACTTGTTCCCTGGCAGGTTTCTTTGGACAATGTCCTGCGCTTCACCCTCCCGGGGAGCGCTGGGGACAACGAGGCAACGTGGAAATACTCTCTGGCAGAGCTCCGCGAGCTGCAGAACAAACTGATGCTCATGTCAACGAAGGGGGAGCAAGGCTTGGAGGTGGAGAAGTTCTCTGAGGTCAGATTTCTAAGCCAGTGGGTTGAGGCTGGGGTTGGATTTTTGCCTTAAATATCAGCTTTTGGGACTGGTTTTCAGCTGTGCTGAGGGGGGTGAGTGGTAGCAGGCAAATCGATGTCCCCCCTCCTTGGGCCCCCGTTGAGGTGGAACTAAGCTGGAGGCTGGACAGTGGACTGGGACCCTCGCCCTCTGCCTGCACTGGGCATGCTCCTGGCTGGGAGGGTGCTTGTGCTTTTGTAGCAAGCTGGGGATTCCTTCCTGGGGATACTGCTGTTAAAAAGCCACAGACTCTTTTGCTCCTGCACGAGGCCTGACACACCTGGCCTGGGACCAAAGCCTTTATTTTCATTGAAACTCTTCCCTGTGGTTTCGTGACTGGGACTTGTCTTGGTAAAACAGCTTAGTTGGTGGTTTTTTTTTCTATCCTCACACAGATCTTTTCCAATGTCCAAAGACTTGCACAGGCCTTTATAGACCTTTATTCAGCTGGGAACATGCTCTTCCGCTCCTGGCTTGCCCACGTGTATTGCTCACCCAAAAAAGAATCGTGTGTTCTTATAGACTTCTCTTTGGGGCTGATCCCGGTGCTCGAAGGGCAGGGAGACAGGGCAGCTGTACTCCCAGGCCTCTGCAAGACCATGGAGAGTTTCCTGGAGAGTTGGAAAAGCTTCATGTATGAAAAACGATTCCAGCATTTCTACCTGAACTACTACACTGCGGAGCAGCTGGTCTACCTGTGCACAGAGCTGGGGCAGGGGACGCCCAGCCAGGATGCCCTGATGATGCTTTCGTTCCTCAAACCCAACTGCAGCCAGGAGGATGTCCTCCGAGCCTCCGGGAGCGAGGTGCCTCCCACCTCAGGGAAGGCCGTTTCTGACTTGCAAGGGATGCTGGAGGGAGAGAAGGACCTGACTGTGCAGCTGGAGTGCATCTGGGAGTGCTACATGTGTGACATGGGCTCCTTCCTCCCCAGCTGCCTGGATATCGACACGCTCGGCGGGTGGCTGAAGAACCTGGCCAGAGAGAGCACACGGGTCGCACGCGCCTTCCCGCGGGACCTTCTGTCCGTTGGTCAGCCCAACCTCATCACCTGCCCTCGCTCCGAGGTGCTGACGTCTGCTCTGGCTCTCTACATGAACAGCCCCAACCAGCCCCTTCCCACTTTTGATGAAGTTCTCCTGTGCACTCCTCAGACCACTGCTGAGCAAGTGGGGCTCTTCCTTAGGAGGTGCCTCATTCCCTGCAGCGGAGGAGAGAAGATCTACACCATGTTGTACGCAGACGAGCTGAGTTACGAAGTCAGCTGCAGAGCAGAGGAGCTGTTCCAGCACCTGCAGCACTACAACAGCACCTATCGCCTCGTCATCCTGTGCAACTGCGAGAGGGAGCACAGCTACATCCCTTCTGTCTTCAGCCAGTACAAAGTGCACATGATACCCCAGAGGCCGCTGGCTGAAATCCAGCGATACCTTCAGCACCACTACAGAGTCGCTCAGCCTTCGAGCTCGGCTGCTTCCGTGTTCAAGGACAACATGTGTGTCGGGATTGTGTCCTCCAAAAGAGCCGGTGTGGGTAAGATGGGCAAAGTGGGGTCTGCTGAGTATTGAAGAGCAGAGCGGGCTTTGCCTTGCCAGGTTTTCTGCCCCAGTTGTAAGCATCTAGTCAGAAAGGATGATTCAGACTCTAGTCAGGGGAGTGAGGTGAAGGCTGTAAGGACAGCTCGTCTGTCCTGAGATTGGCATCTCCAGAGATGGTTCATCCTGCTAACCTGGCAGCTGTCGCTTTCTACTGACTTCTGTCGTTAACATGAACTAGATGGCTAATGCTGGGTGAATCTGACCTCCTGAGGTTAAATATACCTGCAGGAAAACATACGAGTTGGGACAAAGGTTGTAAAACCTGCCTGTTGTTCTTGCGTAGGAAATGATCGTTGGCTGCCTGAATGCAAAATGCTAGAGAGCATTAAAACTGCTCAGCAGGCTGAAAAGCAACGGCAAAAAGTGGCTCTTAAACTGTGCTCAGTTAAATTGTGGAGCACACAGTTTTACACAGGCTTAGAAAGGGATTAGATACGGTCATGAGAGAAACATCCATCAGATGCTGTTAAACACAGAGATGCTCTCTCTGACACTGGAGCTCCTGAGCTGCAAATCACTGAGAAAATACTGGGAAGGAGTCGTTGTGTGCCAGCTGTGTTCTTACCCCGTTCCTTGGCCGTTGGCCCGGCAGAGGTTGGTAGCCCAGGAAGTGCTCGGGCTGTCCGGCTGCACGTGTTTCTTGCGTAGACCTTGTGCATAAATCCAGGAGCAACACCAGACCGTGCTTTCCCCTTACAGCAGCCACTCTTGGGCTGTTGTAACTGATGGAGTTACTGCCCCAGCGAAGCAGGCTGGGCTCAAAAGGGAAAGTGTGCTGCGTTATCTTCCAGGGATCAGTGAGAAAGTCCAAAGCAGTTTTACTAACAAATTGCATCCTTTGTCAAACTTCAGAAATTCAGGCAGGTCTTGGCTGTTGCCTGTGAATGGCTGCTGCCTCAGCTGCAGTCCGGAAAGCTGCATAAACCCGGCTGCTTCTGCTGCGTTACAAACCTTTCCTCCTGCGGGGGGTGAGTTTGGAGCTTCCGGAAGGTCGGAGGAGAGCTTCACCCAGACACCCGTAACTGGGCAGTCTTCGTGGGGTGAAGCTACCGCCGTACAGCAGGCAGGGTGTGCTGGGCTGGAGCAGGGGACGTGGCACAGTCTCTGCTCCCCGTGTTAATCTGGGGAGCAGCAGCTGCCGGCTCCCGGCGGCCACAGGCAGCAAACGCGAGTCACTGCCCGAGCGCTGCACAAGCAGCTCCTACAGGCTGAGGCAGGAAACTCGAGGGTGCTCTCGTCTTTGATAAGAACCATTCCCCCCCCCCCC
>NW_020799123.1:12866540-12893620 GCF_003259725.1 Athene cunicularia | reverse complement strand
ATATGTTTTGAATTTAGAAACAACCACATAAGAGGATAGATTCAAGTCCTAATAAAAAGTGAAGCCTTTCTCAGGTAGTCTAAGCCAAACAAGCCCTGTGGGCAATGACAGTCTCCAGTAGCCACCAGCAGCAACAGCTTTGATTCTAGGCTGGAGCTGCTCTAACCAGGTTTAGGCTTTCCTCTTCTGGAGTGCCTTTTGGGGAGGTTCAGAGATTTCAGAGGATAGTGTACTTAAGCGTTTGACTGACTTCTTTCTATGGTGACTTTAATATGATGTGTTTGGTACTGATGGCTTTAATTCTTTTGGTGGTTTTTATGGTAACAGGGAAATCTCTGTACGTGAAGAGGCTACATGAGAGACTGCAAGAAGAGCAGCCTGACTGTACAAAACTTCTGAAAACCATCAGACTAATTGAACCAGAAGTGGATGAAGATAAAGTGCTAAAATCTCTCCTGCCTTTCCTGAAGAGAAAACACCAGACAAAGCCCATGATATTCCACTTCGATATCACCTCGTCGGTAAGTACATCCCTCCCACAGCCGCCTTGTCCTAGAAGCTCTGTGTGGATCCTTGCAGAAGCTGCTGCTTTAAAGTTTTTGTTTCTTAGTAAGCCATTTCACTAGGATGTGTTTTCTAATTATTGTGTAAGTAAGTAACATAAAGAACTCTTTGCCACCAAGGTGGTTGACCTCTAGAACAGGTTTCCCAGAGAAGCTGTAGAGTTGCCAACCCTGGAGATGTGAAAAATCTGACTGGGCATGGCCTTGGGCAGCTGAGCCTGCTTTGAGCAGGGGGGTTGGACAAGATGATCTCTAGAGATCCTCAGCTGTTCTACGGCTGTGCGGTTACGACGAATAAATACAGAGGAAATGCCTTTGTCTTTTCTCGTGATAGGTACAAAGTGGAATTCCAGAGTTTCTGTTCAAGCTGTTGGTTTTGCAGTATCTGACAGATAATAATGGAAACATGTGGCTACGCCAGAAGTGCCATTTGTATATCATTGAAATCCTTGAGGTATCGCCCATGCCAAAGAAAGCAGCAAGACATGTACGTACACAGCAGGACTTGATTTCTTTGAATTTCCCCATCATTTTGCCCATATGTTTGTATCCAGCTGCATATCAGCTGTAGAGGCTGTAACTGTAACCACAGTGGAAGGATCCCCTGCCTGTGGCTGGGTGTCCTGTGCATCCCCACTCCACAGTGGTGGTGTACAAGTGAGAGTAAAACCAGACAGTAACTTATACCTGTGGGGGTTTTCTTGGCTTGGTAATTCCTGAAGGCCTGTTATCCAAGCCTCTCTGGCCCCGCTGTAACATTTACATAAAAATGCAAAATCTAATCTTTCTCATGTTACTTTGCATGTTTGAAATTACTGGAATATTTATATGCATCTGTAAGGGCAGCGTGTAGAAATGACAGGGATAAATAACAAGTTTCTTGGGTTTAGTTTTGTTTTTCTTTGGGGCAGCACTGAGGAGGGGCGGGCAGTAACAAAGGATTGATGTTACGGGAAGGAGACCAGAGGAGGAAATAGGATTAACTGTGATGTACTGTAAGTGAAGGAAGCGATGCAGAGGGGGAGAAGTGTCGTGGTTGTGTAGGCTAGCTGCTGTGTCTCGGTTGGATCTGTGATTTTAGGGAAGAATACTGTTAGGAACAGATTCAACAAAGTGAAGATGATTACAGCTTTGTGGTGATGTATTTTCTTCTCCTCCAGATGTCAGCGAGCCAGAAGTATAGTTTCTTTGATGTGTTCCCTAAAGTAACATGCAAGTCTCCCAAGGAAGTACTAGAAATGGAGACGCTTTGGAACCAGTCTGGGGATGCTTCAGACCCAGGAATGGATAAGGAAGAATTTTGCAGTGAGGCTTTCCAGAGACCTTTCCAGTATCTGAGAAGATTTGACCAGGGGTGCAGTCTGGACACGTTCTGTTACGAAGAGCACTCGGTGGAAGGCAGCCCGGCAGAGTGCCTGCAGCAGTTCCTCCTGCACTGTGGGGTGACAGATCCCTCCTGGTCAGAGCTCCGAAACTTCACGTGGTTTCTCAACGTTCAGCTGAGAGACTGTGAAGCTTCTGTCTTTTGCAACCCTGACTTTGTCCAGGACACTTTGCAAGGTTTTAAAAACTTTGTTGTTACCTTCATGATTTTAATGGCAAGGGATTTTGCAACACCTTCCCTAAACATTTCTGATCAAAGTTCAGGAAGGCGGTCCTCCGGCCTGGAGAACGTTGCAGAAGAAGATCTTCTTCCTTTCCGCATTCGGAAGAGGTGGGAGTCTGAGCCTCATCCGTATTTATTTTTCAATGAAGATCGTGTGTCCATGACATTCATCGGTTTCCACTTTCAGCCTAATGGCCGTGACGGCGTTGATGCCATTAATCCTTTGAATGGCAACGTTATCAAGAGAAATGTCATGACTTCACAGTTGTACAACGGCTTGTTACTCCAAAGAGTTCCCTTCAATGTTCCATTTGATCAGTTGCCTCGTCATGAGAAGCTGGAGAAGCTTTGCTTGGTTTTGGGAATCCCCTGGGTGATAGACCCTGACGAGACGTACGAGCTCACGACAGACAACGTGCTGAAGCTCTTGGCCATTGAGATGCGATTCAGATGCAACATCCCAGTTGTCATCATGGGGGAAACAGGCTGTGGGAAAACCAGACTTATAAAGTTTCTGTGCAAGTTACGCAGAAGCTTTGTAGAGGTGGAGAACATGAAGCTTGTAAAAGTGCACGGAGGTACTACTGCGGAGATGATTTATGCCAGGATCAAAGAAGCAGAAGCCCTGGCTAAAACCAATAAGGAGCAGCATGGGTTGGACACGGTCCTCTTCTTCGACGAAGCCAACACGACGGAGGCCGTAAGCAGCATCAAGGAAGTTCTGTGTGACCGCACGGTACAGGGGAAGCCGCTGGTCTCTTGCTCTGGCTTGCAGATCATAGCAGCCTGCAACCCTTACCGTAAGCACACGCCGAAGATGATCCAACGCCTGGAATTAGCTGGATTGGGCTACCGTGTCAAAGCAGATGAGACGAAGGATAAGCTTGGATCTATTCCGCTGAGACAGCTCGTGTACCGGGTCCACGCGCTCCCACCCAGCATGATCCCGTTAGTGTGGGACTTCGGGCAGCTGAACAACTTAACTGAAAAACTGTACATACAGCAGATTGTCCAGCGCGTTATGGAGCACGTCCCCGTGGGGCAGCTCGAAGCAGAGGTGATCACAGAAGTGCTTTTTGCTTCCCAGCAATACATGAGGCAGAGGGACGACGAATGTGGCTTTGTCAGCCTGCGGGATGTGGAACGCTGCATGGAAGTTTTCAAGTGGTTTCACAAACACAGTGAACTCCTCCTGAGAGAACTGGAGAAGTACCTTGCTGAGAAGAGAGCTTCAAAGAGCACGGCTGAGAGAAACAACGTTATCTGGTCCTTAGTGCTGGCAGTCGGGGTCTGCTATCATGCGTCCTTGGAGAAGAAGGAGGCCTATAGGAGTGCCATCAGCCAGGTCCTTCCAAAACCTTACAATACCCAGAAAAAGATTTTGGAAGAAATCACCCTGGTGCAGGACTTGTTCCTGAGTGGCGTGCACCTCCGAGATACCATAGCAAGAAACTTGGCCTTGAAGGAAAACGTCTTTATGATGGTCATCTGCATTGAGTTGAAAATCCCTCTCTTTCTCGTTGGGAAGCCCGGGAGCTCCAAATCTCTTGCGAAGACCATTGTGGCTGATGCGATGCAGGGCCAAGCAGCTCATTCGGATTTGTTCAAGGACCTGAAGCAGATCCACCTGGTGTCCTTTCAGTGCAGCCCTCTCTCCACTCCAGAGGGAATCATAGGTACTTTCAAGCACTGTGCTCGATTCCAGGAAGGGAAGAACTTGGAGGAGTATGTCTCAGTGGTGGTTTTGGATGAGATTGGGCTGGCAGAAGACTCTCCCAAAATGCCCTTGAAGACTTTGCATCCACTTTTGGAAGATGGCTGCATAGATGATGTCCCTCTTCCTCACAAAAAGGTTGGCTTCATTGGCATTTCCAACTGGGCTTTGGACCCTGCTAAAATGAATCGAGGCATCTTTGTCTCACGTGGTGACCCCAGCAAAGAAGAGCTTATAGAAAGCGCGAGGGGGATTTGTTGCTCGGCACGAGGAGCTCTGCAGAAGGTCGAACAGTATTTTTGTCACTTTGCAGATGCATATGAAAATATCTGCAAGGCCCAAGACAGGGAGTTCTTTGGTCTGCGTGACTACTACAGCCTCATAAAGATGTTTTTTGCCTTAGCTAAGAGCTCCAAAAGTGAGCCGACGCCTCAAGACATAGCTGAAGTTGTTCTTCGTAACTTCGGGGGCAAAGATGATGTCAATGCCTTGGAAATATTCACCTCGCAGTTACCAGAAAAAGGAGAAATACATGCTCATGATATCAGTAGAATTGAGCTGGTGCGACAGAACATTCACAGCAGCAGTCAGGATGGTGACTGCAGGTACCTGCTTGTTTTGACTGAGAATTATGCAGCTCTGCAGATCCTCCAGCAAGCTTTTTTTACTGCCCGACAACAGCCAGAAATTATCTTTGGCTCCAGTTTCCCCAAGGACCAGGAGTATACACAGATATGCAGGAACATCAACCGTGTGAAGGTCTGCATGGAAACTGGCCAGATGGTTGTGCTCCTCAACTTGCAAAACCTTTATGAAAGCCTCTACGATGCCCTCAATCAATACTACGTGTACCTGGCTGGCCAGAAGTATGTTGACTTGGGACTGGGCACCCACCGGGTGAAGTGCCGAGTGCACCCCAGGTTCCGTTTGATCGTCATCGAGGAGAAGGACGTGGTGTACAAGCACTTCCCCATCCCGCTGATCAACAGGCTGGAGAAGCACTACCTGGATATCAGCACTGTCCTGGACAAGGGGCAAAGGGAAACCGTGAAGGAGCTGAAGAAGTGGGTGCAGGAGTTCGCTGCGGCCAACACAGAAGAGCACTTCATAAGCCAGCAGAGGTACAGCCCTTCGGATGTGTTTGTGGGCTACCAGCCCACCACCTGCGCCTCGGTGGTCCTGCAGACCACGGAGAGGCTGCGACCAGCATGTCACCCGGGCGAGCTCCTGCGCTGCGTGAAGAGGGAGGCGCAGCTGGCCCTGCTGAACTGTGCCACCCCGGACGCCGTCATCCGCCTCTGCAACTCCGTGGGCTTCTTCATGGCAGATTCTCTGGCCAAAATCTACTTCAAGCAGCAGCAGCACACGTCTTTCGCAGATTTCCTCCGAGCTCACGTCGGCGCTGGGGCCGGGTACCAAACAGTCTTTACAGAGGTGAGTGCCCTGCCGAGTCCTCTCCGGAGCCTCCTGGCCCGCGCTGGGGTTTGCTTGCCCCGCCAGGGCTGTGTGCTGGCCACACCTGAGCAGGCTCGCTGTGTAGCGCCCGCCCGCGCAGGGGGGTGTCTCGGCGAGCGTGGTGTGTCCTGAAGCATCAAGTTCCTCTGCTGGGCGGGAAGCAGCAGCTGGTGCTCCCTGGCAAGCAGGGCTCTGTGTGGGCTTGGGCAGCTGAGGCATCCCTTCGCTTTGAGGGTAGTTCTGTCTCCACGTACGCAGCCGGCAAAAACTGGCTGCAGAAAAAGTCGTCAGGAGCCTTTGAACCCTCATTTCTTTGTGTCTGCCTCTGGTCTTAAAGATACAAAAGAGTTTAACCCAGCTAAGCCACAACCATGGAGAGATCTCACAGGCCTGTGATGGGACCTCTGGCTTACTTCTGCCCAGTAGCAAGGCTAAAGAACTTCAGCTGAGATTGGCTGGAGAAGTTCTCCCTCTCCCGCTTCACACGGAGACTGTGGCTGGACTCGCCGCTCCCCGGCAGCGCGGTGGGGCAGGCAGCCTGGCAGGGAAGCACGGGAAGGGCTCACGAGGAGTTTGTCAGAGCCTTGGCTGCCCCTTCTCAGCTGCCCCGGCTCTGGCAGCACCACGAGTCACCGTGTCCAGCTACCCAGCGTGGCCCTGGGCTGCTGTGACAGCCCATGTTGCCCCTTTGCCTACTGGCAGGGAGGTGCATGTTGTTTTGGGGCGCAGTCCAGCTCTGCAGCAGGTTCGCAGCATCTGGGAGCACAGATGAGGGAGTCTCGGCTGCATTCCCGAGCAGAGAACAAACCTACACCTTGCTCTCCCAGGTCACCACCTTCTCGAGGCTTCTCACCAGCGCTGACGCTGCCTGTCTGGAGAGGGAAGTGCGGGGTAAAGCGCAAAGGCCTCAAATCCTCTTCCTGCAGCAGTTTGACACGGAGTACTCGTTCCTGAAGGGCATCCGGTGAGTCTGGTTTTGCGTTGCCCTGCTCTGAACGGGCTGTCACCCGCGTGAAGGAGGCGCGGGCTGGACACTCGGAGGAGCCTGTATGGAAAAGGGAGGCAGCGGCCTGGCCCCGTGCAGCTGTGTGAGCTCCAGCACACTGAGAGGGCGTTTGAAGTTACCCCATCTCTAATCTCGCCTTCTGCCTGCAGCAGCCAAAGCTAATGCGGAGTGACTGCTTCTACAGGCTTTAACGGTTTGGTTTTTACACTTAGTGATTTCTCTTAAATCCCCTTTCGCTCTTCAGAGATTTCCTTGATGCCACACCGGGAAATAAAATCCTCATTATTCAGACAGACTTTGAAGATGGCTCTCAAAATGCCCAGCTCATCGCCTCAGCCAAGTAAGTCAAGTGTGGAGTGGTCCCCAGCTGGACGGTCAGGGCTGTTCCGGGGGCTCAGAATCAGGAACGCGTGATCCTTTGTTTATTCCGTAGTGGAACGAAGGTAGAAGCACCAATTGTATTTCAAATAATAATTCATAACCCACATCAAAATAGACTAGGCCGGCTCACGTTACCAGGTAATCCCCTCTGAAGTGGGAATCCTTGCCGTCGGCTCCAGAAGTCCTGAAGAGCTGAGGATGGGGGGGTGGTTGGGGTGAGGAGAGGCGGCTCGGCACGGCCGGCTGGGAGGGGTTGGCGAGTCACTTATGTCTGTAAGGGGGGAAATCGTGCCCTCCCTTACAGAGCAAAGACTTGTGGCCGTGCCTCTTTGTGTCTGATCTGTCAGCAGCGTTCCCACTCTCTTGTAGATACACCGTTGTTAATGAAATCAACAGGGTGGACCTGGGACAAGTCTCCGTCTTTGTTTACTTTATCATGAAGCTTTCCCGGGTGGAAGGAGGAACCTCCTACGCGGGATTTCATGGAGGTGGGTCTGCCCGTCTGTTGCCCCTCGCTCTTCAGCTGGCTTCAGGAAAGCATACCAGAGCAGCAGTTCCCGTGCTCACTTTCCTTTTTAATGCTTAAAATCTGGCATGGGTGTGTGCTGTGGGTTGTCAGAGCTGCTTCCCCTACCCACAGGGACTGTCCCTGGGGGTCCTGGTCTTTGCGAGAGCACCTTGCCTTGCTGCTGGCAGGCGAATCCTCTTTCTTGTCAGCTGGCGAGCAGCAGACAAACACCGTGCTGCTGCATTGGCACACTGTCCTCCAGGAGGCTCCGGAGTACGTGCTCACACGTGTCTGCTGCGTGTGGCGGGCTGGAGGAGCCTCACAGCCCCCCAGTAGCGTGCACCCCCCCTCGGTCAGGGTGGTGTGCGTGAGCGTGTTCAAAGCGACTTGCTGCTTTCCTTTTCCACATCAAGAAGTGAGAGTAAGCAAACTCTGACTGTGAACTGCTAGCCCACAGGCACTGAGAGATAATTCCTGGGAAGTTCTTCTAGAGGAGCATGCTGCAGGCATGAAATGACTTTTTTTTTTAATTTTTGTCCTCTGTCTTTAGGACTGTGGCAGTCGGTGCATATCGACGATCTCCGCAGATCCAAGGACATGATCTCCGACGTGACGGCCCTGCAGAACCTCACCATCAGCCAGATGTTCTGTGAGGACTCGGGTAAAACCAAAGGTGAGCTGCGTGCTGGCTGTGCCAGGGGGGAAGAGGGAAGGTGCAGTCCCGGGCTTGGTGCTGGAACAACAGCTGCTTTTGCCTGGTGCAACGTATCTGGCTATCTTCCCTGCTCGGCATCTGTTTTTTGTGGGGGGGTCACAACATGGCTACCAAGTTTTATTTCTATTTAGTTTGTTACTGCATTTTTGGGTCATCAAGTCAGTTATGTTGGTAGTTTCCCCTTTTGACCAAAACGTGGTATTTGCGCTGCCCCGCACCCGGAGAGCTCTGCCTCAGCACAGGAGGCAGCAGACGCTGCTGGCAGAGACCCTGACAGGGAGCCCCTCCAGAGAACATCTCACTTGAATGAAAGCAGATCCGTTCACCTAAACCTGTAGGAAGATTAGAAAAGACTTTTTTTTCTTTCCCCTCAGTTCTTCCTTAGGCTTTTTCCTTTCACCATTCTGTCTCACAGGGCTCTGGCAGAGCATAGTGCATGAGCCCTGGGTGTCAGATTTCTCCCAGCTCTTGCTGTGTGAGGCTTGGCAGCCCCAGCAGCTGTAGCTGTTTAGGGAGGTGGATCTCAGCCACTCACGCAGGTGATAATGGGTCTCTGACAGATGTTCTGCTGCTCTGGGATGCGGCTGCTAAATAAACTCTTGTCTGATGCAGAAATGCACTGCTTCTCTCTAATAAAAATTCTACACCTTAGCTGCAGCTCTGCCTGTGAACGGAGAACAGGGGAGCGAGGTGGAGGTTGAAGCGCCTGTGCCAGAAGCAGGGCACTGTGAGGTCAGTTCAGAATACATTTTTTTGCTTCTCTGCTCTGTCATCCGTAGGCACAACACACCTTTTGCATCTGCATTCACTTGAAATCCATCAGGAATGTTACCTGCATTGTGACTGTTAACGATCAGACACAAATTCCTCCTCCTGCAGCCTGATCAAAATCAGCATCATTAAAGTAGTAAACCATTCTAAGGACCCTCTAATTCCTTAGTCATTTCATACTCCTAATTTTTAAGAATCAGTTTTAAGTGTCTGTTGTTTTTCTGCACCCCAGAGTTGAGAACTGTGATCCTGAGGCTGCCACTCCAGCCCTCGGTGCGTTTGAAGCTGTGCCAGGGTTGGCCGTGGACTTTGCTGGGCTGCAGCCCTGTTAAGACTGGCTTATGTTCCCCTGGCAGCATCAGCTGGAGGATGCCCAGGACGAGGGTGACTGAAGGTGGCTTTTGCCCCTCCAGTGCCTAAGCATCTCCCAGGGAGGGCATATTTTCCCGTCATGTTTATAATTTCCACATTTTTCCCTGACTGCTGAGTTTTCCTCCTATAGGAGCCTTACCTCAATACAAATGCTGTGGTGCTTGCCAGTCTGAAAGGGCCACAGGAGTTACATCATGTACTTGAAAGCAAAAGAAATTAAATTTGCAGCCTGGGATGAGAGGAAAACGGGGAGCTGGGATTCAGAGGGACAGGCCCTTTCTAGAGAGCACTATAACCACTTTAAGAGGGATGTGTTGGGGGCGAGGGTGTAAAACCGAAGAGTAATGAACTTGTTTTCACGCTGTCCCCGGGAAGGGTGAAATCCTGGACACCACTGTACTCCTGAGGACCTGTGTACAAAGTGCTGTGGGGATGCTGCGGGACCAAAATGGGGATCTTAGTCGAAGCAGAAAACGAATTAAGATTCTCCTTGGCCTTCTGTCCAAAGAGGATGACTTGAAAGGTATGTGCCTCCTGGCTGCGGCAGGTGGTGTCCCTGAGCATCTAGGGGACTGCCGAAACACGGACCTTAGTTCGGGGGGGACCCAAAGGTCAGGGGTGGCCAAGGTGGCTCTCGCAGGGGTGTGTGTGTCTGTGCTCCAGTCTGTTGCTCCTTTGATGGCTGTGGGGCTTTCCCTGTAGTTCAGGTTGTGGTGTTTTCTCTGGCTAGGCTAGCTCTGGGGACTGTTTATTTTCTTGGTCGGCTTATTATTGAAACGACTGCAAAATGCTGTGCTTGGTGTGACATTTGGCTTTGGATCCAGTGCCAATAGAAGAAAAAATGCAAGTTCCCTGTTGTTTTCTAGCCTCTTTCCTGAGGATAACAAAGGCTCGTCTCTCCAACCTTTTGAAGAAGCAAGAAGAAAATTCCCTCCACCCGAAAAACTGGGTGCTTCGGGAGGCTTCCAACCTCAGTGCTCTCCAGGAGGCAGGCACCTTCAGGTGGGGGCAGCAGCAGTGTCTTGTAACCTGCGGGTTTCCAAGAGAAGTCTGCAAATGGCAGCCGTGCAGCAGAGACAGCAGTTCTGTGTAATCTGAATATTTGCAGTGTCAGTCTCCAGTCTGTGCTGGAAACTCTCCGGAGGCGGTTTTGTCCTCTCCTGGCTCCTGAGGGAGAGTGACTTTACAGCTGAATGGGCTGCACTGGGACAGGAACGCACGACCGCTTTGAGTGGGCCAGTGGGATTGCAGGCGAGCCACAAGCGAGAGAAGCGTAGGGGTTCTGTTGGTGGTATTTTTCCCACTCAAAGGCCAGATTAGGATTTTCTCACGTGCAAGTGTCAGCAGTTCTTCGGGACAACCACCTCCAGATCTGCTGACAGTGCTGCTCACCTTCCTTCTGGGTTTCTCGGTCTCTTTCTGCCCTCAAAGGCACACGCTGTGGAAGCGGGTCCAGAAAGTGATCACTCCGTTCCTGGCTCTGCTGATTGCTGTCATAGACAGGAACGGGAATCTGGAGCTGTTGGTCAGGCCGGCAGCTGAGTGGGTGACAAACCTGTGGATGTTCATCTTCAGTGATACAAAACTTCTGAGCGTCCCTGCTGGCGTGGGCGCGGGCAGGTGAGCTGCTGGCGGGAGCAGCCGGGGGCTGCGCTGGGCCGGGCCCGCGCTGCCTTGAAGTCTGGGTGGGAGGCTGATGCTGCTGGCTGCTGCCCGGCGCCATGGGGAGGCACCAGGGCAGTTCTCGCTGACTTGTCTGACATCTGTTCTTTCTGCCTTATTCCCAGTACTCCCGGGCTTTGCTCTCTAGCTCTTGGCATGCTCACACTTGTCACCCAGCCCCTGAAGCCCACGTGTCCTGCCACTGCAGCCCTTTTGCCAGGGACAGCTTCCCCAGTGAGTTCTAATGCTACACCCTTGGCAGGATGAGCTGTATTGATGAGTCTTTTAGTTCTTTCCCCTTCCCTCCTCCCCTTCTGGGGCTAATTCCGTGCTTTCTGCAGCTTCCTGCCTCTGTTGTCTGAATGCGTTTCCCAGGCAAAAGCCCAGTGCATTAATGACCTTTTAATCTCCTAGCTCTCAGCCAGAGATAATTCTGGTGCAGAACAACATGACGGTGTCTGCTGATGCTGGGAATGAGATGCCCTTCAGCTGGAGGATAAAGGAGTACTTGGATGAGATATGGTTGGAAGCTCAGTATATCCAAAACACTGAAGGTGAGAGCCCGGCTTGAGCTCGTGACACGGAGCATCTCCGCCCACCTGCCCTGTAAACTGGTCTTTCACTGCTGTGCCTCTACCTTTGTGACCCTGGAGTCACCTTCAGTCCCCCTGTGCTGACAGGAGCCAGCAGAGCTTTGTGCAGCTGCCTTTTCTTTGCGCTTCTCACTATGAGTCTTTCTCACGTGTTCTGTACCCTTGTATTCAAAGTGCCGTGGAAATTCCAGGAGTTAATGCCAAGGTGAGATGCCATAAACACGTCGCTGGTGCCTGGGCGGAGAAGGCCTGGCCTCAAACCCCTCGTTAGTGCTCCGAATGAGGGCAGTGCTCTTTGGATCCGTGATTAATTGGGTGTCAGTCTCTTTCAGATGGAAGTTGTGTCCAGCCCAGCCTCCTCCGAATATTCAGCTTTTCTCTGCATTCTCATTTTCCAGACCAAGCTGAGAAGTTTGTGGACATCTTCGAGAAAACGGCACTGGGAAAATTTCTCTCTGCTCTGAGTGAGAAAGAAAGGCACATGCTCTTCCAGTGCTATACCACAGACTTTATTGCCTTGACCATTGGTGTGTCGTCGCTAGAGGAGCTGCAGGTCAGTGTCTGGAACGAGAGCTGGCAATCCTTTGGGTGGAGAGAAGAGCATGACATGTGGGTTCTGTTTCAGTCTTGCCTTCTCAGGCAAACCCCCCTGACACCGAGGCAGACCAGTAGCAGGGTGGCCCCGTAGCAGAGGTGTTTGACACTGAATGGCTCCTGGAATTGCTGAGACTTTCCTCAGCAGAGCACTTCCAGAGAGCACCTGTAAAAACTGACACATATTTCTGGCTCTCTTCGTCAAGTACTGATTCTCTTCTGTCAGAGGATTTTTGCCAGGATTTCCAGTACAAAATGAATTATAAAAGTTCTTTTTTCATTTTGATTTTAACTTCTTTCTAAACTTCCAGTGTCTGCGGAGCGTGTTCTTATCCTGCATAGAGGAGTGGAAGGCGGCATCTCCCAGGAGAGAGGAGACGGTGCCGTCCTTGCCTTGGGTCCACCTCGGATACAGCCAGTTCAAGAGCCGCCTGCAGAACTTTTCTAGGATCCTGGCTGTACACCCTCATGTGGTTGACTACCTTGTTAACCAGGAAGGAGATGGAATTCCATATTCTGAGATGGTAGGGTCACTGCCCGGCCTTTTGTGATCCTCAGCCCCAGCAGAGCTCTAGCTTTGCTGAATTAGCCGGCGTTCAGGCTCCTTTTGATCTCAGCAACAGTGAAGTGGGAGGCGCAAGCTCCGTCAGGATCCTCAGTATTAGGAATAATCTGCTGTTCTGGTTGTTACTAGCAGGTTTTAAAATAGCTGCCCTGCTTTTGCATCAGTTAATAGGATGTGCTAATGATCTGAGCCATGAGCGTGAGAATTCCAGAGCTTAGGATAATCAGATAGAACATTGTTCAGCAGAACACATGGTATAGCAAACCAGGTTGGGAACCCAAGGTTCATAAATAATTCTGAAACGCAACTGTTGTTATACTTAAACCTTGTGTGCGTGTCTAGGTTTTAGACGTGCTAGCTGCAATGGTGTGTGTTGAAGAGCTGGAGAATCAAGTGCAGACAGCTCATCCAGAGACCTGGCTGCAGAAAGTGAAGAATCTTCGCATGCCCATTGAATTTCTTTGTAAAGAGGAGGATTTACAAAGGACTGGGAGTTGGTGCCATCAGCTGCTGAAAAATCTGAAGTATGTAGCACAGTTCTGCTCACAATCTTCATCCTTTGCCTTGCTGTTAATGTTAGTACAGGCTGAAAGCTGCTCTGGTGCTGCTTTTCTCCCTTTTTTAGATTCTCCCTCTGAATGTGGCAGTACCAGCCAGCACATTCCAGCTGGGTTCGGGGGTTATTTAAAACTCCCCTGAGGTGCCTGTGAAGCAGCAGCGTCTCCCCCCTTCATCCCCTTTGCGTAAAGGCTGGGGGGCTGCACAAGATGAAGTCTTGTCTCTTGGAAGACGAGCCCAGAGAGCTACCCCAGTTTCTCACAGACCTTGTTTAGTTTAACCGAAGTGAAAGTGTAGATAACTTTTATTTTTTTTTAATTGCTTCCTTGGTGTAGAGGTTAGAGGCGTGAGAAGGCCTGTGCAGCGCTGGCTACAGGACAGCTACGTGTGAGCTGGTGGTCAGCTGCTGGTGTGTGCTCTGTCCTTGACAAAGAGCCAGGGCTGATAACCCCAGGGGGGAGCAAGAAGTTGAGTGAGAAGCACACAAATGCTGCAGTGCTGAGCGTGAAAGGCAGCGAGATCACGAGACTGACCTGACGCTGCACTGCCATGCGTGCTCTCAGCTCACCGTTGTACTTTCTGAAATCACACTTTGCTTCCCCCAGAGTCTGCTGGAACCGGGTCTTCTCCATGTCTCTGTTTGTAGAACACGTGTTGCTTGGCATCAACACTCTGATGCCAGAATTTGAGAACTTAGTGAAAAAATATACTTTACTTCTTGGCAATGTAAGTAAAGATGTGATTTCACCTCTTCCCTGTTTGCATCTGCTGATGATGGGAATTTTTGTCTCGGGTGTTACGGCTGAGTCATTTAGCTTGGTCCCTCTCCTCTGCAGTGTTTCCAGCACAATTCAGACATGAAGACTCATCCAACTTTCGTTGCAGTGATGAAAGTACTGTGCCAATGCAAGGACGAAGTCAGCCACAGGCTCTACAGGTAGTGACACTGAGACGAGTCGCAGGGTCCGGGAGGAACGTTGCCCATGTTGCCAGCGTGTTTCTGGGCGTAGGGCAGGGCTACATGCAGTGCAGTGAAAGCCAAACGAAGAGCAGTAACTTCCAGTTTAGTCTACACCCTTAAGCTAAGAGTTAGCCAACAGGTCTTACATTACGTCCTCTTGCTCTAGTTGCATATGAACATCTTACTACAGGCTTTTGGTGAGGCAGCACTGAGGTGATGGTGTTTGTTGCTGTTTCTGAATTACAGTCATGGTCTGAACTCCTGTCCAGTGTGCCTGGGGGAGCCGAAGGATCCCGTCTGCCTGCCCTGCTGCCACGTGTTCTGTCAGAAGTGCATCAGGACGTGGCTGGTCCCAGCACAGATGCACTGTCCGTACTGCAAAGCTGCCGTGGGGGATGTTGATTTAGACGTCTCGGCGGAGCTCAGGTACTCACCCTGGCCAGGTGGAAGTTCTGAGCTGCAGCTCTGCCGTTGTCAACACGAGCAGCATGGGTGGAGGGAGCTCTGCTCTTTCAAGGGCTGGAACAGGTCCTGTCCGTTTTCTGTTTGTTGTTTCAAAAGAAGGGAGGAAGTTGCCTTGGCCCTTGTAAGAAAACCGTAGTTACAAACCCCTGTAAGCTAAAGCACTGCCAGAGGCTGAGTCAGACAAGGGAAGTGCTTGTCACCTTGGATTGCTCTGTGATAGCTTGGCAAAAACCTCTCAGCAAATGTATCTGGCATCACGTTGCCATTTGTGGTCTTAGCTGTCAATGTGACACAGCCCTTGCAGACAATACTGCTGATGTGTTGCACAAATCCAGCCCTTTGGAAAGCTGGAAAAGGATCTCACCCAGCTGACTTCTGCCTGTGTCTGCTTTGCCTCATCCATTATTTAAGGGGTTCTGTACTGGAGTGTTGTCCTGATGCTCTCTACCCTTCCCCTAGAGATGCCATAGCAAAAGGTGCCCTGTTCCGGCAGAGATGCAACAATTTCTTCATAGATGTGGTCACTACCATGTGCTTTAAGGACAATGAGCCCCCTGAGGCAGAGGTGATCCTAGAGCTCCTCAACCTGCTCTTTGTTCACAGAAGCCTCCTGCAAGGTTCAGGTGAGCTCCCTTCATCCTGATGCTCAGCCTCATGGAGCTGATTATCTGCCACTTTCTCACCTGCCAAACTTGTCTTTTCCTTACCTCCACAGATCAACCTGCTATCTACACAAAATTTCTGTCCCCATTTAACGACGAAGTAGATGAAACTCCCATCATCCGCTCCGTGATGCTGAAGCTCCTCTTGAAGTACAGGTGAGCAGAGTCAGGCAACTGATGGACGTTACACAAGGGGGGGTTCAGCTTTGTTTTTCATGACCTCATCAAAGCAGTCTGATTGTTCTCCTCACTGCCATGCTGTTCATTGAATTAGAATCATTACAGGTGAAACTCATCCTGTGCTTTTGTATTAATTATGCAACTTGGCTGGCTTGCATGTAGCTTGTGTTGGAGTATCTGATCAGTCTGTCCCAAGGTTTACCTAGCTGTTCCTAACCTAAACCCATGCTGAACGTGGGTGGCTTAGGTAACCTGAAGGTACCTGACTAATTGATACGCTTTAGATCAGTGAAGAAATGATGTTTTAATTGCAAAAGGTCCTTTGTGTGCTTACACAGACCTCTCCCTTCACACGAGCTCTTCCAGCCTCCCACTGCTCACCTGTGGTCATCTCCTAAATCAGATGCTTAAAAGAGATCAGGTGATGCCCCTTAGAAATGCTAATTAGGCATGGCTGATGACAAAAGCCTAGCTCAGGCTAGATGACGTCTGGCAAAACATGGCACAGTTGCTTTCCATCTTCCAGATGGATCCAGAGTGACCCCCCTGTCGTGGGCATAACTCCTAGCTCAGCTGTGATTTAGAACACAGGTAATGGCCATCAGGTATTGCAGCTGTGGTAAGGGGGTGTTTCTCTCTCCTGTAGCTTCAATGAAGTGAAAAATGATGTGCAACACTACCTGTCCCAGGTAGAGCACAACGAGATCCTAGACAAAAATGATAAAAAAGAACTCTACTTGCTTTTTGTCAACTGCTTAGAGGTAAGAGCGCTGGGGAGGTAAGAGCTGGGCGATAAAACTGTTGCAGGAATAAAAAACCCCTCAAGAATAGAAATTCTTCTGCAATTTTAGGCAGGTTTCTTGTGCACGTAACTAGGTGCCCAACTGGAAAACCCCGAAGGAAGTTTATACCAAATCACTGTCAGAACCTGCTCCCCAGTAACGACCCGTGCCCGGTAATGAGGGAAGGGGGGGTGTTTGCAGCAATATGGAAATTCTTTCTCTGGGACACCTGGGCCAGATCTCTGAGTGTTAAGCGAGGCCCAGTAAGACTCAGACTCCCAACACAGGAGTGTTGCAGCAAGCAAGGGGATGTTTAGTTTCAGTAGTTCACTACAGGACTACTTTCTTGTTTTTGCAGACGCTTTTCTGTTCGCAGAGCCTTTGATTATTACGTTGTTCAGATGGCTGTTTCCTCCCCTTGCCTAACTTTTAATGCTTTGGACAACTTTAAACGATTTGACAGCAGGCTAGAGGTTTCATTTCTTGTAGTTTTAATTAAAATGGTGACTTTGTAGATAGGATCAAAGTTTGTATTCTTGCTAAGGGAAAGACAGGTAGAGCTTGGCATCCCGGAACACGTGGTGTGTGTTTCAGCATGCGTGTGGCTACTCAGCATCCTCATAACTTGCTCAGCTGCATGCTTAGGAAATACGAGAGAGCGCTTGGGTGCATCGCTGAAAATGGTGCTTGGCGACGTGGCAGAGGCTTAGGATAAGCACTGGAGGGATCAGAGGGAAGAGCTGATGGCCTCGGGGTGGCGGGTGCTGAGGGACATGGAAGTTTAATGAGCTTGCTGCAGCGTGGATGCACTGGAGGGAGAAAGTACCCGTGTACGGGACATCTGATTTCAGTGGTTCTGCCACTCATGCAAGATTCTGGCCCATCTTTAGGATTCCATGTGTGAAAAGTCTGAGGGCAGCCTTGGATATGAGCAGATAAACTATCTGCCTGGAGAAAGAGGCTTTCCAGAGAACTATCTCCCAAAGAACGATCAAGAAATTCCTCCGGAATCATCCGTTGAATACCTGCAGGCAGTAGCCAAGGTTCGCTTGTACCTGAGTAAGGCTGCAGAGCTGCTCTTCGACTTGCACGGGCCCACAGGTAAGTCTGACTCTTCTGCTATCAAACGGAAACGCTGTACAGAGAGCAAAGGCACCACGGGAGATGGGCTGGACACAGGCAGTGATCCTGGGCTGCGCTGGAGCTCCTTTCGATGCGGGGCCAAGAGCGAGTGCACCCGCTTCCTTCTCGTTCATTCAGCATCACTCAGTATTCATCCTCCCTCCCACGGATTACAAGCGCTCTAGAACTAGTAGCAAGGCTGTGCCAGTCACCCCGAGGGGGTAGTTACATAGCAGCTGTGCCTTTTGAAGGACATTTATTTTATTCTCTAGATGCTAACAATGAAATTTTATTTAGAGCCAACTAAATTGAACTCTAATGAATAAATGAATAAAACATAAATGATGCTTCAGCTACATGTCTGCTGTAAGGTTTATAGTTTTATATGAATGAGAGCTCTGTGCAGCTAAAAAGGATGAAAAGGTACATAAAAAAAAACCCAAAACCCACCAACTTTTGAGCTGATTTGCTGACCCAGTAAAAAGGAGCAGTGTGTGGAGTATCTCCGATACTTACACAGTTCATGAAGTGCAGTAACATAACTGATTCCAAGGGACTTCGGTGTCCAGCCCTTGCATTGAGCACGTCAGGGGAGCGAAATGCATCCCAGGGACCCTTCCTAGGGAGCACCATCACCTTGGCAGTTGACACAGTGGAAAGCCATTACTGAGCAAGATGGAAGAGCTCTGAGAATGAACTACCGGTACGTGGAAAACTTGTCCTTGAGAGAAGGAAATGGAAGTAGAGTATGTCATCCCGTGTCAAAGAAATACGAATCGTTGTCTGAAATCCAGCTGAGGAAACACTCTAGATGAGTATCTGAGGAAGAGAGGGCTCTTGAGTTCTCCCGTGTAATTAGTCAGTACTAGTAAAAGGGGCTTGGTGCTACAGCTAGTGCCAACAGAAAAGTTTTACAGGGTAGGATGTGGTTTTGCCTCTTTTTTTAAATTTTTTTTTCCCCCCCTATCCAGAGCAAGACCAGATAGAGGAGAAGCAGCGTTACCTGGCAAATGTGAGGATGTTCTGTAACCTCACCAAGAACAACTGGCATCGTGTTTACCTAGTCCGGAAAATTGCTAGTCAGTATGGGATGGAATTTGCTCAGAAGCTTGTCACGGAGGCGCAGTTTAACTGGGTGTTCCCAGTGGAAATTCTGCAACAGGTAAAAAAGAGGTGTTGTCTTGGAGATGGCTCTGGCCTCCTCTTAGTCTTCAGCTTGTGCTGCTTCGGGTTGTTTGTAGTGTTGCACGGTGCTGGGGGGCTGTGAGGGTGACGTGTCCTCTGAGTGGGGTCTCTGCAGTGAGAAGCCGTTGGGGTGGCCCTGCCCGCTGTCTCTTTGCAAAGGCTGAAGTGGCACAGTTCTGGGAGGAAGAGGAGGTTCTGCCTTGCCCACCGTGCTCACCACGGGCTCTTCCCTCTGCAGGTGCAGAACAGCCAGACTAATCCCATCGACCGTTACCTGGCGTGTGGCGAGGGGTACCGCGTCCTGCGGGACGCCGTGGGGAGAGCCATGATGGAGTGCAGGACCGAGGGGCTGCTGGAGGCGGAGAAGGTGGGGCACGCTCTCCTCACTGTGAGCCTGCTGCGGGGTCTGCATGGGCGGTGGTTCACCTTGATGTTCCTCTTGGCAGTGTCTCTCCCAGTGGAGAAGCCTGTGTTGTCTTTGCTTGAAAGTTACTGACGTGTCCCGTCCCCCCCCCCCCAAGAGGTTATTTCTGTTGGTTGCCTCATCTCCCTTTTCTCCCCTTACAATACATCGCAGTGGTTTGTTTTACAGTGAACAACACGGGCACCCTGTAGCCACCTGAGGGGCGAGCAGGCAGATAATCAAAGGTGCTTTATGCCCCCTCCCTGCCTGCCCGCATCGGCCTAGGCTTGTCTCGCCATGCAGAAATCAGAGAGGTGATCTCTGTAATCGTAACCTTCTTCCAGGGTGTATTTTGTGTATGAAAATCTTGAGGATGAAGTTTGTGGACAATCCACCTTTGAATGCCTCTGTACCATCTATTATACGCTGGCTGGGGTTTGACGTTTTTCACGTGTGTTGCTTTGATTTGAAGAGGGCACGTGCAGGCTGCTGCCCAGCCGATCGCAGTTCTGACGGGATCTTAGACGATCAAAATCCTTGAGAGGTTTCTGATCTAAAACCCTCAGTCAGGTTGAGTGCTGTCAGATTGCTCATTTATGGCTTCAACAGCCATTTCTGCACCATCCCCCTTCATTTATGGGGAGAGCTTTAGCACAGACCTGCTGAAGCCTGCGTGTCCAGGAGCTGCCCTGACAGCCTGGGCTCTGCCATGTCACTTCTCCTTCTCCAGGCAGCTGCCAGCTCCCCGGCTGTAGGACGTGTCCATCTGCTCCTGGCTGTTTTCAGAGAGGTCACTGCCCTGTATGGAGTTAGTGACTCTAATCTGCATCCCAAGCAGCAGGTAAGAGAGTTCCCTTTGGTAACTTGTGACAAACATGGTTCATTTATAAGGATGAATGAGATTTGAATCATTGGTGGAAGAGCCTTTTGTTCTTCTGCCCCAGGTAAGGTTATGTCCTGATCTGAGCAGACTGGAAATGTTTTCAAAGCAGAGGCAGTACAGCTGATAGTCCTCTTCAGTTGGGTGGGCAGTATCACGCTGGTTTTACTTCTTTTAAATATGTGCTTTCAGCAAACAGATGCTATGACTGCGTTCATCCAGGACTCCCAAGTCCTGAACTCTCCAGAGCTGCGGCACTTTGCAGCTTCCCTCGTGGGGAACACGCTGCCGTCTCTGAGAGTGGATCCTCAGAGCTTCAGCCCCAGCGGGGCGCTGGTGGAAGTGGCCGTTCACACCGCGGCGGTGCTGCTCTGCGGGCAGAGCCCCCTCCTGCAGCCCCTCAGGAACCTGGCGTTCTGCCCACACACCATGGAGGTAAAGCTCTCACTCAGGCGGCAGCTCAGCGCATTGCTGGGTCCTTCACGTATCTGCTGGGTCCTCTATAACTCAGCCTTTTGTAACATCAAAAGCACCAGCTTGCTGTTTTAGCTGTGAATTACCGATGCACGATGATTTTGGTGGTGTTGGGATGAATCAGCACAAGCAGCAGCTCTGAACTGGTACCTTTTCATGGTACCTCTGCATCCTGAGTGCTTTCAGGCAAATACTTTTGCCAGTATCTGCGTGAGCAGGTCAGAAGGAGCTGGCGGGTCACACTGCGCAGAGCTCTGGAGGGTGTTCTCATGGAGCCCGGGGCTGAGGCAGGGCAGAGGGATCTGCTCAGTGACTTCTGGCTGTGCAAGGCGTAAGGAAACGTGCTGGTACGCACCAGGGTGCACCAGGGCCACCCCAGGAGGAATCCAGCTCAGGATGTCTAGAGAGTGCACGTCCAAGTCTTAACAATACTGACAGTTCTTAAGAGTGGAATTTCAAAGGTAGAATTTGAAAATGTGCGTGTGCATCATCTGCATGACCTCTGCTTTCAGATGTCCCTTGTTCCCCATCATCAATAAAGCGACTGCTACGGGAAAGAACTGATTTATATATTCACTTGTCACCTTCTTTTTCCTTTTTCCTCCTTAGCACTCTTTTCTGCCCACAATGCCAGAAGATATAATGGCTCAGGCGAGGGCCTGGAACGGAGTGGCCTCTCTGCGCTGGTACAGTAAGTGCTCCTGCCTGGCTGGGAAAGAAACCGAAGGATAATCCTTGGTTTCTGACTGAAACTCTTCCAAATGTGCGGACAGACACACTCCTCAGCATGAGTTTTCCCTTGTAATTTAAGACTTGTGGCTGTGGTTTATGTGGGTAATGCACCAGAGCGCATCGAGCTCCTGATGAGTCTCAAGCTTAGAGCTGTTTGCAGAGTTTGGGAGTGCAGGTGCCCGGTCCTGTCGCCTCTGGCAGGATGGACATGGGAGCAGAGGAGCACTCGGCCACCTTCCTGGCCAGCGTTCTGTTCTCTGCTTTCACAGTAGGATCTTAGGGCAGGCTGGGAAGGCAGGGGTGGGAGCATTTGGTGCTCTGTAGAATCTTTCAGGTTTCCAGTCCTTGTTTCTCAAGGAAAGAAGCACTGAACAAATCCTCGAGTTCCTATATGGGCCTATTGCTCCTTTGAGCTTTGGGACAGTCAGTGCTTTTGATTAGATTTTGAAGCCTATTTCCTGGTCCAAGCTGATGATCCCTATGAAGGGAAATAACAGGGGCTTTATAAATGTCTGTCTTGTAACACACTCCTGTCTCTCTTGCCAGCATGTCCAAATGGCCACCCCTGCACTGTAGGAGAGGTAAGAATTTGGGACTGGTGGGTTTTTAAGCGGGCAGCGTTTCCAACAATATAAACTGTTTTACTTTGTTTACTGGTTTTATTGTTCTATTGCAGCGTGGTTCATTTTCCAAACTCTATATTACTAATCATTTTGCCATTGTAATGTAAAATTCAGAATAGCTCTAACACAGCTTATACCCTAAATCTAGGAAACAAGAGAGGCAGAGGTCCTTTGCCCAGTGTATAGCAGTTTTTGAATTAACCAGTTACAGCTTGGATTTTTGTTTCACTCTCTCTGCTGGAGAGGCTCTCGCTCAGGAATTCAGTGTTCTCATTTTGCTTTTTGCTAGTGTGGCCTCCCCATGGAAACCAGCCGCTGCCTTGACTGTGGTGCCCAAGTTGGAGGGATGCTGCACGTCCCTCTGCATGGCTTTCAGGAATTGCGGTACGTTCTGATTCAGGAACCTCTTCAGCACTAAATGATGTAGCACTTGCCTGTCGTGCTTTCAGGCTAAAAGGTACCAACCCCTTCATGCTGCTACCTGAAAGGCAGCTCGGGGGATTCCCCGTGAGCTCGGTCACGGGCCTCTGAGGGAGGAGGCTCAGCTCTGAGCAGTGCTGCTCTAACTGACTTGGCAGAAACTGCCTTAACATAAGATCTTGTCAAGCTGCTGCTTTAGGGTCTTTCATCTCCCTGCTCAGTCAGGCTGATCCATGTTACGTGGTTCTACACCAGCATATAGGAATAGGCAACGTTAACTTAAATGCATCAGCACGACTGAAGAACTTCTACCAGAGCTCTGGTAACTATGACTTGTGCTCCCTCCACCTCGGCTCTGAGTTAACGGCCCTTGTGTAAGCACGTTAAAGTTACTCAGAGCAGCAGCTTCTCATCTGTGCAGCATGGAGTTGGCTAATCTTGCCCTACGGGACTGGACATTGCCTCTTGCATAGAAAATGCGTTAGGAAGAGATGTCCAAGGAAGAGTAATCAGCCAGCAAAACCAAATAAATTGGCTTATTTGTGTACAAAACTTATTGGAAGTCTTCATTCCCCTGTAGCACTTCTAATTGGCATTTTTTATGGCATTTAAATAATTTATGGATCAAAAAAACAGTACTGGGTGTCAAAGACACCTCTTTTGTGTGTTTTGTCAAGGCAAAAAAATAAATGCACTTTCTAACAGGAATACTGAAGACAGAACCCAAACTGGCCACATACTTGGGGATGCACAGCACAGAAAAACAACGGGAGTGTCTGACCGGGCCATGTCCCCGGTTGTCTTCATCCTGATACGCCTGCTGACACATTTGACCATGTTGCTGGGAGCCACAGAAGATCCTCAGGTACCTTCCAATAATAGTGCCAAGTGGCCCCGTGAAACGTAGTGAACCCTTTGTGTGACGATGGTCCTTTTCGTCCTGTTGCCGAGTGACTGGGGCAGTTTCAAGATGCCAGACCCCGAGTCCTTCCCCCCTTCCCCAGGAGGGGTTTGGGTTCTCCCTGCGCTTGCATATCCCGAGGTGCCTGCCTCTATTCCTTCAGGTGGGAATCCTCTGGGGTGGAGCTGACTCTCTGGTGTGCTTGAACTGGGTGTTACTGGCCCTGCTCATTCTCGCCTTTTGTTCCTCTTGTAACAGTCATTGCAGAAGATTATCAAGCCACCGGTGCACAACTCGGTGAGTTTCCTGCAGCAGCATATCCAGGAGGACTTGGCACAGCTGACAAAAATTTTGGGGAAGAGTGTGGATGAGACTATCAACATCTTTCATCTTGTCCTTGGCAGCCTCCTGAAGGACGCCCACCAGCAGCCCGGCCAGTGTAAGGAAAGCTGCCTGCCCTGTCACACCTGCAGGCTTTCTCTGCATTCCAAGGCAGCACTTATTTAGCTGCTTTGCTAATAGACCAACAGGCAGTAGCTGAGCTGATGAGGAAGATCCTGAAATCTGAGGCTTGTTTCTTACTGTAGGGAGTGAAGGATTTTTGGGTGTTTCCTTCTTTTTGTCAAGTACATGGGGTCTGCAAGGTTTGGTGCATAATTCTGGAAAGGAATGACTGAGTCAGTAACCCCCTGAGATGCTGACAGAGCTTTCAGCTCGCAGGCGGAGGCGCTGCTCAGAGCCCAGCGGGTTGTGCTGTGTATCAACACGCTGCCCTCTGAATGACTGCAGAGGAGCTGCTTGCAGGAGGGGGGTGGCAGAGCGTGGTTGTGGTAGGATCCGGAGCTCAGGTTGCCATCGGTCACTGTGTCAGAGAGATTTATATGCCATAGCCGTATTTTTAGTGGGACACAGCACAAACCAGTATCCCGAGCTCTGTTCTTCGGTCTGTCACTGGTCATGGTCTGACCTTGGACAACTTGTTTAATCTTTCTGGGATTAATGACTTATATAATTGTCCACATCATTCAAATGAATGGCTGGACTGAAGCTTTCTGAAAAGAGGCTCTCCAGCTAGAGCACGATACTCAGCTTCTAGCACCCCTGTCACTGCTCTTGGCTCATCATGCTAACTTGCAAGGTTGTCACACCTGGAAGCTTAGAGAATCTGTGTTTTCTTTTAATTGAACTACTGCAGATGTAAGAGACTAAATATTCCTGTTGCAGGGCCAGTTCAGTTTGATGGTGTGCTCTCCACCAAGGAGAAGAGAAATAAATGGGAAGAAATTGTTGCAAACACAATTATTATTCCTGAATTGGAGGTGAGAAATTTCCTGTATTAAAACTTCAGTAGCTGAACAGTTCAAAATCAACTTCTTTTGAAATCTGGCCTGCTGTAATATCTGCGCTACACTTTTCACTCAGCTGTTCCTAAAGCCAAGCCATCTATGACACAACTGCAGGTTAGCCTTAATTTGTGAGGGTCAGCCAACTTTCTTCTGCCTGTGGCAGTGGGTATCTGAGGCTGGACTTGTGCTGTGATGACTCTGTGTAGCTGGAAAAGCAGACATGTCTTAGCTCAGCTCAAGGTATTTGTCCAAGTAAGCATATGGCTGCCCCAAATGAATCCGGCTGCCTTTCCCCCCCATATACATCGTCTCAAGAATGGAAGACCCGGCAATTGGATGAGCTCTAGAACAGAGAGTAACTCCATGGTATAAACAGCCACCTTGCTGTATGTGTTTTACATCCCTTCTCCAGGAGTTCAGCTTCTGCTTTCACATGTTTCTGTGTCAAATGGTCATCAAGCTAATTAGGGAAATACATTCTAGTGGCGGTTCAACACAGCAGGACACTGCCAATTCTGGTTTGGTTTTTTTATTTTTTTAATGCAGGATTTGGATAAAAAACTTCTGAAGTTAAATAGACAAATACAAGAGGATGAGAGAATCTCTTCCAATCCAATAGTGAAAATAGTGTATGGTGACCCGGGCACGTTCCTGCCCCAGCTGCCAAAGGGCAGTCACATACATCATTCCAAGATGTGGAGCTGCCGAAAGAGGATTTCAGTGGAGAACCTGGGCCATGTAGTCCAGCAGAAGAACGCCAAGGACAGTGTCCCTCTCCTTTGGAAGTTTCTGCAGAAGGTGGGTGTGACACGGGACCGCAGCGTTCGGAGGTCGGTCACGGTCACAGGCTGGCTGAGGTTGAAGGGGTCTGGTCCAACCCCCTGCTTGGGCAGAGTCACCTGGAGCCCGTTCCCCAAGCTCCGTTTGGTTATAGTGTCCTTATCCTCACAGCTTTCTGTGATCTTGAGAACTGTACCTGTAAAATATTTTTTCCTTTTAAACATTTAAAAAGTAATTCCATAAAAGTATTCAGAACTGGTTTGTCTGAGAACAACCTTACTCACAGGCCCCTTTTCCTCTTCCAGGAACCAGAGCTGAGGCTGGTTAAATTCTTACCCGAGATTCTGGCTCTGCAGAGAGACTTGGTGAGACGATTTCAAAACACTGCTGATGTCAAGCAGTGCTCGATCAGACACTTCCTCACCGAGCCCCTCTCAGGTGAGATGACTCTGCCAGAACTAACGAGTGAAATAAAAAGTGCTGGACAGTCCAGCTGAAAACAGAGGTGAAAACTTTCTTGAGCTTGCAATCTTAAGCCCTCGTATTTTCCTTTGCACTCCCAACTAAATGGGCTGGAGACGTGAACCCTGGAGTTACGCTTGGAAAAGTCACCGGGTGACGTTAAAGAGAATTGAGGACAGGAAGATTGTGCACAAGGGGTAGGGACTCTGCTCAGAGATAGGCAAGATAAATCCCTGAATGCAGCAGTGGGTCTGTTGAATTTTTAAGCTCTGCCCTAGAGTAGAGCCTGCCTGAAAGGTGAAATAGGTGTCCTTCTTTCAAATAGGAATTTGAAAATTCTTAGAGTACAGAGTTTTGTGGTGTTGCCAGTAAAAGGTGTTTCAAGGGTTTGTCTTTCTGTTGTTCCTCAGATGTGATGAGGGACCTGTTCCAGAAGAGAGTGAATGTGTTTCTGTCTGTTTGGAACAAGCTGAGAAGCTCCCTGGACACCAGTGGTGAGCACCCTTCTTTCCCAGTGTTGTTCTGAGAGTGATGGAAGCAAGAGCGTGCCAGCTGTCTGCTGGGGCTCCTCTACTACCTCCCATCAGCGACGCTGAGACAGATCCTCAGAACTGACCTTGGACACTAAAGGTTTAAGAGGATCTAGGTGCAAATGGAAGAATTTGTTTCCCTCCTGTAGTTCTCTCACCTGAACTTGCCCCCTTTATTGCTTACACGTCATGGAGACAGCACTGACCTTCTTCAGGTTCTGTACGTTCTCCTGACGTGGGTCAGCTCAGGAGAGGCTTGCTGACCGCGGGCTGGCTCTGGGCCACCTCAGGCAGCCTTCTCTGCCTTTTTATTTCAGGGGAAATTAAACTCCCTAAGGGCTACTGTGACGCTGACCTGACCCTGGACAGCCAGCTTGAGGTCCTTCTGCCACGTCGGCAGGGGCTGGGCCTCTGCTCCACGGCCTTAGCCAGTTACCTCATCAGCCTGCACAATGACTTTATCCACTCAGTGAACAAACACATCAAGGAAGATGATAGGTATGTCGCTATTCCGGCTAGGCATTGGTCTGGGCTCTGTTCTGTTACCTGCTACCTCGCAGTCAGCTTTCCTTGCTTCATAAAGGCTTCTTGCTCTAAGGGGAGACTGTTTTTTCTCCTGCAGGTATTTGATCAGCCCGTCAGAAGTGGCCGACCTGCACTTGATCAGTTACGAGGTGGAGAGGGACCTGATTCCTCTGATCTTGTCCAACTGCCAGTACAGCATGGAGAGGGGAGGGCAGACCTTGCAGGACTTCGATCTGGAGAGGATCCAGCAGCAAGTCATCAGCAAGTTCCTGCAGGGGAAGCCACTCATCACCCTCATGGTAGGACAAGGCTGCGTGTTCTGCAGGCTGATGCAACGTCCTGGCTGGTGTTGGAGCTCTGCCGGGTTTGCTGCAGGCAGGCGTGCGCGGTAGCAGGGTAAGCGGTGTCAGCAAAGCTTTACAACCATGGCTTTCTCTCCTGACAGGGAATACCCACCCTCGTGTACAGACACGATCGGAATTATGAACAGCTCTTTAATGATGTCAGGAACAAGCTGGATCAGGTGGGTTTCTGCACTGGAGGGAACGGGGTGAGCACGTGGCCCTGCCCCCCCCCCCCCCCCC
>NW_020799123.1:12863806-12866490 GCF_003259725.1 Athene cunicularia | reverse complement strand
CCCCCCCCCAAAGAAATGTTAGGTTTGTATTCTGTCGCTTGCCGCCTCCATCTGAAGGGTTGTTCCACTCGTCCCTCGGCATGCCTCGAATACGTACAGACTGGCCTTCTGTCAGGCAGGATTTACAGAGGAAGGGGCTAGAGTTAAGCATTTTCAGTTTCCTAAACCTGGGGCTCTGTTGTCTGCAATGACTTTAGCGACTTGAGCAGCAATAAGGAATGGCTCTAAACTAATCTTAGCGACTGCTTTGACTTCATGGTTTTCAGAGTGCCCTCCCCACTTCAGTGATGAACATGATCAGTGGGGAGCTACAGTCTTACAGTGATGTCTGTGACGCTCTGTCCGTCACTGAAATTACCTTGGGATTCCTGGCCATGGCTGGAGAGAATGCCGAAATGCTTCTGACTGACTACATCAAAAATGTTCTGCAGATGGGTGATCAGACAAATCCTCACGTACTGCAGGTGAGTCCCTGAGAGCAAAGCTCTTACTCTTGCAGGATAAAATCTGTACTGGCTTATACTAAACCCAGCCAGTCTGATCTCCAAGCCCAGCAAATGTTCCTCTTGCAAAGGTATTTGATATAATTCCCTCCCCACCGTATTCAACAGCAGGGGGAAACAATTTTACTTCCCCTGCAACCGGTGTTTGTAAGGTGGGAGCATCCAATAGCTTGTGATGCTCTCAGCAGGTTCTTGCAAAACCCTCCAGAAAGGTCAGGTCCTGCACTTCTCTGCAGATCTGAGCTCTTCTGTCAGCACCAGGGAGGAGAATTCTCAGTTGAGTGTCAGCACAATTAGTTCAACGCTAAAAATTGAGAAAAAGGACAACTTTCAGTTATGAGTCAGTCTTCAGTGACATTGGTTTGCCTGGTGCCGAGCAGGATTGAAAATATCCCTGTACCTCTCAAAAATGGTGACAGGGGAAGGTTTCCTCTCCTAATGATGTGTGAAGAGGCCCTTGGCTGATAAGGGCAGAGGCACTATGCTGTGACGTGTGCCGTGGCCCTGTCACTTTCCCACTCCCTTTCACGATACCGAAAAGTTGGATTATTGAAGGAAAAATGCAGAAGAGGGAGAGAGAAGCCTATTGCAGACAAGCTTCTGTGCCCAGGCTGAACTGCTGAACTCTGTGCTCCTGCTCCTCTGCAGTTTTAGCCTGCATGGGCAGGGCAGGGTGTGGACAGGTTCCTAAATACACCCCTTGCACCCAGGTTCACTCCATATGTGGTTTTTTTCAGGCCCTAAGACGATGCCACCTGAAGCACAACATCGCCCTATGGCAACTCCTCTCTACCTGCAAATCTGAGCAGCTTCTGCGCCTCAGAAGGGTAAGGACACTGCTGGCTTCAGTCGTCTAATCGGCTTGTTCCTCTTCTCTAAATTAAGTTGCTCAAATGTCTATGGTTGTTTTTTAACCCCTCACTGTGTTTTTAGGATCCTTTTGTAGACATCAATACAGTCTACAAAGCTGAGCTCAGTCCAGAGATTGCCAAGCTCCTCAACACCTTCCTTGTCCACTCAAGGCTGGAAACCTTCCTGCAGGAGCTCCACGAAATGATCGTTTTGAAGCTGAGACGTGTCCAGGCTGTGGATGAATTCAGACCCACGTGGAGGTAACAGCTGTACAGCCCAAACCAAGCCACTGTTAACTTGAGCTCCTCTGCCTCCGGAACTGCACGTGGTGGGAACGTTCCCTCGGCAGATGGCTGCCCTGCCAGGCACAAACCACGAGCATCGCCATTAACAATACGCAGTTCTAAGACACGGTGCCCGTTTCTGGCACGTATGACTCTTCCTCAGCTTACACAGGCTATTTTGGGAACACTGCGGGCTATACAAGGAGCTGCTGTTCAGGAGCACTAAAGATAAACCCAAGCGCTTCCGCAGTGGCCCAGAGCAGCACACTCTGCGTTCCACGGGCAGAGCCTGGCCCTCGCCCCTTGGTTCTGACCTGCAGACCCCATTCCTGGGTTCTTCAGCCCCTCTCTAAATCTGACTGGCCGTTCAGTCCTCCTCGTTACAAAATACACTTATTCAAACTCTCTATACTTGATATTTGTGCATTCCTCCCACACACAATACTATGTGCCATGTGCTGTTTGCTCTACACCATCTCTTAATACTACTTTTGCTCTGTTTTCCAGCCTGAAGGAATCGCTCATTCCTTACCTTGATGCCAAAGACTCTGAGTTAGCTACAGAGCTGCAAGACATGTTCCCTGATGAGATTCTTCTCTCCCACGCTACTGCCACCTGGAAAGCTGCTGCTCTCTTCAAAAGAGAGCGCAGGGAAGGCTAGGACTGCTCCCTCCTGAGCCGCAGGGACTTAGTGCTGCAAACACGGGGCCTCGGGGGCTTGGGGTTTGTGGTCGTCATTTGTTTCGGGGGGCTTGTGCGTTTTCCTACCAACTTCAGTACCAAGAGTGTAATGGAAAGATCAGATGCTTTCATGCATCAGAAAGACGATGGAGAAGCAGGAGGCTGCACCTGGAAGCAGAGACTCTTGAAGGCATCCTAAAAAAAAAAAACCCAAAACCAAATCCTGAGGCCACCTGCTGAAGGTGAAGGATCGTTCTCAAGAGCGTGGCTGCTGGGAAGGGGTGGGGAGCGTGCGGCCAGCCTCCCGGCACACAACCGGCCCCGGCGGGGGAACACGAGCGCCGGGGGAAGCGGCTCCTTCCCT
>NW_020799123.1:12851774-12863756 GCF_003259725.1 Athene cunicularia | reverse complement strand
TTTTTTTTTTTAGGATGCCTTCAAGAGTCTCTGCTTCCAGGTGCAGCCTCCTGCTTCTCCATCGTCTTTCTGATGCATGAAAGCATCTGATCTTTCCATTACACTCTTGGTACTGAAGTTGGTAGGAAAACGCACAAGCCCCCCGAAACAAATGACGACCACAAACCCCAAGCCCCCGAGGCCCCGTGTTTGCAGCACTAAGTCCCTGCGGCTCAGGAGGGAGCAGTCCTAGCCTTCCCTGCGCTCTCTTTTGAAGAGAGCAGCAGCTTTCCAGGTGGCAGTAGCGTGGGAGAGAAGAATCTCATCAGGGAACATGTCTTGCAGCTCTGTAGCTAACTCAGAGTCTTTGGCATCAAGGTAAGGAATGAGCGATTCCTTCAGGCTGGAAAACAGAGCAAAAGTAGTATTAAGAGATGGTGTAGAGCAAACAGCACATGGCACATAGTATTGTGTGTGGGAGGAATGCACAAATATCAAGTATAGAGAGTTTGAATAAGTGTATTTTGTAACGAGGAGGACTGAACGGCCAGTCAGATTTAGAGAGGGGCTGAAGAACCCAGGAATGGGGTCTGCAGGTCAGAACCAAGGGGCGAGGGGCGGCCGCCGCCTCACCGCGGCCCTGTGCCCTTCGGCTAGCGAGCAGGCCCGGCTCCAGGCCAGCGTGGTTGAGGAGGACACCGAGGAGTGGCAGAAAGATTCAAGTTTTGCAGGACTGGAGAGAGTGGGAGGTGTTGACTTGTCCTATATCAAAGGAGATGACACCAGCGCCTGCGCGTCCCTGGTGGTTCTCAGCTACCCGGCTCTCGAGGTAACGGCAAGCGAACAACTTCCCTCCGCGGGGCCGTGGCCTGGGGCGCGACCGTGGGTTCACAGAAAAACTCACACAAAGGCCGTTACCTGCCGTCCCTCTGCCTCCCAGGCAGTAACTTAGCACGTGCCTCTTCAACAGAGCTCCCACCTGTACGTTCTGAGAGAAAGGTAGAGGAAAAAAAAAAAAATACACGTAAGGAAGATGTGGTGCAAACCACTCCTAACTGCGAGAGGTTCGTAGGGTTACTGGGGACTTCCAGGGCGTGGAGAGAGCGCTTTGGTACGTGTCGGAGTTAGCTGGTAAATCAAAAAACACCGCGGTGAGGTGTAGTCCCTGGTCAGGCACAGGAGGCTTTCACTGGTTGAGGCGTCTATTGAAAATAATCAGTCTTGGCCACTACCCAGAAGGAGACAACAAGGACCAGCGTTACTCAGCACCGATCAGGAGAGGAGATTAAGGCATTTGTAGCACTCAAGCAGCAGATGTCTTGTTTGTGAGTTCTTGCTGCGAATCAACTAATAATATGGGATGTAACATATGAAATCCTTCTCAAAATCACCATGAATCCCACATCCCACAGTCATTTTACTTGAATTAATAAAGATTTTTGGTCTCTTTCCCAGCTTTCAGAATGATATAAAAGTTATCTTTTAACTATAAAACTTACAACAAGCAGAGAAATAAAGTTTGATATTGGCCACTGGGATTTTTATGAACTGAATTTAAAATCCTGCCTTGATTCTTGATTTGCCCGGCATGAACGTTTTTTTGGTCCTGTCTCACAGGGTTTCTTTCGGCCTCTCCCTGCATAGGGACAGACGCCCTTTGATAATGCTCTGACTGGGGGAACTTTGAGGTCTGTTTGAATAACTGCCCTCATTTTGTTTCAAGGACTTCACTCGCAGGCGGGGCAGGGTAGGTGATGTCCCGCTCTCTTCTCCCGTTATCCCTTCTCTGAGAGACCCACTGACACAACCCACCGGCCTTAGCTTTGTGGGAGAGATCCGGGAGCAGAGTATTTTAAATTAAGATGAGAGCAAGGGATGTAAACCAGAGGAGGTGCCTCTGAAGCGGTCAGGAAGCGCCCTGCCGAGCCCCCGAGGTCAGTGTCCCCGCGCTGTCCCGCTGCTCCCAGGTGCTGCACGAGGATTGCCGGATGGTGGCTGTCAGCACCCCGTACGTGGCAGGATTCTTGGCCTTCCGAGAGGTCCCTTTCCTGGTGGAAGCTGTTCAGAGACTCCAGCGGGAGCAGCCCAAGCTCAAACCTCAGGTGTGGTATATTTCTTTGTCCCAATTTAGAGTCTGGTGTAGACAGCACCACAGGAAGGCCCTTACAGAGAGAAGGAAGAGGTCAGAGAGACTTCTCCTTCCTCACAGGGCCAGCGTCGCTGTGTTTACTGGAGCAGCTTTCAGTGTGCAGGAAATAACTTTTTTTTTTTTTTTTTTTTTACTTTTTCAGGTCCTTCTCGTAGATGGGAATGGCCTGCTCCATCCCAGAGGTAGGACTTCACTGGAGAGCCCTGCTCTCCAGGCTCCCCGTGCTGCCACTCGAGATGCCTGTTCCCTGGTGTCCTGCAGTGACAGTGACTGGTTGTTGGCAGGATTTGGTGTGGCCTGTCACCTCGGCGTCCTGACGGATCTACCGTGCGTCGGGGTGGCCAAGAACCTCCTGCAGGTGGATGGCTTGGTCAGGGATGAGCTGCACAGAGAGCAGGTTAGGCCAGGCGGGGCATTTATTTCCACTCTTTAAGATCCCAAGAGAATTGGGGCAGCCACATACCCGTGCTTCCTAACCAATGGACCTTGTGTGGTTTCTCCCTAGATTCGCTCCCTGCGGAGGGAGGGAGATACGTTCCCGCTGACAGGCGCCTCGGGGCGCGTCCTGGGCATGGTGAGCTGCGGGGAGATTCCTGTTTGCTTGGCCATCTTTGTGCAGCTGGGAGCACTGGAGGACGTTGTCTCTCTAGTGGGACGGTTTCAGTGACGTTAGTTCAGGAGGACACGGTGTGGACTGGTGACCAGTGACGCTGGTTTCCCCTTTCTGTGAGCTCAGATACTGGTGGAGGGAGATGGAAGTTCAGGCGTTGGGTGTGTTCGTGGCTGTGGCACCCGAGTGCCGCTTCCCAGAGCAGCGTGAGGCAGGTGGGGAAGGGCTACGGGGGTCCCAAAGGGCGAATGGTCCCTACCAGGAGATACTGGGAAGTAGAAGAGGTTTAAGAAGGCTGGGAGCTGCCTTCTGAAGGCAACTGGCTAGTTTGTAAATCATCTGTTGCTCTGTAGTTGTTAAAATGAGGCTCTTAAGTATGTGATCTTTCTCATTTCTGAATGCACAGGCCCTGCGGAGCTGCAAGAACAGCTCGAAGCCGCTCTATGTCTCTGTGGGTCACAGGGTGTGCCTGCAGACAGCCGTGCGCCTCGTCAGGTCCTGCTGCAGGTACCGGATCCCGGAGCCCATCCGCCAGGTACGGAAGCAGGGCCGAGGAGGGGCGGGCAGGCCCGGGGCAGGGAGGCAGACAGGCAGGCAGCGGCGGGGGCTGGGGCTGCCAAGCCTCTGGGGAAGTTTCAGAGCCTTGTCTGCCGCTGGCACCCTTCTTGCCGGGCTGTTCTCCCCAGCCTGGGTGGTGGTGGCTACGCGGTAGTTCACTGATCCTTCCTCCTCATTGCTTCTGACGCGGTGCCCAGAAGCACGCGCAGCCCTTACTGCAGACCCTGACTGATTTCTTGGTTGCTCTCTGCAGGCAGCTTGTGTGACGCTGATGTGAATAGAGAGGAGCTGGCAGTGCAGCTCGCCTGGGCACTCTGAGCCCGGCACAGACCGCAGTGCTGCTCCTCTGGGCTTTGCCCCGCTGCCGCACTCCGCAGGGAGCTGCGGGCTCAGCCAGTAGGTGACAGCACTGGATCACTGAGCCGCAGCTGCCACCAAGGCTCGGCTTCAGGCTAATTAAATCACAGCAGGGCTTGAGGAGAGGATCTGGAGAAGCACAAAGCCTCTGGGACTCCTAGCCTGGCGAGTGCTTCCCTTCTCTCGGGGTCAGGCCGCAGTTGGTGGCCGGGGCCGGGCAGCCCCGGCGGGGCCGCTGGAGGTGTCGGTGTCCGTGAGGGCCCGGGCACAGGCCGCTGGTGCCCCCGTGCCCGGCCACCTCTGCTCTGCAGCTCCTCGGAGCGGCGCTGAGCTGATCCTGCTGAGGGCTCTTCCGCAGTCTCTGCACACAGGAGCTTCTCACTGGTACTGCAGTGTTTTCGGAAAACAGTCTCGAGTCTATAGTTAAAAACCAGGCAAAAATCTAACACCTTAGAGCAAAACAAACCTTGAAGTGGCCATACCAGAACTGGAGTTTCTGAGCTCATAAACCACTACCTGCCAGACGGGAGTAGGCTGGTGGATCTGGTTATGTAATCGCTTCCAGCAAGGGACAGATGCCTCCGCAGAGCTCTGAGCTAGCTCTGCAGTTCGGCGTGTTCAGAGGAGAGGGGAGAAGCGTTCCCTTTGGAAACAAAAAGGTGTCTTGGAGCTTTTCATCACCCTCATTTCATTTCCAACTATCTCCAGTATTGGTCTGTGTTCTGAGGCTCATCCAGTTCTCTACAACCTTGATTTAAAGTGATGGAATGAGTTGTTGTCACTTACAGAGAGATTAAAAACCCAAAAGGGAGGGGGTTTACTCTAGAGGTAGAGGAATGGCAGGGGGTAAGGACACTTAAACCTTTCCGTGGGACTTCTCCCTGTCTCAGTTCCTCGGTGTAGTAGCTCACAGATCTTGGCACAGGGCTGGAAGCCTCAGCCCTCGAGCACCTAACGCTGGAGTTAGAAGGCTGTGGGGAGTCCTGCCCTGGGTGATTTCCTTGGCCTTTTTGCTCTGCTGTGTCCCCAGGACAAGCTCGCAGAGCTGATGGGCGATGTGCTTACGGCTTTCCCAGGGTGCTGGAAGATTTCTGGAGCATCAGGTTTTAGTCTGTAAGTTCTGGTTGCCCCAGAAGCGTAGTGTTGCTAGGAGAGCTCAGCTGCCCGTACGGCCCGAGGCTGTTTCTGGCTCGTCGGAGGCAGCGTGTGGTGCTGGGCAGCTGGTGGGGGAACCTTCTGCTTCCCTCGAGGTGCGGCTGCCCAGTCTGCGTGGGGCGTGTTGTGCTTCTTGGGCACCCGACGCTGTCTAGGCAGCGATCAGAAACAGTTGGATTTGCATTCAGCCCACAGTGTGGTCACGCTGCCAAAGGAACTGTGGCTGCCACGCAGGTGGGAGAAGTGATCTTTCAAAGAGAGCAGAGGGAAGTTCACGATCACCTACAGCCGGTATTTACATCCCACTTAGTCCTTACTCCGTGTGTACGTGCAAGGCCAGTTGGGGAGGATTTTGCTTGCGTGGGGGTGATCTCTGCCCAGCCAGCTTGTGAGATTTTGAGGTTCCTCTGCAGAGGGTTGGTCACCTGGAGCTGCCCAGACCGGGGCTGAGGTGGGCAGGAGCTGTCCCAGAACGCGAGGCAGAGCCTTCGCGCCGAGCAGCACGATGCCAGCCCCTCCCGAGAGCAGCTGCCCTTGCCCGCTTCTGGCGGGGTCAGAGCCTCTCTCAGCCGTGCCCACGCCCCGAGCCTGGCCCCAGCGCTGAGACAGGAGCTTTTGACGCCCTCCGGCTGCCGAGGGTCACGCTGGCACTGACTCCTGGCTGCCTGCGTGCCCGCCTCCAGCTCAGGCCACGAGCCGCTGGGCTCCAGCTGGCGCCGTGCCCTGCTGCTGCTCGCCCTGTGCCTGGCGGAGCAGCCTGATGTTGCTCCAGCCCACCGAGGGCAGGAGGAGGCCTGCTCAGGGCCTTCGTGTGAGATATTAAACACCTGCCCACAGGAGAGCTGAGGAAGGAGCCATCCCCCCTCTGTGACCAGCTCCTGCTGCCCAGCGGGGAGATCAGTAGCCGATACCCTGGAAGTCAGCTCCCCTCAGAGGTGCGCCCCGCTGCAAGCCTGCTGTGTACCCAGGGATCAGCACTGCCCCTCGCAGAACAGGCGAAGCCACAATTCCTAATGCCAGCACTAGTCCCCTCTGAAAATAGAAACAACCTGTGAGGATTATTGCGGGACAGTTATCCATCTTATTGATTAGCCTCTTGGGTAATACGGCGGGTTAAGCTGTCTCACAGCACTGCGTTAGGAGTGAGGACTGGCCAGTAACTTGCCACCTAATCAAGCATTAGCTTATGTTACCAGCAGAACCTGGTTGGAGTTTTTCTTCCCTAGAAAAATAGTTTGTAGATGTGACTCTTGGTACCTTGGTCTCCCCGTAGGGACTCTATTGAACCACCTCCTTCCCTTGTTATAAAATGCATCACGTAATCTCTTATCCTGAAGAGTGATCAAAGTTATTTGTCAGTTCAGTTATGAAACTGTCCAATTATAGAGAGAAGGGGAAAAAACCTCACAAACAAACCACCCTTATGTAACTATTTTTCATTCCTGAGCTTGCAGGATTGTTAAGCAGTTGTGGAGCTGCGTTTCCAGCGGTGAGGCAGAGCCTCTGCCCGAGCGGCCTGACTGGGAGTGCCAGGGGTGGAGGGTGGTGGGGAGCTTCTGGGGGTGCAGGAGAGGCTCTTCAGAAGTAGGACAGCGATGAAAGTAGCAAATGTTTCAAGGACAGCCACTGGGGATGCGTTAACCCACTTTATTAGCGTGATCATCATATGCTGTGAAGCTTCTCCAGCTGGGAAGGTCACATACTGCTCTTGGAGAGAGACACTCAGCCTTTGAGATGGGGCGCAGCAGCTGCTCTAAAATGTCACGGCATAGCAGTGGTTTTGAGAAAGGAAGTTTCTAAAAAAGAAAAAAAAAAACTTTGAGGGAATGTAAAAATCAACTGCCCATTCTCAAAGTTGTCCAAGAGCCCAGGACCTGTGTGGCTGTGATAGCATCTGAGAGTCTTCTGCTAGTACGGTGCAGCGCTGGAAGGCTGGACAGTAACGCTTCTGGGGGACGAGAACATCCAGTCGTTGTCCAGCAACACTTTCTTGCAGCTCTTGGGATTTCCATGGGTGTTCTTGCCCCGCTCTGGCCACGGCCTGTCCTGCACTGCGGATACGGCACGGCAGGAGTCACATCCCAGGAGAGTATCAGAAGAGGAAGGGAGGAACCAGACACTTGCATGAGGACGGGTTTGATGAGGTTTGGTGATGGCTCCAAGCTCGGTTTCAAACGAGGAGGGCAGTAAACCAGGAATTTGGTGGAGTGTCAACTTCCCTCCTTTTGGTTTTGGCACTGGAAAGCAGAGCCCAGGTACGGGCTGGCGTGTGACCTGCTCCCCTCGGCCCCCCTGGCAGCTTTGCCTTTGGGCTCCCTGGTGGGACAGCACGGAAGGGGTGTCAGTCACTTGCCTCGCCACTGCTGCCAGGACGTGCCAGAGCCAAGGCTGGGCTTGTGTCTTGTCTCTGTTTGCTTTTAGTGGATGTTTTTACCTGCTTTAGCTGCATAATTACCATCGCACAGCCAGCCCATCCGGCGCGTAGGCAGGACGAGCCAAGCTCTTGCCTAGGGAAAAGGATATGCAGCAGACGAGTGGTGTGCTGCTCCATCTGTTGCTGCAGCGCACAGCTGCTGGAACGGAGGAAGGAGAGCGATGGGTACAAGAACGGGCGATGCCAGCTTCTCTCTTTTCATCCCGTGTCCTGCTGAGAACTCGCCTGCTGGGTTGCCACGTTCCCAGACTCTTCACAGCCCTCTCCATAGCTTTGTTCCCCCTCTCAATTCACAGTTTCCTGTGGAGGGCAGAGGAATTTCTCAGCTGATGAGTGCCCAGACAGGCTGATCCGGTGGGAACATCCCCGTGTCACAGCTGTGGAGGGTCGCAGGGTGCTGTGAGCCTGGAGGCTGCAGCCTGCGCCTGCCTGGGACGCAGAGTCCTGGGACACGGCTCCTGCTTCACTGGGCGCACGGCAAAGGTTAGCGCAGCAGAGTCCTGGGGGCATTCTGCTGCTCTGGGCCAAGTCAATAAAATGCCCCAGGAGTTCTCCACCTTGTGAGGAGGGATCTGTGAGCCGCTGTCTTGTGCTAAGTTGCCTTGCAGTGCTGCAGAGATCTGCCTCTGCATCCATAAGGTTCTGGCACTCCCAACAACTTCCCAGGGCCCAGGGGCATCCTGCTTTTGTACCTCAGTGTAGGCTGGAGGATTCTGATAGCTTCGAGCAGAGGGGGTGAAGATCCCAACAAATAGAAGAGCGGGCAGAGTCCCGGGCTGAAGGGGGAGTCGCTTGTTCTGGGCATCTTTATCTGTGAGCGTTCTGCTGATGCACGGGAGCTGCTCAGCACCACGGAGATCTGCGTGTGACCGTGGCACGGGGTCCCTTTGGGAGTGGGGGTGGCGCAGCAGCTGGTTTGCTTTCTGGAGTCTCTCCTCAAAGGAAGGAAGATTTACCCCTGCCCTCCCTTTTCTTTCAAGTCTGTCCCGTCTCTCATCAGATAGTGACGAGCTGTTGCTGGGGGGGGCTGTGGAGGGGCCTAGCTGCCCCCTGCCCGTTCCTGCATTGCACTGGGGGGTGCCCACGTGTGGAAGAACTCATCTGGGTCTGTTCGAAGGACGAGAGCACCAGACGGCTCTCAGCCTCGCAGGCCTCCTCCAGCCTGGCTCTGCTGTCAGGGCTCAGAGAGAGGTGGTGGTTCTGCGGAAAGGCACGATGGCAGAGCAGCCCGTCACCTCAGCAACTCCCTCTGCCAGTCAGCAGCTCTCCTTACTAAGCCTCTGGAAATCCTTGCTGGCCCCTCACGTCCCTGGCCGATGAGCAGCCACCGCTCAGTGTCAGCGGGGCTGCGGCTGGGTCAGCGCCTGCTGCTGCGCTGGTGGGCCCCGTGGTGAAGGCGGGTGGCACTCGGCCCGGCCTGGCTCCCCCCTTGGCTCTTGGCTGAGCAGACCTTGGGCAGGAGCTGCCTGTGCCCGGTGTCTCACCTCCTTACTCCTATGAGAAATAAAGGGGCAAACAGGAAGGGTTCAGAAAATGTCATTTCTGCTCCTGAAATGGACTGTACTCCAGTAAGGCTGTTTGCTCCAGGAGCCTCTATTTCTTCATTTTAAGTCTCCATCCTCCCAGGCAGCTTGCAGCACGATGCAGAAACCACACAGGGAAAGAAACGTGCGGGTTCATCTTTGCAACACAGTTGTACCAGAGCTGTTTGTGATGTGCTGACCTCAGGGACATACCGAGATACAACAAAGGGGAGGCACCGGGCAGGCCGATCAATCCATTTTCACTCATTTTCCTCCTTAATTGCAGGCCGATATCAGATCGAGGGAGTACATTCGGAAGCAGCTGTGTTCACCACCCGAGGCTGTATCTTCTGGGCCAGAGAGGTAGGTGTGTGGGCAGCCCAGGCAGCTGCCTCTCCAGAGGGGATCTGCTCATGTAACGAGGCAGTAATGGCATTACAGGGGCAGGCGGGGTTCCCAGGTGAGCTCAGGTGACAGCAGGACACACGCTGCTGCCACCGAGGGTGATTTCTGGTGACCGTGGCCATGCTGCTCCCCACGATTCTCCTGCAGAGCACCATGTCCTGGCCTGACGGTGGGGATTTGGTCTGATTCTGGTGCCTGCGATAAGCGAAGACACAGGTGTGACATGAGGGGGAACAGAAACACCCTGTGGGGAGCTGGGTTCTGCCCCCAGAAAGTGAGGGGAGGGCCACACTCCCCCTCTCTTACATAACATCGACCAGCAGCTGCTGTGTCCACGGGTGTAAATCCATCACGAGGCTGCCGGCACGTTGGAGTTCCTTGTGTTGTGGCTCCCAAGAGTCTGTGCCTGGGACCCCTGGGACCCACACCAGTACCGGGCTGGGCAGGTGCTGTGGGTGGCCCCGAAGAGCAGCTCGGGGGTGAGCCAAGGGTGTTGGCACCCGAAGCCTGCTCTGCTCTGGGCGTCCTGGGGGGCCAGCGTGAAGGAGCCCGCTGGCAGCAGTCAGGGGTTCCCTTCGCTGGCTGAGGCAGCTCTTTGGGATTCCTTCGGGCACCTGGGTGGTGCAACTCCTCGTGCTCTCACAGCTCCTCGCTTCTCGGAGTCCTGTGGCCAGAAGTGAAGGAAGGAGCTTTCTCTGCTTTTGTAGCGGCAGCTACAGAGCAGTGGGGGTGGCCCTGCGCAGTGCCAGGCTGGGTGTTCCCCGTTTGTGCTGGAGCTTCTTCTCTAATGCCCTCCTGCCACAGCTCGAGCCCTCACAAAGTCTGGCTGGTTTGGAGGTCTGTGCCACAGAACAAACCAACTCGTTCCATTTATGACTGTGTATCTCACAACCTGTGTATCTGAGCCCCTTACTCACATCGATACTTGGTCATCTTGGTTTCCACTTTTTTTAAGTCTGTGACCCTTCCTTGGTTTTGATTCTCACAGAAAAAATGAGGCCGGACTGGATGATTAGTCTGATGGCAGAAGAAGCTGTGGGGCTCCTCTGTGCTGGATCCTCCTCTGCACCACGACTGTGGCTCTGCCCGGTGCCACCCCGGGGGAGTGCGGCGAGGCCGGGGCAGGACGAGGCCAGAGGCCGTGCCTGGGTCTGGTGGGCAGGCAGAGCTGCTCTGCTCCAGGCTAATGTTGCGAGCATATTTCTCAGGGTTGATTTTTAAGCATTGTAAAAATATTTGTGTAAGCAAATGTACACTTGTAAATTTGCAACAGCTTTCTCAAGTACTTGGGGAATTGCAGGTGATTTACAGAGAGATGCTGGGGCATTTAACTCGGTTATAAACAAACTCCAGAGCTGGCCTTTGGCTCCTGCCACACCCTGTAGCACAGAGACTTCCCTTCTCATCTTTTTTTGGAACAGCTTCCCCCCCTCTCTGCGGTCTGCACTCTCACCCTGCTCTGTGCGCCCCCGCGGAGCAGGAGCCCCGCGCCCAGCTCCCCCCGACCCCGCCAGCTGGGCAGGTGGGCGTCTGGCTCACGAGGGAGGGGATGGAGCCAACTCTCTGCTGCGGGTTTTGGAAGAGGCTCAGACATCAGCGCTCTGCTACCGGAGAAGTTTTGTGTCTGCCCGGTGTCGGTGGCTGCTGCGTGCCTGCTGCCTCGGTGGCTGCGGGCAGGTCGTGGCCCGCGCCGGGCACGTGGTGCTGGAGGGAACTTGTGCTGCTGGTGTGACAGTGCCCACGCGGGCCCGGCGTTACGGTCACCCGCTGCGGGGACAGAGGGGCTGGCGGTGCAGCCCTGCGCCTCCTGAAGGAGAGGTCATTGTGGGGGGGAAGGAGAATCTCCCGTCAGGGAGAACGGGGAGGGGGGGTCCCTCCTGCTACACAAATCCGTCCCTGTGGCCAGATCCCAGGGCTGAGTTTTGCAGGCTGGGCTGGGAGCGCTCGGAGGAGGCAGCTCTCAGTGCCCAGCACCCTTGGACCAACCCCGGGTTAAACCGTCAGCCAAGCTTCGCTTTAGCAGCAGAGCCCAAAACAAACAGTTTTATCCCTGAATCGATGCAGCAAGTCTCAGCCAGTTTGCAGGGCTAAAGCTTTTCCTCCAAAGGTGGGGGCTCCTGGCTGGACACACAGGTTATTCCTCACTGTTTCCAAAGAAAATTGGAGCAGATGCACGAGTTCTTGAGCACAGCCAAACCTCCGGCACGATGGTTTTAAAAAAGCCATGGCTGTGTGAGCTTCCAGCCTGAAGAGCAGAAAGGCTCTTTTCCTGGGATTGGAGAGGGGGGCTCAGGGCCGGGACTCCTGGGGGCTGTTTTAAATGCTGCCAAGCACTTCGCTTGTGCATGAATTTTTATCTTACAGCTTTTGTTGCTCTTTTCTCGCCGCCACCTCAGTCTCGGTGCTGTGTAGAGGACGTTCAGCCCCCGTCGCGTGTCTGTGCAGCATCTGCTAGAGCCGAGCCTGGGCTGCTTCCTCCTCCAGCACAACGCCCTGAACCTGGAGGGGGAACGGGAGGAAGCCACAAACTTGGCTCCCTCGGTTCGGGGAGCTCTGTGGGGCCGAGCCGTGGGGGCCCTGAAGAGGGGGGCAGGGGCTGAGAGGGTGATTCCCAAAAAAGCTGTGCTGGTGGAGCTGCTTGAAAGACAAAGCCTGAAGCAGCTGCAGTTTTCCAGCCCGGGGAAGGAGCTGGTTGTCTCCTGGGAAGCACAAAGCCCTTTTCACGCGGGAGTTTGTTATGTGGGTGGACAGAGACTGGGGAGGGAAAAACGTTGCAGTGGAAGCGTGTTCCTTTGATCTGGGGGGGGGGGGG
>NW_020799123.1:12847000-12851724 GCF_003259725.1 Athene cunicularia | reverse complement strand
GGGGGGGGGGTGTGGAATGAGGGGGGCTGCCGACAGGATTCTGTGTCCAGAACCTCTCCTGAGATGGCCGTGTCCCTCGGCTCGAGGGTCCAGCCTGGAGATGGAACCTCCTAAAATGCAACTTGGTGACCCCAGAAACAATCAAACCGGTGGGAACGGCCTCTGGTGGTGCTGCTGCCGCCCTCACCCGTCTCGGTGGCCAAGCCAGTGGCTCCACTAGCCCAGGCCAAAGGCCGCTCCATGGGGAGGGGACCCTGGCTGTGACCTCCTGTGAGGGAGGAGTATTAGTTGTGTCATTAGCAGCACTCTCCCTGCAGCAGGAACCTCAGTCTGGCTTAACAAGGAAAGGCTCACTGCGAGCAGCCGCCTGCACGCGCAGGTCTGCTGGGGTGGGAGCCCCCTAAAACCACCCCCCGTGCCCCCGCCGCAGCCGCCTGCCTTCAGCTCTGAGCAAAAACACCCTCCGTTCCCTTTCTGCCAAGGCTGTTGGACTTGGGGTGAGCCCTGCAGGACCCCCTAACTGGTAGGGAGAGGGCTATGGACTAGTCAGGATGGGGCTTGGCCCTTCCCCAGCTCTTCCCAGGAGCCACGGGGATTCATCCGCTTCTGCTTCCACCCACGTGTGAAGCAGCAACTTCGCTAAACCGCGGGGACGGGGTCCTCTAAAGCCTGTCACAGATTTAGGCACGAGTGACACACTGTGGGCAGCTGTTTCTTAGCTCTAGGGGACAGAACACCAGAAAAATCCATCTTTTCCTGCTGGTTACCTTGGCCCAGGGAGCAGCCAGCTTGTGCTGTGGTGCCACAGGACCAGCTGAGGCTCATCCCAAACTCTGGGTCAGCTCCTCCTGCTGCAGATTTATCTCGGTGATGCTCAAGCCCCACATTTGGCTCAGCTGTGCCAGGGGAGGGTCTGCTGGGGAGCGGAGCAGCTCGTGCTCTGGGGAGGGTCCCGCTGGAGAAGGGGTTTCCTCAGCAGCTGGGACTGCAGCTCCTTCTGGCCCGGCTGCGCAGCTGAAGTGAGTGTCTGTGGTTTTAAACTCTTCTGATCTATTGGTGGTTTTGTGCACTTCTGGTCGGTGTTTGGCCACGGGAGGGTTGTTGGGTGCTGGGCGGTAGAGATTCTGCAGCAAAAGGCGTGAGCTGGGCTACGCTGAGCCCCGTTGCTCAGCAGGAACGTGAGGCTTTGCGGGTCTGGGTCTGCAGCAGGGTTTGGCTCTTCCCGCTGGGCTCAGTGGGGCCTGAGCTGGGACCGTGCAGCCCCCTCGCTGCGGGGGCCATGCCCCTGCCTGGAGGGGTGAAGTGGGGGAAAAAGCTAACCTTAAAGAAAAAAAAGAGACAAAAAGCATCACTGTGCGCGTGAGCTGGCGCGTCCCTGCGCTTCTCCTCTGAGCGCAGGTGAGCTCCTGCCCCCGGAGCACTTTGGGTAAAGTCACCTCCAGGGGCTGCGGGGAGGATGGGGGCTGCCTCGGCGCGGGGGCCTTGCCGCCCTCCCTGCGGGCCAGTGCAGCCCAGGGCTCTGTTCTGCTTGGGGCTGGCGCTGGCCTGTGCTGGGCGATGCGCTCCGCTGCCAAAACCTGGGGAGGGGCTTGAACAAACGGACTAATCTCTGCGTTTGGTGTCTGCTTGTGGCCCTCTGAACACAGTGAGGGATTAACTTGCTCTTTATCTAATTGGCTTATCAACTAGGGAAGGGGAAATCGCTTCATAATGCATGAAACCTCCTTTTAATAGAAACTTGGGACTAGAGCCTGAGTGTCCTTCCTGAGTAAACTCATACACATCTCTTCCTTTTTCACTCGCCGTTTGCTGGAAATGTTCTCCAGTTCCCAACAACTTATTACTGACCTGTTATAAATCCTTGCCTTTTGTTGTCACCAAGGATACTTTTCCCTTTAGTGTTTCTACCTGTGACTGTTCAGGAGCCTCTGAAGGGGTCTCGTTGCTCGGAAACTCCTCGGTGCTGCTGGTGGGGAGGGCGTGGGGCCGGAGGGCGACAGGAGCTGTGTCTGCCCCAGACCACGGCCCTGGCACCCGCAGCGGGGATGTGGCCGTGCAGCGATGCCTCCCGGGTGACGGGCAGCGCTGGAATTGTTCACTAGTGCTGTGCGCTAAATATGAGTAACTAAGAGGTGGCAAAAATCTGGGACGTGGATGGGAAGAGGAATTAGAATGGGGTGAAACCAAAGGGGAGGAAGACAGATGAAGGAAGGAGATGGAATCCTCTCTCATGGCTGCAGTGGGGGCTCTGTGAGGAGGAGGAGGCTGTGGGATAGTTCTTGAGCTTCTCACCACAAGGAACTGTGTTGTACCAGTCCTTGTCCCTCTGCCGTGTGCCTGGGGGACGGGTTGAGGTTGGGCACCTTTGGTTAAACTAATCTGCCACCTCTGCTGCCTTGTCACTCGGCTGGGGCTGGGCTGTGGCACTGGTGCCGGGGTGGCAGCTCCCCAGCCCCTGTGGGTGCGGGTTTCCCTGCTGTGCTCTCTGTAAGGGATGTGGCGCCGAGGCAGCTCTGCAAAACGATTCCTGCTGGAGTCGTGCTGGGGATGCGGAACGTGCCTGCATCCCTCCCCTGCATGGGAACGCGCTGCCGGGAGGGGAGGTGGGAGCAGGAAGGATTGGAAGCGTTGCCTGTTCCCGGGAGTGGTTGGGTCTGCCTGGCCCGTGCAGCCTCCCGTGCACGGCATCTGTGTGCGGGGCGCGTGGCCCGGTGGCTTTCAGAGCCAGGGCAGTGACGGGGGGCTGCGTGTCCCCGGGGGCTCCAGCCGCTGCCAGCAGCCAGCCCCTTCCTCCAGGAAGCTGATAATTAAAGCAGGAACCGTTTCTTGGCTTCGCTGCTGGGGAGGCGGGAGGGAGGCACTCGCCCTGCTGAGATGCACATGCTGGAGAGCCCTTCCGCCTGTCCTGCCTTGGGCTCGTCAACAGGCACAGCCTGCTCTGGCTTAATTAAACCTGAGCCGCTCCATGCAGAGCCTCCTCACTGCAGGCTTGGCTTCTGCAGGTCGGGCTCAGCCCTGCACACCGTTGGAGGCAGATCAAAAGCTGCTTAACTGCTTCTCCGTGCAAACCTGAGCTGGCATTAAGGAACCAGACCCTTTCCCCTTCTGAACCTGGTATTGGTGCCACCATTCCAGGTAGGAGCTTCTCCCCTGCCCCCTGAGGGCTCCTGTGGCCACTTGTTTTACAGCTTTGCCCTCTGAGCATATGGAGATGGAAGATTTGTGCCAGTCAAATGACAAATGACTTGTTCTGCTGCAGATTCTCTGGATCTGCTCCTTCTGTGTTCTTCGCGGACACGTGGGGACCAGAAAGGAGGATCTCTGCATGTGCACTGCTTAGCTGGGGTCCCTCGATAAGGGAGACGAGATGCTTTAGGATGTGGGTCTGTTTCTTCTCGGATTATTGAGGGAGTCTCGATGAGTAACTCAGTCGCAGATGTCTAAAGCTGGGCGAGATGAATTCCCACCTCCGTGTCTGGAGCTTGTGGTAGGCTTGATGCTGCCTGTGCAGTCTGTAGTGCAGGGACTGAGCTCTGGTGACTCAAGGTTTGTATTTCGGGGCACTCGTGCTGAGGGCAGCAAAAGTAGTTTTGTTGGGATTTCCCCCCCTCCCCACCCCCCGGTTCTCTTTCCTTTTCCCCTTTGACTTGTGCTGGCCGGTGGATTTAGGAGAGGCTGTTTCCCTCATGCTTCCCCCAAACCAGGCCCGTCTGGAGCTGGGGAGCATCAGCCCATCGCCGGGGTGCAGCGTGCACCCACAGCCTGCCGAGCTCCTGCCACAGCCCGCTGAGGTTCCCGTCCCGTGTTCCACCCGCTCGCGTGGCACTGGCTGGGGCGGCCGCTGGCGCCGTCCCCTCCGCTCTGCTGGGAGCGGGGAGCCCCTTCCCCAGCCTTGGGCCCCACTCTGGCTGCAAAGAGGCGTTTTCAGGGTCGGTCCTGGCTGGGACCTCATCGGGGCATCCAGAAGCCTCTCGTGCCTCGGATGTGGCAGTCAGCGGGCACAGGCGGTGCCTGGGTGTGCGGCGGGCACTGGGGGGCCGGGCAGCATTGCCCTCCCCTCCGGTTGTCTCCTTCAGTCCCATAAATAGTTCCCTGTCCCAGTGCTCCTCCCTGTGTTGGTCTTGGCTGATCCTCTCTAACACCGCTACAGACACCTCTTGCCAGAGTCCTGCCAGCCCCCCGGCTTTATTTTAAGGCCATATTAATTAAAAGCGAATGAATGGAATTTCTCTTGACACCCAAATTAATAGGAAATGAGATAACAATGAGCGGTGTCGTTGGGGTGATGGAGCAGCCGGTGCAGGGCTCAGTCCCCGAACAGGCCGGCAGATCCTGGCTGGGGGGGGCTGTGTCTGAGCAGGGCCAGGGCCGTGCCCCCAAGAGGCAACTGGGGAGGGGGGGGAGCCAGGGGACACGATCTCGGGCAGATGAGAGCCAAGACCCGATTTCTTGGTGGCATCTGCCCTTCTAGACCTGGGGCCGGCAGCCTCTGCCCGTGGAGGGGGGAGCCTGGGCAGATCCACCCGAGCACCGGGCAGGGGCTGGGCGATGGGCGAAGGTGCTTTTGGGCTACTGGCTGGATTTATTGGGGGCCAAAGAGCCACCACTGCGGAGCGGACACGGCGGCGAGCCTCCCCCCGCAGCGCCTGGGCTGGGAGGAGGGCGGGTGGGGTGGCAGAGCAGGGGCGAAGGGGGGGCCTGGCTGCTGCCCCGCGCCGGGCGCT
>NW_020799123.1:12841779-12846950 GCF_003259725.1 Athene cunicularia | reverse complement strand
GCACGCGCCGGCGTCCTTCCGCGAGGCCGCGCTGGGAGCGCCCCCGTGCCCGTTCTGGAGGCTGGATCAGCTTTAAAAACACGAGATAAAAGCCATAAAATCAGCCTGTAATTAATTCTTGGTTTAGTTCCCAACTCAAGGGCTTGATGCAGAATGTTTCCTTAGGAACGTGCTTTTTCTTGCTTTTCTTGGACTCGCTGCCTGGCTTGTTGTACCTCTGCCTGCAAACCCCCAGCTGTTCGCTCTCCACTGCTGGTGCTTACGAGCTCGCGCATTGATTCTTTTTATGTTTTTTTTTTAATCTTATATTTATTGAGCACTCCTGAGAGCCTTGTGCTTGGGAGGCCCCCGGTGAACGCCGGGACTCCTGCCTCCTGCCCTGCCTGACGTAGGTGGCTCTGCCGGGGGGACGAGCATCCCCCGGCTGATGTTTTGACTGGAGCCATTTCTCTTGTGTGGAAGCAGCTCCCGTTTGCGTGTTGATTAGGAGGATGTGATTAACCAGGCCAGTGGCGTGTCTGGAGGGAGGGCTGCATGCCTGCGATGACAGGCACGGGAAGGAGATGAAAGGGAGGAGAGGTGGTGCTGCGAGCCAGCTCTGCTCCTCTGTCGTCACTTGAAAGAGAAATGTCCGTCTTCTCTGCGAAGAGCGTTATTGCCCACTAATAAAATATCAAACAAACTCTTCAGAGAGTGTTTAGCATCTGAAAGCCTGTGATAAATCTGGTGGCTTTGTAACTCCCTCAAAACTATGGTGGGTAGCAATGTGATTAAAGCTCGCTGATTAGCACACAAACCTTGTTTGTAATGAGCAGGATTGGGAGGGTTTGGGAAATCCAGCTGGCACATAACAAGGTTTCTCCAACAAATTACTTGGATATTAATTAGTTTGCTAGGTAAATGTCACCTGGTTTCTCTTTGTTTGCGATAAAGCGGTATCCGATTAATTTGGTGTGGTCAATGCTTGTGACCGGCAGCACTGCGGCCGGGCAGGCTCGGGGGCAGTGGGGAAGGGGCGGTGGGGCTCTACCCCACCCGTGGGACAGGGAGCGTCCCCGTTCCTTGAGGATGAAGTCGTGGCCTGGGTGGTCTCACGGCCTCTCCCGGTGCTCCCGCCGGGCAGAGCCGCCTCCGCAGCCGGGGGGTCGAAGCCCTGCGCTCAGGCTGGTCTGCGACACCGGCCGGAGCCTCCTCTCTCCTGACTGAAGGCAGATAAATATCATTTTGCTGAAAATAGCCTCCCCCCGCCGCGGGACTTGCCGTTCCCCTGCCTCCTTCCCCGGGAGCTGCCAAGCTGAGCTTGGGGCGAGCGGCTGCGGCGCCTGGAGCCGGGGAAGCAGCCGAGGGTGCAAAACCTGCTCCCTAAATCGCACAAGCAGTGGGGTGAAGGAGGGGCAGAGCTGCAGCGGGAGCTGGGGGGGGGGACAGAGCCCCCCATTCCAGCCCTCGGGAAGGCTCCTGGATGTCTGTGCGCCGGCTCTGCGAGGCGGATGGGGCTGAGGAAGGGTCGAGGCAGCAGCGTCAGGGCTGGGGGGGCTCGGGGCACATCTGGCCCCACAGAGCTCTGCGGCTGCTGGAGAGACCCCGGGGATGAGCCTGCAGCCCCCATCGTCCCTGGGGGGCTTCCAGCTCGTCCCCCCCGGGTGAGCCACGGCTGGGGGGAGCTGGGAGCACTGGGCCGGGGCCGGGGGCTCCTCTCCCAGCCCTGGGTGCTTCCACAGAGCTCAAGAATGCGAACGGCACCAGCATATGGGTGATCTGGGGAGGGAGAAGGAAGGAGCAGGAAGCGTTGCCAATTGTGAAGCAGAACCCATCCCAAATCTAACATCGGTGCAAGAAAACCAACGCGGTCCCTGGGCATAGGATGGCGTGGGGGGGCTGGAGAGAAGAGGCTGGCGTGAGCTGGGGCTGGGTGCCGTCGCTCTGGGCTCTGCTGCAGAGTCAGGGTCCTGCTTCCCCCTCGGGAGGGAATAAACCAGCTCCGTTGTGTCCCCTTGGGGGTTCCCCCCCGCGAGCCGGGGTGTGGGAGGCCGGGTGGGCAGGAGGGTGTGCGGGTGTCCAGGGGGAGGCTGCTGGTCGCCAGCTCTCAGAAGCCCTGAGCCAGCAGCGAGATGGAGCCCCGCATCCCTCCTCCCCCCGCCCTGACAGGAGGGGCCGTGCGGGGTGATCCAGGCCCTGCATCCCTCCTTCCCTCTCCCCCAGCCAGGCCGGGGGTGTCGGCGGACGCAGGGCTGCCCTGTGGCATCTCCCGACTTGCATAAGAGCCTCGCCAGGATGATAAATGTTAAAATCTGCTGCAGGCGATCGCTGACCTAATTTCCAGCATCGCTGTGGATCTTGTCATCTGTTGCTCGCAGCCTGGGTGCAGATGGGCTGACAGGGAGCTAAGTGTGGGAGAGGGTGCGTGGGGACCCCCGGGCTGGGCTGCCCCAGCACCCCCAGTCCCGTGGGGACCCGGTGCCCCGGGCTGGGGGTGCTGGGGCAGCGTGGGGTGGGCTGTGACCCCACTGCAGCCTCCTGTGCCCAAACTGGGACAAACAAGGTAGTTGGGGTCCAGCTCAGCTTCGGTCCCTGCAGATTTCTGCTAAGCAGAAAACAAATGCTAATTACACAGCATAATTAGCGAGGTGCTGCATCTATTTTTAATCAGCTTTGAAAAATATATTCTTCCTTCTGCTCTGTGCTCACCGGCAGCCTCTCCCATGGCGGTGGTGCTTGGTCGGGGACCCTCCGGGGGGAAATGAGTTGCTATTCCCCTCTGCGCCCTCCCGGGATCCCCCGCCAGAGGAACAGCCCCCCCCCACTCCTTGGTGGAGTCTGAGCCCCCACTGAGATCCCACCCCTCCATCATCCATCAGGGGCGGAGGGAAAGGATGGAGGAGATCGGCTCAGCTCTGTCAAGGTGGCGTTCAGCAGCAGTTGGGAAAATCGCAGGAGGAGGAGCCTGGGAAAAGGTTGCAAAAATATTCTGAGAAGGCAAAACGGGGGGGGGCAGCCCCGCTGAGCCCGAGCTGTGGAGATGGTCTGTTCAGTGAGCAGTGCCGGCGTGTCCCCGCTTCAGTCACCCCGTGCAAACAGCCCTCCCTGACCACCCCGCTCCCTCCTCGCCCCATCCGAGCCAGCGGGGTGGCGGGTGCCTCCCTTCTGCTGCTCCGAGCAATCTCCCTGCCGAGCCGGCCCGGGCGCTGCCGCTGACCCGTGTCCGTGGGACAACAGCGCTGCCCTTCCCCGCTGCTCCCCCCCAGCCCCACAGGGGCAGCCGGATCCCGCCAGGATGGGGCCAGCGGGCTCGGGGCCGGTGGCCGAGGTGGTCCCAGCTCTCTGCACGTGCCACCACGTGGGACATCGTGATGCTCGTGCAGCAAAACCTCCCCACGTGTCCCCCGCCAGGTCCTCACCCTGCCGGGGTCTGTGATTGTCACCAGCTCAACCCCGTGGTGCTGGAGGGGGCTTTAAAGGTGGGAAGGGGCAGTGCTGGGGCTTGTCTCTGCCCTTGAGACCAAGGGGGCTCTGGTTTAGGGGGTGCTGGTGTGGGGGCAGCAGGTCAGGTGTGCAGGGCTGGAGGGGCTTGCTGGGGGGCTGTGCCGTGGAGCCAGGCAGCGCACCCCATCGAAGAGCTCGGGGCTGCCGTGGGGTCCGCGGGATGCTGCGGGGCTGCGGGACCTCCCCAGGGCCCCTCAGCACCGCACGGGTTTGAGTAAATCCTGCAGCCACCCAGAGCCTCCTTAAACTGCAGCATCTGGGCTACCAACGGGAGCCTTTTCCATTGACTCGCCTGCTGCAAGCCCCCGCCGGACCCCCAGGGCCTGGGGAGCCGAGCGAGCTCCCACTCCTCCCTTGCCTCTGCTGCCCCAGTTTCCCTGCGAGGAGGCTGCAGCGAGCTGGTGCTCCCCAGACACGCGCCGCTCCTCGTCATTCCACTGGGGTTGGGCGGCGTGAAACGGCGTTTGCTCTCCCGGGGCCACCGGGGCTTGTGGTGGGGACAGGCCACTGTCCCGCCGGCGTGGATGTCGCCCCGGGCTGTGGGGGTGACACCCCGGCTGCGGCTCTGCCGGGACCTCGCAGCCCGAGCGCTGGGAGGCCTCGGGGAGGTTCTGCAGCCCGGGTGAGGCCTGAGCTGCCGTGGCGGTGCCGGGAGCCGTGGCTGGGGGTGCCCTGGGGGAGGCTTCACAGGTTCATTACTGTAGGGACAGCCTCTGCGGGGCCCTGGACAAGCTGGTGTCTGCCCAGAGGCTCGTCTCCCTCTGCTGAACAGATTTCACATCCCTCCAGCCCCCGGGCTGGGGCTGTGCTCGGTGCCTGCCCGCATGGCTGGCTCCGCTTCGGCAGGGCCCTGGGCACGTCTGGCTGCGTGTCCCGGGGGAGGAAGGGCTGGAGGAAGCCCCTTCCTCAGCTGGGCCGGGAAAGGGCGCCCGGGCGGCGCCGCAGCATGTGGAGGTGTGGGGAGACCCCTGAGCAGCGTCCGAGCCTGTGACCGGAATGGTCCCTTGGCCTTGACTTTGTGCCCGGGGTCACATCTGGGCGCCTGCGGTGACCCAGCCGGTCCCCGTGGGCTCGGCCGCAGCACCCACAGCTGGCCCCGAGCCCACCCCTGGGGCAGCCCCCCACAGCGGTCTGGGTGCTGCTGCCTGAGCCCCGCTTGCTGCTCCCGGTGCTTCCCCGCGGGTCGTGCTGGGGAGGATGCTTCAGGCTGTACGCCCCCCTCTCCCCCCCTCATCTCCGATTTTTGGGAAATGAAAAGTGTTTTCTGTAGCCATGTGCCAACATTTCTATCGGTGTCCGGCCCAGGCTCAGCGCTGAGCCTCCCCCCCGCCGCTCCGGGGGGGCTTTTCCCACCGTGTCTCGTATATTTTTCACTCAGGGCCTCACGGAGCAGCGTGCTCCCGGGCCGGCACACGGCATGACACGCTCGCTACTAATTAATCTAACGGCATGTTATTAAGGGCCTCGCACGCCTTTGGCGCTGCATATTAATGACGCTCAGGCCGCAGTGCTGCAGCCATCGCTCGCAGGCAGCCCTTCCCCTGCGGGGCGGGGGGGTGTGTGTGCCCCCAGGCCCTCCTGTGCGGGGCAGGGATGCAGGAGAGGCCATCTCGGGACATGCAGTCCCTCTGGTTTTCACGGGTGTTTTGCTATAAATTGAGCCGATTTAATTTTTCGTTTAGTCCATC
>NW_020799123.1:12839324-12841729 GCF_003259725.1 Athene cunicularia | reverse complement strand
TTCTGGCTGGGCTCTGCAGTATTGATGCCTTTGTAAGGCTGTCAAGATGCTGAGCTAAGTCACTTCTACACCTGGGGGGGGATCTGGGGAGTCGGGGAGGGGGAACTCTTGCACCGTTCTCTTCGACACCCCTTCTGTGTCCTCTGGCATCCCGCCCCTGCTTTCATTCCGGTGCCTGTGCTGCTCCCCATCCTGCCCTCCTACGAGCTTGGCGGCGGCTCCCTCGGCAGCCCATCTGTGCCTCCTCGCTAATCACCTGCCGGAGTGACTGATGAGTGGCACGTTACACTCAGCCTGTCCCCCGTGGGGCTCAGAAAACTGCCCTGAAATATTTTTGCTGTATCACTTTACCTCTTGCCCCCGGAGGATTCCTGATGCTGACCACCCCCAGCCACGGGTGCCCAGAACCTGGAATTCTGCTCCTGGCTGGTGGCCCAGGAAAACCCGCCGGGTCCCCAGAGCTGCGGCGTGGCCGGAGGCATCCTCCCTCCTGCCCTGGGCACCGCATCACCATGGGGCTTGGGACGTCCTGAAAAGGGCCTGGCGCAGTCCCGGGAGCAAACCCCCCAAGGAGGAGGGGTTGTCAGGGCGGCAGGCGCTGGGTGAAGGAGGCGACCCCGGGGTGGCTCTCTGGCAGCCGGAGATGCGGGAGGTGGCCGGTGACCGCTCAGGGATGCTGTCACAGGCTGCAGATGTTGCTGAGCGGTTGTTGTTGTTGTTCGAGCTGTGGCTGTTGCTTGGGAAGATGCAGCACAGGCAGTTGCAGGACCCTGGCCACGGCCCTCGCCAGCCCCCGGGGCCCGAGACTCGCTGGCCACTGGCCCAGCAGCAGCGAGGGCTCTGCCAGCTGCGTGTCTCTGGGCTGGGTCACCGTGTCCTTGCTCCTACGGAGAGGGAAGGGGTGTGACAGTGACAGTGTCACCGAGGGCTGTGAGGTGCCCGGGGCAGCGGGGCTGAACTGTCCCCCTACAGCTCCTGCTCCCGGCTGCAACAGGATGGGGGCAGTTACGGGGCAGGGGGGTATCAGGGGAAGTTGTTTCTGGCTGGTCCCAAGGAGTAAGGAATAGTTTCCCTATTTCCATCTTTGATATGACAAGGAATTTATCTGGCGAGTCTGTTCTGCAGCAGGCGTGTAACAAGTGGGAACTGGGAGCCGTTACCGGGTTCAGCGGCAATGACAGCACATCACTGAGTCCCCCCGCCTGGACACCGGGGGGGGCTCCAGCCTCACCACCCCCCCAGCCAGGTGCCCCCGGGTCACCCCTGTGCCCAGATCTGCCCCGGGAGGGAGCAGGAGCCGCTTGGTCCTGCCCCCCCAGGACGTTGGTTGGGGGCAGCAGATGGGGTTCAGGGTGTCACGGTCCCACCAGCCCAGCAGGAGCTGAGCTTCCAGCCTGTGTCTTGGGGGGAGAAAAAAACATAAATCAATTTGTGTGATGGTGTTACATAAACAAGGGAAAGATGTGGCCGAATGCAGAAAAAGGAGAGAGCCTGGCGGTACAGCCGAGGCTCCGGGGGTGCCCGGGCCGCTCCGAGGGGAAGTGGGCAGGAATTCCCACTTTGTGCAGCAAAACCTCCCTGTGCAGGAAGATCGGCTCCCGAGCAGGGCCTGCCCCGGGAGCTCACACAATTTAAGAGACTCCAGTGTCTTTCTTCACTCTTTATTGTGTAAAAATAAAGTCAACAATTCATGTAATCTTGGCAATAAAATGGAAAAAGCATGAGTATCAGTAGAAACAGTGCATTGTCAGAACTGCTGATGCGGACCGGACGCGTAGTATATCGTAGCCCATTCAAAACCCAAACGGGGACAGAGAGCAATAGGAAAAATGTACAGCTTTGGTTAGCAAAATCATGACAAATTAAGATACATTTATTCTCTCCCCTACTATACACTATATACATTGTGTTGACATCACACCCTTTTTTGTTTTTGGCAAATCCGACGCACCTGGGGCTGTAGGCTGAACCTTTCCAGTGGTCTCGTTGTTCTTCTCAGCAGGTTGTGCTTCTCGCTTTGCTGATGTGAACAGGTTCTTCGGAGGAACTTAAATTAACTCTCGATGGTTGGTTGGTTTTGGTTTGGTGGTTTGTTTTTTTTTTTTTTTAAAAAAAAAAGAGCACGGTTTAAAATACACTGCCCTGAGCCACAGTGCGTCTGCAGGTCTCTCGAGCCGGGGGGCACGCGTGTCCCCAAGCGGCGGTGGCTGGGCCAGCTCCGTGCTCCTGCCCAGGGGCGACCTTGGCCTTGCCCGGCTCCGTACAGGCCCCTCCGCTCTGCAAAGCTCTTTGCCACATCGTTGGAGTTGGTCGGGGAGGCTCTGGAGCCCTGTGTGAATTCTCTGCCTCACCCTCCACTGCCGCCCAGGGTGGCCCTCGGGGGTCAGTGGGGGGGGGCTGGGGGG
>NW_020799123.1:12824732-12835783 GCF_003259725.1 Athene cunicularia | reverse complement strand
GGGGTTACACGGTGCCGCGTTACCCCGTGAAATACGAAGCAATTCATCCTGATTCGCGAAGCGGGTCAGTCGAATGCAAAAGCCTTCGCGGATCCCCGAACGCTGAAGTTCCGCCGCTCCACGGCCCTGCCCGGGAGCCGGGGGCTCGGGGGCTCCGGTCGGTGCCTCATGCCGGTGTTTGTTCAGCCGCAAGAGGTTTGTTTTCTGCCGCGCTGCCCTGGCGTGGAGCGTTTCCCTCTCAGAGCGCCTCGGCCGCCTGCGGGAGGCCCCGTCCAGCCCCGCCGACGCGTCTCCGGGCCAAGGCCAGAGGCCGGGGGCTGTCGGGGGGCAGCAGCAGCGCTGGCAGCACCCCCAGGGCTCTGCCCTCGGGGCCGGCACCGCGGAGGCCGGGGCTGTGGCCGAGCTCAGCATCTCTGCGGCACCTTCCCGCGGCTCCTGTCCCGCTCTCGTTCCCGTCTCCATCCAACCTGTCCCCGCGCAGCCTCGGCACCCGCAGCCTCCTGGTTCCCAGCGCCGGTCCTGCCCCGCACGGCGGTTCAGAGCCCCTCAAGCCCATGAGGAGCTCGCCCCGGGCGCTGTGTGCTTTGCTTCTGGAAACTGGGGGAAAAACCTGCATTTCCTCCAGGTTCCTCACTTCTGCCTCTCTTGCCCTGGTCACTTTGCCTCCCGTTTGCTCTCTGTGCCGGACAGCACCTCAGCGCGGCAGGAACAGAGCAGAGGGGACAGGCAGGATGTGTTTTACTGGGCAGACCAGTCTCCCTTCTGTGCTGGTTTGGTTTTGGGGTTGGTTTTGTTTGGTTAGTTGTTTGGTGGGTTTTTTTATAAAAGGGATGCTGTGGAGAAGGCTGAAAAGACTGCAGGTCTAATTCTTCTGCCACAGGCAGGAACGCAAACCAAAAATAATGTTACTGCAGGCAATACAATTACACCAGTGTAGAACTGGTCTGAGAGGCAGCCGAATTGGTACTACCCACTCCTGTTAACGTTTGCACGGTATTGACAAAGCTGTTCATGTCACTGAACCAATTTAACCAGGAATCTTTTGTCATCCACAGTACATTATGCTGCGACGAGACCAAGGTGACAGGTGCAATAAAATAAACACTCCGATACTATGGTGATGGAGACCGTATAAATACCGAGATAGGGAAAAACAACAAAGCTGCGCTACAACAGATAAGCAAAATAACCCCTGTGTCTCCTAATGCAAAGAAAGAACTAGAAAATATGATCAAGATTTCAGCTTTCCCCGAATCACTGAATCATGCAGTAGGATCCGTTATTGCTTTTGTAGATTTAGGAGCTGTATGGGTATAATGGAATAATGGAGCCCCTATTATTTTTAACTCTTCTCTTGCCTCTTCCAAAGCGCTCTCTCTAGCTGCCTGATTTATTGCTCTGTAGCCGAAAAGAGCTGAGCACAGCGATCAAGGACCCTCGGAGATGATTTAGTTCTGAGCGGGAGCCAGCAGGCACATTTGTGTTTGTGATGGACGAGAATCATTTTGGACAGCCCAGGGTGCTCCCTCCAGGGACCAGCAGCCCTGGCCCCCAGTGCCCTCGGCCAGCTCTCCAGTGCAGAGGGGAGGTATGTAAACACTCGATCTGCTCCACACTAACCTTCGTGTGAGCACAGCACAGTTACGAACGCATAAAGGACATTTTTCTTAAGTGGACAAATCTCTTTAATCCCAGGAGCTGGAGCCCTCGGGAGCCGGGAGTGGAAGCTTCCCCTCCTGTTTGTGCAGCCTGCTGTACATAAAACATCTCCTGTGGGGTAATGCTGATTCTGCATTTAAGTCTCCTCTGCGGAGTGGGAACAATATGATCCATTATGGGATGGAGACCGCTTTGCGATGGGAAATAGTAACGGGTAGGCTTCAGCGAGCGAGAAACCCGGCTCCTTTTGTTCGAGCCTCCAGCGGGTCCGCAGCCGAGCTGCTGGTGGTGCCCGCGTTGTGTCCGAGGTTCCCGGAGGGATCCTCCGCTCCAGCCCCTGCCTGCACACCCCGTCCCCAACATGCTGAAAGCAGGACGTGGCAGTGGCCGTGAGGCCCTTTTGTGGAGGGTTTTTATCTAAGGGCTTGTTCTCAGGGAGACCACAGGCAGGGCAGGATCTCTGCCCCGCCGGTCCCTGGAGGGAGCAGGACCCGTCTGCGGCCAGGCAAGGTGCTCGGAACCAGCCCACACATCTGAGCTGCTCCGTGGTTGAGTTTCCAGAATAGTGTGTATGCATTTTTTTTTTTTTTTTTTTTTTTTTTTTTTTTTAACGCCTTCTAAAAATCTACAGCTGTCATTAGAACAGCTTGAGCATGGTGTGTAGCTAGTACAAGTAGAGTGTGTGTAAGGTGGAGTATTCCCTTCTGTAGCAGACAAACACTTTGGACTGGAGTTTGGAAATTTGCTGCATTTTGCTGCAGTCTTTCTTTGCAGATCTCTCCCTCTCTGTTTCTCTCCCTCTCTCTCTCACACACACACATTCACTCTCTCCTCTTTTTTCCTCCCCTTTCTTTCATTGTTCCCGTCTCAAAAGTCGTTTTCTTTCTAAATTGCCCGACATTTACATCCAGTGAGAATGAGGAGTGTGTTCTTTGTACTAGTAGGTCTCGGTGATGCTATAGGGACAGAGATCCTTTCATTACAAATAATTAATTTAGCTATATATTGCGTAACATCCTAAAAAGCTTTCTAGGGCAATCTCATGCTAGCTGGATGCACAGTTCCTATCAATATTACATTACATTTGGGTACAACAGTTATGAAGTTTCATTAAAAATTTAATTTGTGGTTTAAAACTGCAGCATTCCCTTAAAAGTGTAGCAGAGAAACCATTTTAGCTGCTTGAGGACTGATCTTGCATGAGCCGAAGGTGCAGGGAGCGCTGCAGGGGGCCGGTACCCGGGGGACGCTCCTTGCCCGGGGACCCGACGGGCTGGACCGCGAGCCGGGGGGAGCTCGGGCCTGGCTGGACGGGTCCCGCGGCCCTCAGACGCTTTCTCTGAGCACAGACTTCAGCATTAACCCGTGTCTCTGGGTAGCAGCCACAGGCGAGCATGGCAGAGGCCTTACCCCGTTCTCACGGGTCCCCACTCCGGCCACAGGCACCGACCCGGGGTCAGTTTAGGTGGGAGGAAGACGGTGAGTGCTGAGGGGTGCAGAGGGGAAGGGGGACGTGCTGAGCCCCGGGGCTGCGGGACGGGAGCTGGTCTGTAACTTGTGCAGGCTCCTGGAGAATTAGCTGTGAGCCCAGGAGTCCCCGAGGAGAGGATGCTAATGCCTTTGTAGAGATCACAGACATCCTTCCTTCTCCACTGTCTACGCTCGTGCAAATTAAAAATCTCCTTACCGTCAGCGCAGTCATCCTAGAGCAGGGACTGGGAGACGGGAGGAGGAATAGGGCCCGGTATCATGTTTTGTTAATGAAGTTTTGTTGTGATGCTTCAGCAGCAGATTTGAATGGAGGCAGGATTAAAGCATCCCACATCCGCCTCTCAGTTTTGGAATTGATTTGTGCAGTAATTTCCACCCCTCTCTGCACACACACACACATCAGAAGAACCATCAGCTTTTCCTTCCAGACCATCCCTCAAGTCATTTTTCAGCTTCCTCAGGATTCACCTGCTGTAAAAGGAGGCAGGGAGCCGCTGCGTGGCGGATCCGAGTTCCTGGGCAGGACCTGGACGTGCTGCTCCTGCCACAGCCCGGGTCTGACGGAGGGGAGTCCAGCCCGGGGGCACAGGCTCTGCCCGGCCTCTCACTGAAGCACCTGCGAGGGACAAACTGTGGCTCTATTTATTACAAAACCCCACGTCTGTCATTTTTGCCCCGTCCAGCAAAGCGGGGGGAGCTCGTAGGCAGTGGGGTGTTTCAGAAATCACCCGTCCTGGTGTTTGCTGTCGGTCCCTGCAGAAGATCGCTTCCCCTCCCCCCGGACAGGATAATAATGGGGAGTGGGTTCCTAAATCCCTTAAGCTTCTTTGATAGCTTCAATATTTATCTGTAATCCTGCTAGCGCTTCTGAACAGGAACAGCCCTGTGTCCCTGTCGCTCTGGGGCTTCTTCCCACCTTGCAGCGTTCCCTTTTCACAGGAGAAAAGGCAGGGCAGGATGAGAAGGAAACATCAAAAGCCAGAGCACTGTCGGTGCCCTAGTTTTTTCCATGATTATTTATTATTTTGCACAGCCTCTTGCTCTCTTTCTCCCACGCTCTCTGCTCTATTACGTTAACGTGCTGTGGTGGGTTGACCTCGGCTGGACGCCGGGCGCCCACCAAAGCGGCTCCATCACTCCCCTCCTCAGCTGGCCAGGAGAGAGAAAATCTAACGGAAGGCTCGTGGGTCGAGACAGGGGCAGGGAGAGATCACTCACCCATTACCAGCCAAACAGGCTTGACTTGGGGAAATTAGTTTAATTTATTACCAATTAAATCAGAGTAGGGTAATGAGAAGCAAAACCAAAACTTAAAAACACCTTCCCCCACCCCTCCCTTCCTCCCGGGCTCAGTTTTGCTCCTGATTTCGCTCCCTTCTGCCCCCACAGCGGCACAGGGCTGCAGGGGATGGGGGTTGTGGTCACTTCATCGCCCGTTGTTTCTGCTGCTCCTTCTCCCCACACTCCTCCCCAGCTCCAGCGGGGGTCCCCCCGGGCTGCAGGGGGATGCTGCTCCCCGGGTGCCCTCCCTGGGCGCGGGCACAGCCGCCCCTCCAGCGCCTGGAGCCCCTCCCGCCCTCCTTCACTGCCCCCGTGCCTCCAGAGTTGTTTCTCTCACACATTCTCACTCCTCTCTCCGCTACAGAAATGCAGCTGGTTTTTTTCCCCTCTTCTGAAAGACATCACCCTGGAGGCACCACCACGGGCTCGGCCTTGGCCAGCGGCGGGTCCGTCTTGGAGCAGCTGGCGTTGGCTCCCTCGGACATGAGGGGAGCTCCTGGCAGGTTCTCACAGAAGCCGCCCCTGTAGCCCCCCGCTACCAAAGCCGTGCCACACCAACCCCAACGCCTGGAGCTGAGGGGGCGTCCGGGGGAGCACAAGGCAGGCGGACGGCTGGGCCCGGCCGGGGCGGCGCGTGAGGAGCTCTGGCAGAGGGGCCCGGATCAGGGCACTGGGAGCTCGGTGCTGGCACCTGCTCCCAAACTGGGGAAGCTGGAGCAGAGGTGGGGAGGGCTCGGGAAGGCAGAGCTCCCCAGGAGGAGGAACGCTCTGGTCCTGTGTGGAGGGTGAGGGGTCTGACTGTCTGTGCCAAAGTCAATTTGTGTTTGTGCTCGTGATGGTTCGGAGTTAAAGCACAGCAAGGTTTTAAAGACAGATAAAAACGCTGTAATGCAACAGGAATTCATTGCATTTGCCTGCTGCCAGGGCTGACCCGTACCTAAGGGGCAGCTTTTAGCGGGGGAAAGGGGCTCTTACGGTGTTGAAGATTCCTTGCTGGCAAGGATGCCATTAGGGCTGGGTACGTTATTGATTCCTTCTCAAGATCTGAGGCTTGAGAAGCTGCAGAGCAGCCGAGGGTAACTGGAATCACGCAGAAGCTGCTTCCAGGCAGTGAGAGAAGCTGGAGACATTTTGGCTGGTGTGTGGAGCTGGCACTCGAGCTGAGGGTGCAGGAGCCCAGGGAAGGGCCCTCCCAGCTGGTTCTGAACCAAGGCCGCAGCACCGTGTCTTTCAGAGGTGAAAGATGCTCTTGCAAAACTCCGGGCTCCTCCCCACCTGGAGCAGCGCACGTTTCTTTTATTATTTGTCCCAGCGTTTTGCACAGCCGGGGTTGCAGTGCCGTCTGAACTCGGGGCCATCAGCACTGCCCTGCTTTGCTTGGGCATAATGACGATAATAAGGTGGCCAGCAGGCGGTCTGTGGGGCTGGCTGCCTTACGCTGTCACTTCTTAGAGCTTTTCTGCATGGGAAATGCAAAATAAATTAAATGGTGAATCCGGAATACGCTGGCTGTGCTGCACGGCTTCCAAGGACAGAGGCTCTTGGCATGGTCTTTGCAAGAGGAGTGAGCTGCTCGTTCCTGCCACATCCTAACTCTTCGATCAGCAGTTTAATGGGAAGTCATTAGTGTACTATAAATTCACGCTTTGCATTTATGGAGTGCTTATTTCGCCATGTTGAAAAGCCTTTACTTTCCAGCTGTGTGGATGCTCCCCAGTGTCAATGACAGAAAGAGAAGTTGGTGTATGTGTTCATCTCATACGTTCAATGTGTCTCTTCCATTAATTATAACAAGACTGGCCACGCTGTTCCTTAGAACCCTGCTGATTTCCAGCAGCTAACACACCAGCCCTGAAACCCACCAAGACTTAGAACATCGATGTTGGTCACTGTCTCGCTCTGTGTCAGGAATCCTGAGTCTGAGGCATAAGGAAAAGGTTTTGACTGATGGATTTTGTGGGGACGGTAGAAAGAGGACTGGAGGGATATGCTGATTCCACGGGGAATTACATTTTCTCACTGTAGGAAGAGATTTTTGGTGTTCTCTGCCTAAAGCAACGTTAGTGGTTAACACTACATGGGCTAACCCAGGCTGTATTTTTTGCATTCAGAGTTTGTTCTGGTTGGGTCCAAGTCTCTCGGTTGTTGCCTCTTTTATTGCACATCGTAAAACCAAACCGTAGTGGTTCTGATTTGGAAGCAACCTCTGCATCGTTGCACGGGGCATTTCCTAAGGCTGCGCCGTGCAATAACCGTCACGTTCCCAAGCCCCAGAAGGCGGCAGCTGGAACGTCCTGTGAAATGCTGGATTACTCCTTGTGAGCCAGTTCAGCTCTGGTTAACGGGGATGGCCAGTCCCGCCTGACCCCGAGGGAAGGTGTGCTTGGCAAGGTGACTGCAAAAAGATACGCCAGGAAACGGGACGTTTGGTCTGAATGCTTGTGACGGGCCCGGAGGAGCCCGCGGAGTTCACCGGCTTCTATTTCTGGTGTGTTGGGGTGGTTTTGTCGCTGAGTCAGAGCTGATACTGATCTATAATAGCTACAGAGTGTTTAAGGGAACATTTCTGCTCCTAATAATGAGCCAGCCAGTGAATATCTGCTGAGGTGACATCTATCGTGTGTTTTTAAACACACATAGCCTGATAACCTGGCAAATTATCCAGATTGTAAAGAGACAAAGGGAGATAACGATAACAAATGAGCTTACGTTTATATAACGCCTCTCATTGAGATGGATAGCAAAGTGGTTTGAGAACTCTATTAACAGCTTCTACCAACTATCTAATCTATCGTATCCCCAAACGTATTGAGCGCAGCTTCGCTCGGGCTTTATGAGAAAAACATCTCCATTAAGCAACCAATTTTTGTCAGTCTTCGGAGCGGTCATTTAAGTCTCCCCTGTGCAAGCAGGAACGCAGAAATCTTTACGTCTGTCGGTGAACTAAAGCCACCTTTGGGGTGAAATGCAGCTGTTGCTTCACAGGCTAAATTACTTCTAACTTCTTTACTACCTCGTATCCAAGGATGTCAAATACACTCATTAACGAAACTCTACAGCTACTGATTTGTCAGGAAGCTTCCCCTCTTGTAGTTCAGTGGTGGCAAAGTGAAAAGATAAGAACTCCCAAATTTTCTGCTTCGAACTGCTGCATCACCTCTTCTTTCTCTCTTCTTTTCCTGACTAGGGCAGAGCTTTGCGCCCATGTTATGTCTCCCATAATTTTAAGGCAGGCAGAGTGTGTCCTTACAGCAGCACCAGGGGCACTGAAGAACAACCGGCACGTAAAGTGCTCTGGCCACGATCCCCAGCCCTCTCCAAGTCCCTTCTGCATCTCCTAGAAGAAAGTGGCCGCCTGTTTCCTCTGCGTCCGCCGCGGGATACTTGAATGGAGACGGCCAAGGATCCTCAGAGGGACACTCGTGTCCCCCCTCCAGGGCAGGGGGTGGCCCCGTGCTGAGCAGGGTGCTGTGCCTGCGGCCCTGCGGGTCTGTATTCCCTGCTCTGGGAGCAAAGTGACTTGGAGTAAGACTCAGCGGCTCTACGGCAGCTTCGTCTGCTTCAGGTTTGAGTCAACCACTGTCCTGAACCTTCTCAAGCTGGTTCTTGTCTGGGCAGGGGGAAGCCTCTGATTTTCCGTTCCTCCCAGACGCCGTCCGGCCCCCGCGCGGCGCGTGAAGTGCTCGGGGAGCAGAACCTGGAGCAGCAGTGACTCGGGGTGGTATCAGGGGTGGACGCCTGTGGCAGCAGGCAGACAGGGCTCTGTTCAGCCCAACCTGACAGGTTTAACGCTTCGCCTGCTCCCCAGCAGCGCCGGGCCGTGCTGGGGCTTCCCCCCCGGGGGGGTTAAAGGCAGCGCCAGGAATAGGCTCGATGGTTCTCCCCCTCGCAGAGGGAGGTCACTGGGATTCCTTTACGAGACGGAGTCAATTTTATGAATCATTTTTTGATGTGTATTGGACTTGGCATATATAACATCCACCGCCCCCTTCTCACCTGCCTCCCGATCCCTCCCTCCCCAGGCTCCAACCCCCGTTCCCAGCCTCGAGCCTTCGATCCACGCTCACTGCGAGGAGACGGGCGCGGAAGTCTCTGTGCTGTACATGCATAAATAATAGAACTGAAATCGTACTTAGTTAAAAATAGATATTCTTCCTAATAAATATTTTACCTACTGTCTTTAGGATATAAAGGTCCCCTGACTGAAGTGTTAAAACAAATCTTGTTGTTAGCCCCTAAATGCTTAAACCAACCCGGCCACGGCTGTACAAATAACGCTGGGCTGAGAGGCTGCGTGTGGGGAAGGTCGGTGTTCACATGCATATGCATAGAGACAAACACCTACTCCTAAAGCCTTAGAAAAGGTAACCCCTTGGCTAAGGGCACAGACCCTTGCATCTGGCTTTGACTCATCTGGTGACCTGTGAATTTGACTAATGAAAATTAAAGATAAAATCTCTCTTGATATTTATGACTAACGTTCTTCTTTCCATATCTTTCTTTCTTCCTGCCCAAGAGTGGAATTAGAATTAGCTGGATGAATGAGGCAAAACAAAGGACACTGCCGGAGACTGAGATAGGAGAATTTTTCATTAGAAGGAGTGACAGGTGGAAGAATTTGTCCAAGTGTGTTTCTGGAAGATAATCCTTCTGCATTTTGGTTTTTGGGACATCACTTAACGTGCCTTACTTGACATGGTGTTTCCACTCCCCGGATTCCCTAGGAACGGGGGTTTTACAATGCCACTTTAATCGAGAACAGATTTGCTAAACCAGGGCTCAGCTTTACAAAAGATAAAACTGGGGTTGGAATACTGTGAGCTCCCAGCATGAAGTACGGTAGGTGAAGTTCTGCCTACGAGCATGAGTGTGTGTGGATTTAGGGGGCAGTAAGTGCCACAAAGAATTCACAGGTCAAAAATTCATCCTGCGGGAGGGCTGCAAACAAATACAGACCAGCTAAAGCACCTCCAAAGGGAGCCGGGGCTGGAGCATCTCCTGCGCTGGCCAGAAAACCTTCCTTGGTGTGGAAATGCACAGGAGAAAAATGAACTGGGCATTTGACTGGGGCACCCCCAGCTGTGTCCCAAACCCCACCTGGCGTCCCAGACCGAATATACGGTCACGGTTTCCTTGTTAGGCAGGAGAGACCTGGTCCGTACAGGCAGCCAAGCTTAGGCCACAGCTCGCTTCCCCCTGCGCTTTTTCAGATGAATTGCTCTGCCAAACTCTACAGGCTGACCTGCCGAGATCCTGACCGGCCCTGGCGGAAGCCCAGACGCCTTCCTCAGACACGGACGCTGCCTGGCTAACGCCCGACCCACCCAACGCGTGCAGGGGTCTAGCAAATGCTGTCTGGGTGAAAGTACAGCGATTTGGAGGGTTGATGTGAGTCATCAAGGATCCACTGTCAGCACGGACGGAGCAGAGGAGTCGAGGCACCAGTCTGGGGCTGGGAGCTGAGAACTCCCAGTGCCGCCTCGGGTGGGGGATTAGGAAGCACACTCACTGGATTCGCAGACTAAAGCTGAGCGTGCTTGGAGCACGTCAGAGGACGGAACTGGAATTAACAAAGGTTCGGACAAACTGGAAACATCTAAAAAGATTTAGTTTCACTTCAGCACGGAGAAATAAGCTGCTTTCCCTGCCGACTGAGGGTAGGAATGAAGCACCTGCTGTAATTTTAAGATGGAAATTAGCTGTCAAGGGTACCTCGCCTGGAGAAGTTATGTAGTCTCCATCACTGGAGGTCTTAAGAGCCTGTGATTCTGTAGAAATATGAAGTAAGCATTATAAATAAATCAATCAGAACATTAAGAAAGCCCTCACAAGCCCAGCAGGAGAAGCACATTCCATACTCTAGTGGCATGGGGCTCGCCATGGCTTATTGATCTTGGGAAATATTTTGGCCGAGTAAAAGATGCAGAATTTTCTCTGTCATGAAAGAAACCAGGACCTGACACTGGACTACGGAGCGAAATGAAAGAAGTCCAGGGAACGGCATCACTTCCAACAACTAATTTTTATGGCGATGGAAATGGAAGGTTATTTATCTCCCTCCGGTTCTTGCCCTGTGGAGGCTGAAATAAGGTGAGTTGCTTTGATGAAAGCACAGAACTGCAAACGATCAGAGAGCCCATGACCACCATCCTGAAGAGTTTCATTATCAGAGAGCAGATGCCATCAGGGCCAAGTGCTTGGCAGTGCTATTTTTGAACAAATCAATTCATTCTGATTTCCATCAAAACTTGCAAAATTAGGAATTCAAATGGAGGCTGATCCCTGCTGACCTGCAGCATGTGTCCTTTAGAAAAAGGATATTTGCGAGGCTTATTCAGAGATCTGATAAAGTGCAGATGATTTTTTTTTCAGTTGATATTTACTGGCGCTGGTCAGTTCAGAAATTCCCAGTCACAGGTTTGCTAAAACCAAATGTTAAGCCCTTTTCATCGTGCATTAAAAAAATAACACGTGTTTAGCATGCTGATGATGTCATCCCAGCCAGGTCTCGGGCACTGTCACGAGAGCAGCCCCCCCTTGGCTGAGGTTGGGGGTGCTCTGCCGTGCCGGTCCCCGCGGCCAGCGCTGGGCTGGCTGGGAAGCCCCCGTGGGCTGGGGGT
>NW_020799123.1:12673549-12824682 GCF_003259725.1 Athene cunicularia | reverse complement strand
CTGCTGTCTGCGGGCGGCGGCGGCGAGTCGCCGGGTGGAAGGCGCTGCTTCCCCCGGGCTCGTCCTTACCTGCACACCTGGGAGCGGAGCCTCCCTCTGCCCTTGCCCCGTCCTCCCCCGCGCCAGCCCGCGTCCGCGCCTCCGCCCGCCGGAGGGATCCCTCGGCCCCCGCAGCCTGCTGGCCTGGAGATTGCTGCTCACTTGTTGCCCGGCACTTCCCCTCTGATGGAGTCTGAGATGCTGCAGTCGCCTCTTCTGGGGCTTGGGGAGGAGGATGAGTCTGACCTGACTGACTGGAACTTGCCCCTGGCCTTTATGAAGAAAAGGCACTGCGAGAAGATCGAAGGCTCCAAGTCCTTGGCTCAGAGCTGGAGGATGAAGGACCGGGTAATGCTCACGGGCGGGATGGGGTTTGGAGGAGGAGTGGGGGGGCAGGTGGTGAAGAGGGCGCAGTGGGCGCTCAGCGGGCTGCTGGGCCTCCAGCACAGCCTGTTCCCAGACAGAATGCTGAGTGATCCCAGAGCTCCTGTGCCTGGTGTATGGCGTTAGGGGAAGCAAACGTGCAGATGGGTCAGAAGTGCTAGTTCCAAGCTCATGGTAACACGCTCTTTGAGTATCTCCCTTGCTTAAGATCTCTAAATGAAATTTGGGTACTTGGTGTTCTTCAGGAAAGGCAGTAAAACTGAGATCTTAAAGCTCTCTGGATCCGCAGGTCAATGATGCGAGCACCAGGTGCAGTGAGTGCAGTCATTACAGTTGTCTAGTGGTGAAGATGTACGGAAGCTTTGTGGTTTTGAAGCTTGCCACCAGCGTGTTATGTGGAATATGAAATTAAGGCATTCTTTGTGTGTGTGGAAACAGAGATTACGTGATTTCTGAGGCAGGAAATACTTAATAAATGAAGCACTTACTGGATTAAAGCAAAGTGCTTCTCTGTGTTTGAAGATTTTTTGCGCGTTAAATTGACAAAGCTAAGCGCCTCAAAGAAAGATCCTTGCCGGGGGGTCTTGAATCCTGTGTTGTGTCTATGTCCCAGCTTAAATATTTTAAGTGAAAAGCAAACAAACTCTTTCTGTGCTTGGAATCTGCTTTGGGTTACAGGATTCCCTAGATCTCAAAGTTGTTTTACCCGTAACTTTGTGTTTATGAACATGTATGACCAACTTTTTGTTTCGCTTCGGATCCCTCTTGCAATACTCTTGGGAACTGCTGTTGAAACTCCATCCTGTAGTTTCTTTCCAGAGGTGTTATGACCAGGCACGAGGACGCTGTATTGTGGCTGAGTGTTCCTGGAGGGTTGTTCACCTGAGCGGTTACAGCGCTCAGAAGTTCTGGGGAAGGCTCTGCCTGAACCAGCATCGTTTGACTGAGTGGAACTGTGTACTGAAAATTTGACTTGGCAGATCGTTAATGGATTGAATTGAGTTTTGGGTTGGTTTTTTTTAATGTAATTTAAATGAGCCACAGAACACAAAGTTTTGTGGTATGTCATCTTTAAAGGGTTTTGGCAAGGAAGAGATTTTTCTCTCGTAGACTGTGGAGGTGTGATGAGCTTGCTTGTCTATTTTAGTGATCCCTCTGCCTTCCTGTGAAGCTTCCTGTTTGCTTATTTCCTGATCTGCAAAGTTGTTTTTTTCTAAATTAGGAATGACATTGACTTGATCAAGATAATCAATAGGTTGTGCAGCATAAGCATGAGTAAAGTGCTAGTAATCAGCTGTCTTCTCCGTATTTGTTGTTAAATGTTTCATATGCGTGTTACAGCCAAAGAGAATCTTCTCAATGAAGACGAGAGCAGTGATTGCAGTGATTCTTGCAGCCCAGTTTCTACCGTCCTTACTCCTGTGGAGTTGTAGTTTCTTCTTCTGGGAGTCCTCTGTGCTGTGAACGATGCACTTTTCACAAAATAGCTGCTGCTGGCTGTGAATGAGCTCAGCGAAATCATGCCCCGAATCCTTCTCTGAGATACTGAGCCTTATTTTTTTAAATGAAGAACATGAGGGAAAATCTGAAATTTTCTGTTTAGTTCTTCTGTTTTCACCGTCAGCTTAAATCAAATAAGTTTTTGTATCAGGATAAGTGGTGCTGCTCACATGTCACTTGTGTCTGGACAGCTTTATCAGGTATTGTTTGGACAAACTTGCTGTTGTGTATAGCTTTTGCTTAAGAACAGGGTCATAGGAATATGTAGAAAGCACATAAAGACATCTGGGAGAGGAAGAGAAGCTGATTTGGGAATGTTCAGTCTCATTACTTTTAAGTATTAACAGTTATTTTTCATGTCTTGTATTTTATTTAAGTTTTTAGCTATCACTGGGTATCTTCTTAGCATTTAACGTGCTGTTACAAACTTAGCAGGAGTTCAGACAGTGAAGGAAGGGGTCTGGAGCTGGGGTGTTTAGAATTCTGTCTGGAAAATGATATTTGTGAAATATTTTCCCCCTAGCCAACTCAAATTGGGTTAATCCCGCAAACCGGTTGATAAAATCATATAATCTGGTTTGACCTTGTGTTACATCAGCTAGCTTGCTAGACCAGCTGAAAATGGGAGTTGGAGGGTAATGGGTTTGTCCAGGAAACCAATCACCTTAATAAAATGGCAGGAATTTGAGATTTGTGGGGTTTTTATTATGAAACATTTTGGCCTAATAGTGTGAGGGAAGATGTGCAGTGATCTGTCAGCCTTTACTGCCAGGAAGTAAACTGACCTCGTGTTGATTTCCCCCCCCCCCATTTTTTTCTCTTTTTCCGATTTCACTGTACGGTTTTGTTACACGCTCTCTGACATTATAATTTAATTATTCCTCTCATCATGTTGTTTTAGCTGTCCTCAGAAAGTTTGTTCTCTTTCTTTTTTCTCGCTTTGGAGCGTCATTCCCCAGTGATCGGAATTTTGTGTTGCAGCCGTGCTTGTCTGGGGCCTCTGGTGCTGTCGGTAGCTGCTCATCAGATTAACGCACCACAGTCCCTGCCCTCCAGTCTCTGTTGCGTTCCCCGATTTCCTGTACCTTCGTTTTCTTGTCTCTTGCCTCTTTCTTTCCAAAAGCCAGGTTCTGATTGACTTCAGGTGTGCTCTTATCTTCAAGATGCTACCGAAAGATTTTCCTAAGGGCTGGAGGGGACGTACCTCTTGGTGTGAGTAGAGAGTGTGGAGAGGATTCCATCATTTTGAATCTGATAAAGTATCAGAGCCTCGGATGGGATGCATTAGCTGTCTTTAAACACACCCGCCTATCGCTAAATCAAGAAATTCTCAAAGGTTAACCAAAACAAGTCTCTATCTGCCTGAGTTGCAGGTAAATTTGTAGCATTTTTTCACTGTGAATCATGAAAAAACACAGGCAGTGGCAGCTTTTGCCCTTATTCAGCATCTTGAGTAGTCCTACAGAGATCTTAGCTTTACTGTAGTTACAGGAAATGATTGACTAAGATTTGGGAATGGAATGACTTTTTTTTTCATCTTGCTTCATTGCTGTAAAAACCAGAGTTTATGCCAATTTAAAGGGATTTTAGAAGGCAGAACTCTAATAAGAGGGAAGAATCAAATAAGAAATGAGTAGTGAATCTAGATAAAATAACTGAACGTTCACTTGCTGTGTGTTCCCCCGCCTTCCATCCAAAAGCACTGCTCTCAAAGCATTTAATCCTTTGTCTCCTGCTTCCGTGGACTACATATGCCTCCAAAGTGACACTGCTTTGATCTATTATTTATTTAAAGAATATTTTTAACGCAAGAGGGTTGGAATTATGCTTTGTGTATTGAATTAAATCTCACAGCCTCAGTAGCAAGCAAACCATGAAACTTGATTTAAATGAGAAGATTTCAAATACACTAAGTTTTAGTGACAAGTTGCTACTGAATTCAGAATATTTAAATTAAGATGTGCGTAGTTATATTGATTTCTCAAATAAGCAGAGAGCAAGAAAGCTGATTGTAATAGTTTAACTTTTTTTTTTTTCCCTGCTCCTTCGTAACTTGCTGAGTGAGAATTAAATCCTGTTTTTATGAGAAGAGGAATACACAGTTAGGTTTCTATGGAAATTTAGATTAAAGCAGGGCTGCGTACGAACCTGCTTAATTCAGACAAGCCGAGTTTACCTGCCTGCGTGGGAAACGCTTCACGTGTCAGAGGAAGTTCCTGAAGGATCGTGGTATTGGGAGTTCGTGTGCATCGTGTCAGTTTGAAGGAGTTGTTTCGATCCGAGGTGCTTCCAGGGACCCTTGTGAGGGACGTGCCGTGGGTACTGCTGGCTCCCAGAGCGCTGGGGGCTCAGCTCCCCCCTCTCCTAAGTCTGGTTCAGTGTGTTTCTTGTGAGCTGAAATGAGGCAGCAGGAATCCTCGGGGTGAGAGGGTGGGAGGTGCTGTTTTGGCAGCAGCTTTCTCTTCAGTTTGACTTACTCCATCTTACGTGTTTGGTTTCTGTTTGCTATCAGACGGTCGACTGTGTCCATCGTGAGGAAACGCGTAACCCAGTAGTAAGTAGCCTGGGATCTAACCCAAGTGATCTGTAGTTTCCGTTCTTCCCCTGGTATGAAGATAAACTCTTAGGGAGCCTGGCTTGGAGCGCTGAGAACTGGTGATGGCGTGAATCTCTCCTCTAGGTCAGTGGTTGAAATCCATTTTAGTTCAGGAGTTACTAAAAGTGGCAATTGCTGTCTGGTGAGGTGTGGGAATCGAGTGGTAGCACAGGGCACCTGCTGGTTTACAGATATCTTTAAAAACAAAACGAAAAACCTGGCCTCTGCCCAAACTGAACCCCCTGCTGTAAGTAATGAGCACTGTCATCTGAGTTATAGATTTATATCTCCTCTTACCTAGGTCATTTGGAATTAAGGTGGGTGTGTATTGATTGGATGGAGTTGGGAAGCTTGTGCTGTAACCACCTCTATCTACACACGTTTTTATGTCTAAGCAGGGAGGGGACTTTGATTAACAGCTCAGAGGAGTACAACTAGTCGCGTATTTTAAAAGAAAAAGAGCTTACCTTTATACGCCAGTAGGAAACAAAACACCGAAATCTTCAACTCGGCGAATGGAACGACAGAAAATAACTGTGTCTGTGTTCCTCCATTCAAGAAAATGTGGCGAGAGAACACTCATTTATATATAACGTGCTGCTTTTTTTGTCTTGGAGACTGGGGCAGGCTTGGAGGCTGGTGTTGCTGTGCTACTGAGCATATGGTATTTGGAGAGGAGTTAGGCAATTATTGCTACTTTAAATCAACATATACATTGTAGTGGCTCGTTACCCTCCTGCCCCCCAGCACGTCTGTAGAAATTGGAAAGGCCTGTGAATAGCAGATTATCTTTCCAGGTGTCTGGTTTTTTCCATTTCCGTAAGCGCTGGACTATTCTTGCAAATTGCGTGCTTTAATTAAAAATATGTATCACTGCATGAGGCTTTTCCTTTAATTTCTCAAGTGTGGCAAATGTTAATAAACATTGGTAGCACCCTAGTGCAGCAGTAAATGGCCAGATGGTAGCGGGCTGCTTCGCATGAAGCTCTTGTGGCAAAAACTGTGAAACATCTGTTCTGCTGACAACTGCCACTACTTTATTTTGGCATTGTCTGTGTTTCAATCGTTGCGAGGCTGAAGGTTATGCGAACATTTTAGAACTGCTTTGTTAACGCTTCTCTGGCTCTTACCTTTTTTCCTCTCTGCCTTTGTGTTGGGAGAGAGATTCAAGGGCAACAGGCTTCCTTGGAGTTGAATTTTCATTTTGTCTCCACGGGTTACGTAGGTTTTTCCGGGAAGTTTGGAGGGTTTTCTGGTGTTTTTCTCTCTGAGATGTTTTAATTGGCTTGCTGCTGTGCTCATCTTCCACCCTTGAACGTTTCCAAAGGTGACTGTCAGCATAGTGGGGCAGGGGATGACTGAGGGAGGTTATCGATTGTTCGCCGTCTCTCATAGCTTTAACTGGCATTTCTAAGTAAATTTGATAAACTCAAGATGTTTGTTTTGCTCTTCTGCTCTCCTATAGAGAATGTACTTTAGATAAATTATCTCGTGAAATACTTGACAAAACCAGATTTGTGTCAGTGGCAATCTTTAATACAAAGCGGTGATGTGGGATGCAATAGGGGACAGAGAGGCTCGGGGCCTGAAGAATTCCTGTGTATCCTTTAGTCCCAGTGGTTCTACCAGCGACACCCTCAGCGGGGGTTTTACTCCTGTATTTGTATTTATTCCCCCACTCTTGCTGTGTTGTGGCAGGCTGGCCGAGAGCCGGGGGAGCTTTTGTGGGGTCGGGGCTGCGCGGCAGTGGCCGGGGGAGAGGAGCAGTGCTCAGGTGTGCGAGGCAGTCGGTGGTGGAAGGGCTGGTTCGGGTCGCTCCAGCCCGCTCTGCGCGGCCGGTTGTCAGGGTGGAGCTCTGCACGCCTGCCTCTGCCCTGCTTGGCTTCCCTGGAGTCTGACAGAGCCTCGGGAAGGGGCGCAGCCTGCAGCCTGGCTCGCTCCGGGAAGCCTGACTGACTTCCCTCGGGGATTCTTCCTTTCTCCCCATGGCACATCAGCAGTGAGAAATTTCAAGCCCTTGATCAGACAGTTGGGCCTTATTAAACAGAGTGACGGTGTTTTGTACCGTATGGCTCTGAAATGCAACCAGACATCTTCATCTTTACGTTCCCGACGCTTCAGCTGAAATGATGGACTTGATCTCATCCTTATTGCTTTTTCCCGTTTGCTCCTGTAAGCTCAGGAAACTTCTCAAAACGTTGTTTTATTTTAGTGAAGTTGGCTGTAGCTCAGGGACTCCGCTGAAAGGGGACAGTGCGATTCCTGATCAAATATATGTCGTGCAGAATATGGTATTGACTTGTTAAAGACCGAAAAATGTCTTCCAGGAATAATGTGAAATAACAGTTTGTAAGGAAGATCTGAAGATGAGGAAGTAAGTCGGTGCAGGCGGAGATGGACAGCTTTTTAAAGATGGTGCTGGACGGGAGGGGAAAGAGGAGGCAGGATGAGAAGGAGCGTACGGAATGCAGAGCCGATAGAGACTTGTGCTGGGCTGAGAAGGGAAGCCGTTGTCACAGATCAAATGAGGAATAACATCCAGAAAATGTCTCTTGTCGATTCTTTTTGCATGTTGTATAAAGAAAGGAAAGATCATGGAAGTAAAACCTTTGCCTCCTATTCTTTTTCATTATTTTAAGGAAAAGATTGGCAGGGACGAGAAAGCGCCGTTTTGGTTATATGTATCTGAGCAGTGGTTTAAAGGCAATATTTCGACGCCTTGCCATGGCAGAGCCTGCTTAATTTGTAGTTTTTAACCCTAAGAGCAGTTCCGTCGTGCACAGGTCCCTTTGATCTCTGAGGGCCGCCGAGGTCGCCGGGCCGTGGGTGTCAGTCGGTGTTGTTCCCTGTCAGACACGGAGGATGCACGCTGTTCTCAGGGCGCGTGAGTAGGAAGGGTATACGTGTATCTTGGGTGTCGACTGGCAGTAGCCATCCACCTGCAGGAGTAAGCAGTGCTTATCGAGCACATAGTGCAGCCAGCAGTTACAAGTCCGTTGTAGGAGGAGCTGTGTTGGCGTTACTGACTGCTCCTGAGCTTTGTGTAGTAGCTGCGTTCACCGGGTAAACAAACGTCTTGGGCATCGCAAACCTCTGAAGTAAATTGATAGTGTTAGTGCAGAATACAGAGGTTAGGGAAGGAAAACAAAGACTAAGGAGGAGTTGATCTAGGAATCTAGTGTGTGCTGTCACCACAGTCACAGCGAGAACCGACCTTTTGGGCTACAGATGGCTGAAGACTACCTGCAGAGGTGTTGAATTATTAATGGTCACTTGAAGTGTTTCTTTGCGTTCTGCTATTTTTATCACTGTGGAGAAGCACACGGAGATTTATTTTTTTTTTCATTGCAATTTATTTCTCTTAAACTTCATATTAAAAAACTTTCTTGAAACTGGAAGTTCTTCCTTTTTAGATGTTTTCCCTGGCAAAAACATTACAGGTGAGCTGAAGAGGACTGGCACATCTCTCTGCTTTTGGCGTTTGGCCTGCTAAAGGGAGGATCCATTAAAAAAAGAGTAACGCTTGATTCTCAATCATCTGGCACAGTGTGGTGCGGAGGGAGTGTAGGAGGGTACCAGATTAGGGCTCAGAGGTGCGGCTGCTCCACGGGCAGGGCTCAGACACCCCCCTTCTGCAGCAGGGGTCTGTGTTCCTCCTGCCATCGTCACGTCGGCGTGGGATACCTTCTGTCCGTCCCTCCCTTCCGAGACCTTTTGTGTGCAGTTGTGTGATCAGGTGGACCAGGAAGGGCAAAACTTTTGTTTTCCTGTTCAAAATTTCCAGCCTTTTCACCAGCTGATTTGCAGCCTGGCGTTCCTCAGCGGTGCGTTGTGCGCCCGAGCCCTGGGAGCGATGCCTGTGCTGTGAGAACAGTGATGCCTGTGCTGCCACTTGTCACCTCTTAGCTGGGAGCCTGACGTGGGAAGCCGCAGGAGCTCCAGGTGCCCGTCTCCTGCCGTGGCTGCTCTGCCGTGAATCCTGCCCCCCCAGAAGAGCCCCACTCCAGCTCAACACGCCGGTTGCTGCGCGAGGCCACCTTGTTGTGAGAAAGCCTGCCGGCTGTGGGTGCGATGTATAAAAGCTTCCGTGAGGCTTGGGCAAGAGAAACCGTGATTTTTTTTCTGGGCGTTGCAGAGTGACCCGTAACCGAAACTCCAAGGGGAGGACAGTGTTTTGTCTTGCTCAGTGCTGCCGTTACGGGTGGGTGTTCACAGAACTCCTCATGGAAGTGTTTAATGGCATGAACTGGTAACGTTTGAGAGCTGCTGCTGGAACACCAAGCTGGCTTTGCCTTTTGGTTGAGAGGCTTGTACTAAATCCATGCAAATGTACGTAAAGCAAAACGTCCCAAAAAAGTCTTTAGGAAGGGAATGAATTTTCTGAACAAGCAAGCAGAACTGAGCCTGCGGGCCGGCGAAGATTCCCAAATGAGACGGATATGAGGATTTCTCAGTCTGGAAATCTGTCCCAGTGTTTGTATTTAATGCTGTTAAGTTCACCCTCAGCTCTGGAAAATAATGTAGCAGCATATATTTTATGTTTAATGCTGATTTAATCTTGTGTTTGTGTTAACTCGCAGAGCAATTTTAACTTATTGGCGTAAAACCAGGCAGGTTTATAATGGTTGAGCGTTCATCTGTGTAATGTTTAGACAGAAATTTTTCAGGTTGAAAATTTCAGTGTAGAAATAAAGTATTTATGGGTTTTAAAAGATCCGTTCTAAAATGTTAGGTGAGGGTCTTACCCCAAAATGCAAGATTTCTCATAAATTGACTGACTGACTTGTCCTTGGTATTATTCGAATTAGGAGATAGACCAGCTCTGTGACTCTTTTTTTTCCCCGGTTGCTAACCCCATTCTTCCTCAGCCTTTAACAGATCTTTAGCAGCTGATGGAATGGGCTATCTCGGTTACAGGCTGGGCTGGAATCCTTTCAGGACTGCTACAGGAGGACAAGTTGGGCTCCCTGTGATGGTGGAACTTCAAGTTTTCAGTCAAAACCGTTCTCATGAAGATAACGTAATCTTTCTTCTAGCTGAGGAGAACTGCAGAAATTGCACTAATGCTGGTGTGTACCTTTGGATGATGTTTCTCTCTCTCAGCTGTTTTGCCTCAAAAGGAAGAGGCGAATTAAAAATATTTTCCAAGTTCTCCGAGGTTTAACAGGTAAATTTCAGTGTCAGAGGCTTTAATAAGCATCTTCTCTTCCGGACAGACAGACTGACCTCTGTTCGCCTGTTCCCATTTCTGATGGGCTCGGGGTTTAAATTCACTGTTACTGCTCAGGAAGAGCTTTCTGACTGAGTGGATTTTGCAATTTAAGTATTGCAAGTTCTGACCCAGAGTTATTAAATTACTTTAAATTGAATGCAGCACAAAAATTGTGAATTGTATCTTTTTTATTTTTTTTTAATACAAATTACACTGTATAGCGAAGAGCCCACAGTAAGAGCTTCTATGGTTTTGATCTTGAGCCTTTGCTGAGAAAGCATTTTGGATATTGGTTTTCCTAGAAGCTTGCCAAACATTCTTATGCTTCGTTTTTTTTTAATTCTCACAAAAATACATCGAAATGTGTTCTGGTGGATGTGTTCTTGAAATGTGGGAAAGAAAATTCCCACTGTCTTAATGACAGATGAGAGTGTCCTAGTACTTCTTGTATTAAGAAGCTTTAAATGTGCGACGAAGTTTCTGGTGGTAGATTCCAAAAGAGTTTAGAAATACAAAAAGCATTATTCAGTTTCTTGGGCTCAGGTTTTCTTTTGATCTGTAATGATTCAGCATCATAGATGGATGCTGAGTAGGAGTCGGAGGGGAGTATGGAGAGCTGTAATTCTTACTGAAGATGTGCTCTTTATTAGCAGAACAAATAGTTGTGAAGTATAATACTTTACCGCCTTTGTGGGGAGGCAGGCAGAGGGGAAATAACCCCATTTGTCTTTGGGATCAGACTCTTACTTTTCATCACTGGTTTGCTGTCTGTTTTCAAGGAGAAATGCTTATTTAAAACACCGAACTTGGGAATAGCAAATAAATATCAGCCTCTTCAGCGTAAGTCACAGATCAGACATTACTAGTAAAAATATTGAAAAATAAGTCAGACCACAAACGGGAAACACTAAATAAACGAGACAGAAAAGATTGTTTGGCAGGAATGATTTGTGCGTTTCCACTTCTAATAAGTTATTTTGTCCTGTAGTTTTCGTTGTTTCTCTCCGGGTTTTTAGCGCGCCTTTGCCAGCGTGTGCTTCCTTCTGGGGATGTTTGTGCTCTTTAACGCCCTGCAGCGCCACGTTTCGTCTGGGGCTGTGTCACCCGGCAAAGGGTGCAGCAGACCGAAAAGGTGTCCTCGAGTGCAGGTCAGAGCTCAGCCCATGCAAGTAGGTCTGTAATGGTCAGATTTTTTTGGGTGGGTATTTTTTTTTTTTTTCCTTCTTCCTACTCAACCATACTGCTGAGCACTAAAATTCTCAACGAATGTGCATAGTATCTCTGTGCTGCTTGGTACAACAGGGTTACCTGTTTAAGAGCTTTAGTTAAATGTGATTCATCTCTTACCTTTGCCTAGTGCGCGGGTGGGTCAAGCCAAAAGTCTCAACGGGAACTGTGAGCCTCTTACTGTTTTCAACGTATTGATGGCTTTTGGGAAAGGGCAGGTAGGAAAAGATGACTCTAAATAATAGTCTTGAAGGGTGTTGCATTCTAAACGAAGTTATTTCCTGATCTTAATCTTATCCAAAAGGAATAGAAAGGTTTCAAATTGCATGTTGTAACAAGTATTTATGGCAATATCGAAGTAACACGATGTTTTCATTGGCGCAGTAGTCGATACCGTGCATGAAATAGGGGAGTGGGAAGAAAGCCAGGTGCCCTCGCTGAGGAAGAATAAAGCACCGAGGTTATCGGGTGCCAGACACCGGTGTTACTGGGTGGAAAGCCTGTCCCTTCGGTTTTAAGACTAAAGGGAACTATTTTCACCCACTGCCGCACGGGCACGGCAGCCTGCATCGTGTGGGAGCTGATCTGCGGGTGACTGAAGGTGCACGGAGCTGCCAGGCTGTCTCTGATCGTTTTAAGAATCAGGCCGTTTTTATAACACGCAATTTTATTTTTTTTTTTTTACTGAGGTAATTGAAAAATTAAAAGTTTTGGAATTATTTTTCCTTTTACTAGAGCTGGCTATTATTTTGTTACCTTGAAGATAATGTATCTGTGCCTTGAAAATAACGCTAGTGCAGCGGGGGAAGGACTCGTGTGGTTTTGTGGGGGTCAGGGATTCTCAGTCCTTGGTCTAGATCAGGAGGTAAATCAGTCAGTACTTGGATGTTGAAGTAATTTGTTCAGAAGAAGTGCACCCAGTTAAAAAATGGTGTGTGTGTCTGTTACATTCGTAAATATCTTTGGGGGTTCTTGCAGCTATTGTGGGATGTTTTTTTCTTGGAGTCTTAATTGTAGTGACCCACCAGTGAGATCTTTGTGCTGGGTTCTGTAAAACCAGGGCAGCAGTTGCCCTGTGTCGGATGAAAATTATTTTCTAAACAAAGGAAAAAAAAAAAAAAAGAGAGGGAAGGGTAAGATGTGTGCAAGCAACGTGAAAAGAGTCAACAGTTGCTGGAACAATTTATTTTTGAGGGTAGCAGTTTGGTGTTGACAAAATAAGTGAAGGAAAGTGAGGGGAAAAGAGAGATGAAAGCGGAAGAGAATCAGATAGAGCCGGAGGAGGATTGAAAAGGCTTCCAAGGGGGAGGAAGGAGTCGGGCTGGCTCTCAGCACAGCGTCTCTCTGCCGGGACCCCCGGGCCGGGCTGTGGGCAGCCGGGTCTTGGCGTACCTTGGGGCTACCCTGCTGCTCGGCTTTGGAGGACCAGGCTGATCTCACAGCTTGCCGGTAACCACACTTCATCAAAGTTAAGAACATCACGTAGTAAAAGTATCCTTGTGCGTGTGTACTCAGTGCTAACCTTTAGCAGTGACGCCTTCCCCCAGCCCTTGGGGGAGCCTTTGGGGGAGCCCTTGGGGGCCGCCGTGAGGGCACCCCCGCTCAGACTTGGCTTTATCTGTGTTCTGGAAAGTGCTGCTTACTCCTTGTTAGCTCATGGGGGTGAGGAACTCCTACGGGATTGCAGGGTTTTGTTAGCAAGAACACAGTTTGGGATGAAGCCATTAACAAGATTTCATGCTAATTTTTTACACTGGGTTCCCCAGCATAGACATGGGGGTGATCTGCCCTGCTGTAGAGCCTCTCCCCCCCTTCTTGGTGTAAATAGTGTCTCTCTGCTTCAGTTTCTAATTTCTTTATGAATTATGTATTTGTGTGGCTCTAGCTTCTTCTGTAAGTGTGAAGTTTGGATTTTTAATTTTTTTTATAATTTTTTTTTTTTTGGTTTGTTTTGCCTGCTATTCTGAATTGTACTGAGCACCCTGGGGAAGTGGAGATGTGGGTGGCCTCGCTTCAGACAAGCAAGGGAGTGCTGAACGCTTGCTGGAAGTCCTGTGAGCCACGTTACTTGTTTTCCTTCTCTGGTTTAGATTTTGGGATGAGAGAGTTGAGAAAAGAGCATCAAGATGTGAAATAACAGTTTTTCAAGCAGTATTTTGAACTGGCCATAGCACTTAGTCCTGGGTTTAGTGCAGCTTTTGGGTCCCAGGTAAGGTATCGATGGGTTTGGATTTTCGGTGGTCGGGGTATGCTGCTGGGCTGGGAAGGAAACAAGTGAAGATTTCTCTGAAAATAAGGTTATCCAGGATCACTGACCTGTGAAGAAAACAAACAAAACGGACTAAATATTTTGTTGTGGTTTAGTCGGTCACTTGGGTGTTTTTCCCTCGTAATGCTTTTAGTTTTAATATCAGAGAGGCCATAGTATATAATGATATTGATCACGGACCCTGAATAGCACATTCTCATGTTTTAATAATGTATTTCAGTTGGACGGCGACTAATTAAAGATGAGTAACAAGAAGTCCACTGATATCCATTTCCATGCTGTGTAAAAGAAGAATGGGCTCTGGAAATAATAATACTCCGACTTTATGTTACTATTTTTACTGTTCTATTTAAAAAAAAAAAAAGAAAAAGAATTAATCAGTCATGCCTTGCTTAAAATAGTCCACCTTAAAGAGCAGATAACAAAGGTTTGTTGAAACCCTTCAAAAGTCAACAGTAGTGGTAAAATTTCAACACAAGTGAAAACTGATTTTGTTTCTACACGAAGTAAGCCTTTTACCGTCTGTCTTTGCAGATGAAGACCGTCAGTGTTGCCTTAGTCTTGTGCCTGAATGTCGGCGTGGACCCTCCTGATGTGGTGAAAACAACTCCCTGTGCCCGGCTGGAGTGTTGGATCGGTAAGTCTGGAGAACTTCCGAGCTCCAGCTAACTCCATTATAACTACCGAGTTATAGCATGTGTAATAATCTCATAGTGGTGTTATTTCCTGGACTTTAAGGTGAACAAAAGGAAATCTGGCCTCTGATTTCACTCTGTATGAGTGAAGAGTCCAGCAGTAACCGCTGCCGTAGGTAGTCTTTCCTGCTTTGTTCTAAAATGAGAGAGCATGGAGCAAAAAAAAGCCTTTAATTAGCTACTTAGTGTTCTTCTAATTGGTGTAGATTTATAAATATCTAAGGAAATCTCTCAGCAGTTACTTTTTTAGTCCTGTGATCTGCAAAGGTTTAAAATTACCCGGCCTCATACAATATAGAAAGAAGTTCCTGTAAAATGCATGGACTGTGCTGCATGTTGAGGTGACTGCTCTGGGGCTATTTTAATTGGGATCATGAATTCAGAAGACCTGGAATTATTCCCAAGGACGTCTTGCCAGCAGTTCCAACACCTGGGGTTGCTACTTTGATGCAGTGTTGGACTAAATTCCTATTTTTTTGTTAAGAAACACAAAGTTCCCTTGGTTTTGGGGATCATCTGATTATCAAGATGAGACAAATCTGAAGTAATATTAGAAGTGATTGCCTGGTGTAAGAAAGCTTTCTAAGAGAGATTTTTTTTTTTTTTAATCTGGGAATGACAAATGTTCAGTTTTCAGTGAGTAACATGCAGAGCACTAATCCTAAAGTCTGGGGTTTATGATAGGCTGCAGAAGCAAATTAGTCATTGCACAAACTGAATTTCTTTAAAAACTTTCAGAACATCTCATTTCTAACCTTGCCTTACCTGCTTTATGAGTCATAGCATCTCGGGTTTTTTTAACCTGAAAATGCTGATGACTTTAAAGCAGTTAAAAAGCCATGAGCACGCACTAAAATACATTTATTCAGTGGAGAGAACGGCTCTGATCCCTCATTGATACACGAGTAGAAAGTAGAGAGAATGAGGAGCATTGCAGAGTCATTAAAATAAAGTTATCAGTGATTATCATCAACAAAGAGAATTTTGAATGCAGTTTTTTAATTAAATTTTTAGCGTGTGTATATACAGAAGTACTCATTTCCGTTTCTAGCCAACTTTAAATTTCTGAAAAAGGTAATTGCAAAAATATCTGCCGTTTTTTCTTCTATACACGGGTCTCAAGAGAAGCTAATGGTGTGTATTGTGGAAACACGACGTCTTTGCCAGATGTGCAAGGGAGCGTGGAGATCATTTTGGTGCAAGTGCTGCTATTTACAGCTGAGCTGGGGTCGCCAGCTTGTGTGCTGGGGTAGCAAACGGCCATGGCAGTCTCAGACAAAAGCTGCCTGCGGTTCCCCCTGCACCTCCCCGATAGACCCTTAGGACATCCGAAGGGGTTTGTTTTTCTCCGGAATTGAGCCTTAGTGACATCTCTGCTGGAGTGTCAGCCTGGCAGCGTTGGAGGTGCGCCGGGTACCGGGGCGGTGGTGGCCTGGGCACCCGCAGCCCTTGGAGCCTTCCACGCGCCCGCGACGCCCGGGGCTGGCAGCTCGCCTAGGGACTCTGGTGGCACCAGCCGTCTTTAGGAGAAGAAAGTATTTCCATTGTTTGCCTCTTGGAGTGGCACCAGCGTACTTTATTTCTGTACAAAGCGTATTGTTAATAATGCGGATTCCTCCGAAGGCACTCCAGAGTCCACAAACTGTGTTCCTCCGCTCTCAAAGCGTACATGAAGTATTTTTAATTTCTGTTTCTGAAGTTCAGTTTGGTCCTTTTGAAGGACTCAAAAAAACCTCCGAAGTCTTTGTGCTCTTTGTTTCCTTTCTTAATTTGAGCAGTGGCTAATGGCTTATCAGCTAAGAAAGCTGTTAGGATGCAGTGTGAATATTTTTGGGGGATTTACTGCTCAACATCTCAAGGGTGTTGACTCAAAACTCGCCTTAAATAGCACGGGGGCTGTTGCAGTTGTGAGCAGCCAGGCGCCGCCTCTTAGAGACCTTCCTGAACGCTGCGTCCGTGACGTGGGGACCCCAGGGTCCGCCGGGGACCGGGTGCTCCCTCGGCCTGGGGACGGCCCCGGGGGGGCTCCTGCAGCTGCAGCTCAGCGAAGGCACTAGGCAGGCTTCTGGAAGTCCGAGCAGATGATTTACTACTGGTTGTGTTTGGTTTGGAAAAATGGAAGTGTTCTCCTCACATTACCTTAAATCTGTCTGCGAGAGTGCACGAAAATGTGTTTGTTTGTATTAGTCATTTAAGAACAATAACTCATAAAATCCTGCTTTCATCCTATTTATTATTTTGTTTCTAGCAGGACAAGATGGAATATTTGTAAACATTGATTTGGTTGAACGCTCCTAAAATAACATATTAAATTGCAAAATATTAGCTTCTAGGATTTTTTTTTTTTAAACTTTTTAGTAGTGTCAATTACACGGCCGTGGTTTTTGAATAAAGTGCATAAGCTGAGATTGTACTGGTATGTATGGATGGAGGTAATTATCTAGTGATAAAATTAACTTCTTAAAAATTACAAATGGCATATAATCTTTAAAGCAATAAGCAATGGAAGTAAATGAAGCAGGATTTTTTGCATTCATCAAGAAAAAATGTTTATCATCAAATATTTAACCCATTTAATTTTTTTTCGTTATCTTCTCTAGAAACCTTTTTTTCGATATTAAAAGAAACAAATGTAACGCCTCTCATGTCTTTCAAAACAAAATTGTGTTTATTACCTTAGTGAGAGAAATTTTCCAAATTTGACTGTCTTTAATGGCATTTAATTTGTACTTGAGCGAAGAATTCGGGGATAATTTCTGGGTATTGCACCCAAGTAACTTCCATGAAGAATGTAATGTTTATGAATTTGAAATTGAATGCATGAAAGGAACCTGCATTAAAATAGCATTAACTGATCTTTCTTGAAAGCAGAACGGTGGAGAGGGAAAGCGTGGGAAGCTTTTGGCTTCTTTCCCCCGCAAAGGGGGGGGAGATGTTCATGCTTTGATGTAGACTTTGGTCTCCCAGGTTGTAGATCTGGATTTTACAGAAACATGATGCAGAGAACCTAAAAGTTTAAATGCACGTAGAATTGGAAAGGATTTCTGCCTTTAGTTAAGCTGAGCGATTCAGTTGTGGTCCAAAATACTAATTAGTCTTATATTTCCTAGATCCTCTGTCGATGGGTCCTCAAAAAGCTCTGGAAACCATTGGTGCGAATTTACAGAAGCAGTATGAAAACTGGCAGCCAAGAGTAAGTATTCCTTGGGCTTCCCCTCCGCAGCCCCAGCTGTGACACTCCTTTGTGGTACCCTCCCCGTAGTCTGGGAGCGGGGATGTGTCCGGCGCGGCGCGGTGGTCCCGCAGCGTTTCTTGCTCCCTTCGCCCGTCACCGTGAATAAATTCTTGGAAGCTGTCAGACGTGACAGCCTTCTCCCTGCCGCCCCTCCTGCCTAGCGCTTTCTCCGATCACACCTGGGGCATTTGAAGTACAAAGCCCTGCAGTGTGTGTTTGGGTTTTTTTTTCTAAATTTAGGTTCCTCTGACTTTATTGTATTTTTGAGACGTTCTGAAGTTTTTCATTCTGAGTTTATAGTTTCTTCTGTTGTAAAAATCTTTGGCCTTAGCTAGTTCAAAACTCTGTCCCAGCACCCGTCAGTACTGTTTGTACCCTTTGGAACAAAGAAAGTTGTGCGGTTAGCGGCTGAGGAAGGGCTTTGGCTTTGTTGTCAAAGGTAGTCTCAGAGCTTTGGTAACTGCTAATTCTAACTAACGCGTATAAAATATATAACGCACGCAAGTTACTGTTTATTTCCTGGTTTGTAACATCCCCTTCACGTCGGGGAAGTGTTTTGCTTCTGGGTGTTTCAATGTCTGTAGTTTCATGTGTCTCGGTAAATAAACCACAGAAGGATCTAAAGATTGAAATTTGAAGTCTGCAGCGTTTTCCAAACAGATGCAAAAACCGATCCGTAGAATCATCTTCACTGTTAATACTCCGTGGTGTGTTCGTGTCCTTATCTGTATGCTCTAGGTAGTTTGGGTGAAAATGTTCCTCTTCAAAGTACCTGGACTATTGACTACTAAATCATAAATTTATCATTAAAAGCATGTAATGTATAACCCATCAGAAATAGTAACTCCACTGAAGGAACTCACTTGCAGATTTGCTTTAATTTTTTTTTTTTCCTTATGATGTGGTATGAATACTAACCTGGTCTTCATTTTTTATGGAAACATTGTTTTTTCCTCTTCTTTTTAGATCATTTTCAGTAGTAATAATAATGATGATGATGTGTGTTTTTGTCAGCACCAGGACTCTATTTCCTGTTTCTGACATTGCTCACTACCTTAGTTAACGTGTAAATAATCTACCGAGTGTCTTTGTAGTGTCTGTTAGTTTGATGTGCAGTTGGAAAAGTTACTGGTGTTTTCCTATCTTGTGTATAGCACAGCTGGTTGAGAAGGCCTTTGTGTCAGCAGTGCCTTAGGTATTTTTCATCAGTCTTTTTATTTAAACTGTGATGGCTTGCATTCACTTATTTGTTTCTTCAGAATTTATGAAACCAGTAGAGATAGGCTCTCACTGCAGATGTTTTGCTTGGGTCTGGAACCTACAATTTCTGAATGTCCCCGTTCCTACAGGGAGATAGATAACTTGGGGGGTTTGTTATTTTTTTTCCCCCAAAGCCTTCCATTCCTTCATGAAGGACTAAGACCTTCAGATAAAGGACAAGTGGCTTTGAGATTGTCTTTGCAGTAGTAAACACAAACTGTTCTTTTGCCAGACACTGCTGAGAACATTTTTCACTGAAAAAAGGGTTGTTGGCGTGTGTGTTGTTAAAAGCAGCTGGTTGTGTGCATTCAGAGTCCCTCCTCTAACTCGAACTTGATGGCAATAGGAATACGTTCAGAGCAATTTGAATGTAAATACAGCTCATACGCGTTCTTTACCTCTTGCCTTTGATACTTTTCAGCCCCCTTTTTCAGGGTTGATTGACTAGAACTGAGTTTATCCTTCACTGAAAGCTGAATGCATTACCTGAATGTGTTGCGGTGGTGAAATGTTTACATTACTAGATCTGTGGATAATTGTCTGTGGGTATGCTTTTTTTTCAGAAGTGTTTTGTAAGTGTATTTATCCAAGAAGGACTTGTCTCGAAGCATACATGGTATATACTTAAGAAAATTTACTTTTGCATTTTTTCCTCTTGGTACATTGACAATTCTTTTTTTTTTTTTTTTTTTTCAATTTTGCAGCCCAAGAATTTGGCAGAAAATTCAAACGGTGCCTGAAATCAAATGGGAGAATAAAACATCTTGATGCAAAAGTGAAAACGAACCTTTTTCTCTGCTCTTTATTACCAGAGCCCGTAGCACCGAGGAATGAGGGACAGGCATCTAGCGGCAGCGGGGACCCTGTGTGGGCTGACCTCACGCTGCCTTGTGGAGTTTGCACAAAACATGAGGCAATTACCGAGCTCAGATGTTGGCGTGCGAGGTGCCTGGTTCTTAACAGTAAATCACAGCCCTTTGAAACATTGCAAAGCTAAACACGTACCGGTTTATTGCACTCTACAGGGCTCTTGAGTTTTCTGCAGTAATAAAGAGAAGTTGATGTGCCATCTGCAATAAAACAATAGGAACATTATTGAATTTCCTAGACCTTTCATATAAATACTAATACATCCAGTTTTGTCTATTTCTCAGTGTTTTGGAAGGGTTGAAGGATTGAGGGAAGGAAGACAATTTGGGGAAAACGAGGCACTCTGGAAAAAAAAAGACCAAATCATTAAAATGTTCTGAAAGAGCAGATATTAGGGGCCGTCAGTGTGGGTCCTTACACCAGGAAATGCCTGTGGGTCACTGTCTTGTTGTGAAGGCACAAATGGTGCTCACTACTGGATCACGTGGTAAGGAGGGATGGGCGAGCCCCTGACACCATTGCCAGGGCGAGCCTTTTCTGCTTAGAGCCATGGATGTTGTTCACATACATGCCCCTTTTTGTTAAACACAAATAGCTTAGGTGAAAAAGCTTTCGAAGGGGTAAGCATGAACATTCTTTGTTTCTGGAAGCTCCCAGGCTGCACAGCTGATGCATGTTTCCTTCCAGGTCTTATTGAACCCCTTCCTAAATAATTTATCAGCTTGCCATTCCTTGAAGTATTCCTTCTCATTAAATTTAAGACTTTGCTTTATTGTTGTGTAGCTACATAAATTTGTGTGCTGCAGGAGTAAAGAACACTTCAGCCGTTGTTTCATGTGCAAAAATAGCGCAGTTAAACAATATTCAGTCATTTCATTGCAATTCTCAAACGAAAATTTTACTGGGGGAAGAGTAGGAGATGACAGAGCTGCAGGCTTTATCTGTCTTTGTAAAGAATCTTCGGAACGAGTAAGAGTGCTTGCGACTCAGTGCAAAGGTAATTTAGCTGTTAGTGAAAAAGTGGAAAGGGGGAAAAAAAAAAGACAGCTCTTCTCTGATGTCACCTTGGGTGGTGGGTTTAGAGTTTCACGGGGCATGGAAGGGGTTAAACCTGAGGGTAATCTGGAAAACCGGCTCCATTCCGGGGACTGAGCACAGGACCCCGTAATGCCCAGCCTGGTTGGAGGGGAAAAGCCTCCCCGGGGACTGGTGTGACTGGCGGAGCCCAGTGACACCGGGGCTTGCTGGTCGCCGGGCCTGGGTGGCGGCGGGTGGCAGGCAGAACACCGTGGGAAAGGGGAGCCTTGGGCGCTGCCGCTGCGTTACGGCACTTGAGTTGCCTGGGATAGAATACTTCAGACTTCTGTTGGAGCTTCTCGGCATGCTCTGTGTTTAAAATATTTAGATATTGATCACGTTGAAACGGTATTTCTCTGCTTCTGGTCTCCGTTTATTGCCCTTTGCAGAATAGGTGCAGCGTCGTAGTAAGTGACCAGCGAGAGCGCTCGCTGGCTGGTGCTGGCGGTAGGGAGCAAATATTTTTCCCAGTTGTTTGGATGCAAATTTAGTTTTCTTGGCAGCATTGCACGTTATGTCGTTCAAAAAGCAGGAACTTGCCTTAGTTTAAAAGTCAAGAGGCTTTCTTTGAAAACAGGAGTAATCGTCTGCGAATTCCAAGCGCGGCTGCAGCGCGCGGCTCGTGGACGGGCGGCAGCCGGTGGGGTTTTCATGTGCAGAGAAGTTTCTGCTGGGTAACGAAATCCCCGTTTACATCCATTTTTCAGCAGAGCCTTTGCTGCGATGCGCTGCAGAGCTGGAGCAGAGGGGTCAGTGGCGAGGATGAAGGTGTTACCCAGCTTTCTCCTGCTCCCGCACAGCGGGCTGGTCCTTTCTTGTGGGCTGGCTGGAGAGAGCGTCTTTCCCTGCAGCCTCTTGGCTGGAGTTCTCTGAGCTGAGCTACGGTGCTTTTGTACAGAAAGCACCAGTTACCCCGTGTGAAATGACCGCTGTGCGTGGTATCGGACAGAACGCCACGAGACTGAGTCGATCTGTGATGACTGGCTTCATCCTCAGAAGGGTGTCAGACTTTCTCTCCTTTCCTCCCCCCTTTCCGCAAGGGACACCTCGGCACTTGGCTCCTAGCCTTCCCTAGGCAGCGAAGGCTCCGTCGCTTCCATTCCTGTGTGCGAGCCTTTGAGAACGGGGCTGTGCAGCCAAAGGCAGAACTGTAGGTTGAACGATGCTCAGTTTACATAATTCAGGATCTGGTACGGAGCAGTCTGGAGCAATGCTTATTAAATTTGCATGAAATTACAGGTTGGGTTTTTTTTCTTTTTGTTGGCTGTGGCTTTTGGCCACTTTCTTTTTTTAACTCTGAACTGATCAGAAAAATCACAGGACTTTTTTCTTCCTTTCTCTCACCTTGCTTGATAATTTTGTCACTTCTGCTGTGTTTTCTGCTAGTCCAAACGAATCCCAGTGGCTCTCCTACCCCAGGTGCTTTGTGCAGTACTGTTCTTTATTCTCTGACAGAAACTTTCCCAGTCCTGCTGCTGGAATGCCAAAACCTGCTGTTCGTAGCCTCGCCTCTACTCAGGAAGAAAGCTGTCTCGGAGCACTGACATTCCTCCGTTGCTGATGAAGTGCATTCTTAACACTGGAGGAGTGGGACCTTGTCTCAGTGAAAATTAATGTTTTAAGTTTTCTTAAATCTCCCTTTTAATGAGAGTCTTTGCCATGTGGTGGTCTGCGCACAGCGAGCTGTGAGACCTCTGAAAAAACAGATGTTTGTGGCTCCCTTGGGTGGGGTTTGGTAATGATTCCTTTCTTTTTTTTTAAAAAAAAAAAAAGTTGTACTCTTGCAGTGCCCAGGAGCCCTGGCTGTGGAGGAGGGTTTGGTTGAGCCAGGTGCTGTACAGATGAAAAGGAAACCACTGCTGTACAGCTCCCAGTCTGAAATAAAGCTGATGGAAACAAGGCGGGGGGGCACAGAGAGATGGTGGTAGGGCCTGGGCTAAACGTGCCGGGAGATGTTCCAGCATGGTGCAATATAGGAATAAGAAGCAAGTGGTTACAGGGGAGATTTGAAAGTGCAATCACGAGGTGGAAGAGAATGTGCTGAGAGAAAGAGGTTTGGGACAGGCCAGAGCATAGGGCTGTAGGTAAACGTGGTTTGCGTGTGGGAGTGCTGAAGGAAATGAGGTTTGGAAGGTGCAAAGGAGCAATAGTAGAGCTGGAGGAGGGGATATCTAGAGAGTAACTCCAAGCAGCACGTTCTGGGAGCTGGAGCAGGATGTAATTGGCACCCTCCTGAGATCCGTCCAGGAACCTCGACAGCCTCGCTGCCGAGCAAAGCCCCGGCCTGGAGTGGAGCTGCTGTCCTTTAAGCTGGACTGCTACAGAATGTAAAGCTTTAGTTATGCTACACAAGAGTCGAGGCCCACAGAGAGCTTAGAAGAAAAGGAAAGTTGTGTTCCCTGCTGTATTCAAGGTGGAATTTGGTCTGATGGCTTATTCTGATGTGTATGGAGGTTTCACAGGAGGGGGGAACTGCTCGGGAGACCCTGGTAGCGAGGTGGGATTTTGTTGTGCCCTGAAGGCACTTGCAGTGACACGGTGGCCAGGTGTTGGTTTCTCTGGATTCATCTCGGCACGGAGGGGAGCGGGCGCTGGGCCCCGCTCCTGGGCAGCTCTGGAGGTGGTGCGGGGCTGCGGAGCACCCTGACCTGTCTGCGGTTCCGCAGAGCTTCGAGTGGGATCTTGCTTTCGTATAGAGACCTTTACTTCAAGTTGAAGGTCAATTCTTCCATGGAATTTGGACTTTTTTGCATCCTCTGGTAAGTAACTTAACGGAGTGTGAGAGTTTTGTACCTCTCGGTAAGATTTAACCCCAGCAAGGTCTGCGATTTGTCATCTGTGCAGCATCCCTGAGCACCACCCTGTCCCGTCCTTTCAGGCCAGTAGCTCCGGGGCTTCTGCACTCGCCCCTGCGATAGCCAGCACCAGCGCAGCCGAAGAGCTTTAAACATCCCAAAGAATTTTGTTTCCCTTACTCTCACTTGCCTAAGTAAAACAAAGTCAATTAACAGTATTGATTTTTCAAGTGCTACGCTGTCATCTCCCTTTTTGTTCTCTCCTTGCTCCTGTTGTGCTAAGACAGTCATCTTCACTGTTTGGATTGCCTACTGGAATTATTTGTGAGTATTTCATCGTAGCTCCACCCTAACGGACATCCCTGGAGTGAAGGGGAGCTATGAGCTGTCAAGGGGGATGGAAATCCCACACAGGAGAAGGACTGGAGAAATCTGGAAGGCAGGATTAAATAAACTTTCAGAAAGCCTTGGCGAAGGGTGGTCTGAAAGGTACATTGGTGTTTGGGAATGCCCCAGTCACCGAGGCTGGTGTGTTAGTGGCGGTGTGGGCACCATCACACAGCAGTTTTGCTTCTGTTCCTTATGCAGTTCTCTTTTTTGATGCTCCATTACTTACATTAGTGTCACTTAATGAGAGACAGGCACTAACATATCTGAACTGATTAGTCTGGCAGATCTAGGCATGTTTTAGGCCTTTCCAGCCCATTTAATTGATGTGGTTGTACCCATTTTTTCACTCAGTTCCAAGAGGTGACATAATCAAGGAGGAGCGGTTGCAGCAATCTTTTATTGAAGTGGGCCTAAGGGAACAGAAACTCGGTACTAATCCCACATGGGCATGCCTGTTCCTTTTATGTGTTGGTTAGTTGGACTGTGGCTGTATATTATCTTTTCCCCCGAGTTGCCAGGCTAAGACTCCCAGCGCTTTGTGTGTCCCGTTGTGCTCAACTAGCAGGTTTTTAAAGAAAGGGTTTTCCTGTTTGTTCCTGATCCCACCCTGTGTGTCGTGCGATGCCTCGTGCAGCTCGCATCCACCGGTGAGCCATGCTCTCTGAGGAGACATCTCATACAATACAGAGAGATTATACTTGTTTGTGGCAATCCTTCAAGGAAACAGTGATGCTTTTCTGATCAAACGAGGCTGTTTCTTTCTCTCTTCTAGTCTGCTTCCCAACAGTTTTCTCATAATTTCAAAGGAACTACAGCCAAGATACTTGAAACAGATAATTTAAAGCCTCTACCTTTTTGTGCATGTTTTCTGTTGTTGATGCTGTTGTTTCCCTCATTAGATATCTCTGGGCTTTGATACGCTTTCGAAGGTTTCATTCCTTGCATTGCTTCCTTCTGCCTAATTAATTGGTAAGTTGCCTGCTGCACATCAAAGGTTGAGCATTTCCTAAAGAGTAACTAGTTAAGCATGAAAACTAATTGAACACATGACCTAATTATTGGTCTCTCTGTGAGTCATGCTTTTTCTTTATTTCTGTAGGGTTTTTTTCTTTTAAAACAACAGCAAATACTAATTGCTCCTGCAAAAGAAATACTGTAGAATTCCAAAGGGGAAAATGTAAGATGGAAAAACTTGTACTTGGTCTCCCTACTCTGCAGATGTTGGAACACGTAACAAAAAATGAAGGGGGGGCGGGGGGAGGAAGACACTGTGACCTTGTTTAAGAAAACCAGGTTTTCCTAAGAGGACTGTATTTGTTGGTTTTTATTTCCCAACAGCCTCTTGAATTTGGCAGCTATTTCAGGCTCTGCAAAATTTTGCTGTATCAATCCTTTGCTGTCTTGCTGAAGATCAACTGTCTTCAGCATAAACCGGCATGTTTTTCCAGAAGAAAAAAAAAAAAGTCTGTCGTGAAAGAGGGGTCAACAAATATAATTGCCAACACCAGTTAATTACATTCTCGTTCTGTCTGAAGAATTGTCATGGCACTATTCTGAGTCTGTTAGCCATGTGCTGTTTCTGCAAAATACCGCTCTAGAAAAAACGGTAGTTTAGCCCGAAAAGCACAAATTGTAAGCATGGTAAATTATGAAAGCCACTTTTTCATGGGTTTTGGATACAGAGAAAATTAGGGCAAATTCAGGAGTATCTGACTTGTAGTTTTCCTTCTGGTGGCTCTCCGAGAGCAGTCTGCAACCCGGGCAGCCACCCAGCCACAGCAGATCCTGGCAGGGCAGCACACGAGACCGGGGTCTCGGTTTAAACCATCAACAAAGATGCGTCACGTTGAAGTTCCTCTCCTTTGTGCTGGAAAATCTGAGCTGGGCCACCTTCTGCCGTCGGGAGGAAGTCGGGGTGAACGGCCGGGGAGATTTCAGCGTCTTTAACCCCCGTGTCCTTCCCTGGAGTTGCGTAGCCTGAGGTGTAGCGGCGTGTCTGCAGGCACTGCTGGGGTGAGTGCCTTCGCACGGGGTAGCTGCACCACCTGCACATAAAAACTCTCCGGTAGCACTGGTAACTGAAGGATTTGGGAGTAAGCTGTACACGTGGAAAGCTCCCTCCTGCCGTTCTGGGGCTTGGTCTAGGTAGAGTGCAGATTTTAATTCTTTTGATAGTGTGGGGAAAAAAAAAATAAATCGGTAAGTCTTTAACACACTACTAAAAATAAAGTGGAAACTGCAGAATTACAGCAGTGATGTACTTAATGCTGATTCCTCTGATTCTAATGGAAAAATAAGGCACAAAGAGGAAAAAATAGTTACGGGCATGAACTGATGCGAAGCAGCGTGTTCAGAAACTGTAAAGACAAGGAAGTGGCATTAAGAACTGTTCATGCACTGCGGATCAGCAGTGATTTGGCGTTCTGGAACCAAGTCAGAACACTTGCAAAATCAGTTTAGTTGGAGAATCCTCCAGGTCTTGCCATCTCGCTGAAAGCCTCAAACACGGCGGGCAGGAGCGACCTGGGGTGAAGGAGACGGGGCAGAGGGGAAGCTGTTGTGGAAGTCTAGGGAGATAAGTCTGAATCGCAATGAACGGGACGTTTAACTCGTGAGCAAACGACACTTCTTCCCATTTTATGCGAAAAGTGATGCAGCAATGTGATAGTTTAGGGTATCTCTCTGACAAACGGCATCTTCACAGTCACTTGAACCGCTCGGGCAGCGGGGACGGGCCTCGCTGGGCTCTGGGGAGGCAGACCTGCCTCGCCGCAGGACAGCGCCTCCACCGCACCCCACCGCTGTTTCTGCACATTTCAAGCGGCTCTTGGTGAAAATGCGACGAGGTGGTGAAGTCTCCCAGATGCAGTTCAGGAGGGCCTGCTCGGCAGGGAGCTGCGAAGGGCATAAAGCCACAAAGAACCACGTTCCTATTTTACCTTCCCTGCCCTTACACGCTGGGTCATTTGCAGGCGCCACAGGCTGCCCTTGCCAAGGGGAAGCTTCTGAGGCTGCCTCTGAAATGCTGCTGCTTTGCTTTCTCACCCAGCGTCTGGATCCCTGTTAGTTTTGAAATCCTCTGTTTGACTGCAGTCACCGTGCTTTCTCTTGCTTTGCTTTCCGTAGTCTTCTGATGACACGATCCATTCACAAGCTTTATCCTTCCTCTCTGTTTTGTTTTGTATTTTGTCATCAAAATGAGGCCAGAGTTGGCAGACAAGCAAGATCTGTGTATTCTAGGGCATCTTCATGCGACCATTGCGCTCTTTTTAATGTCGGTTTGCCCTAAGATGCGAAGAAAGGCCTGATATTAGAAAGGCTTCTTGAAAGAGATAAGCAGCTCTGCCTGCTCAAATCTGATTAACGTTTTTCTGTAATTACCACCCAGCCTCTGTGTGACCTATTTAAAAATACCTTGTCTTTGTGTTCCACGGAGAGTAGTGAATCGCTGGCGATGAGGGACAGGGAGGAGCCTCCTGCAGATCCGCTTGCATCGACCCTGGTGCTCCTTAGAGAATACCCCCAGGTCCCTGCGAGACAAGGGGTCCGTGCAGACTTGGCCGTGCAGATGATCTTGTATTAGACAACAGAAGCTTCTCTCTGGATAGACACCGGAGTTTTGTGCAAAACTTAAGAGCATTAACAAAGAAAACTATTTACATTTTTATTTATGTTCCTTCTCTAAGGCAGAATGAGAAAAGCCTGAGATACTCTGGTTTTAACTCCTTTCGTATGGATCTTAACCTCTGAATTTGTTTTTCCTTCTCCTGGCTCATTAAGCTGTTTGTTAATTTGAATATAATTTCATTTAAAAAATACTTTGCAATCAGAGGAAAACCTGAAATTACTAAGTAATTATTTAGTATTGAGAAGATGAACAGCTTGTCCTGGCATGAACACAGGGTCTAGTCCCTCCCGTTGAGGACGATGCACTTTGTCTAGAATACAAAGACGAGCAGTTTGAGGATTTGCTTCTGCACCAGGCTATGGCCCCGCAGCCGAAACTGGGTTCCAGGTAACTTCTACATTTATGTTTAAGAAACAAGAAGATGCAGAGCCTGAGACTTTTAAAGAGCTCTTAAAATAGAGGTTATAAAGAAGGCGTAGTACTGGAATGACACTTGCTTAGGAGTTACGTTATTTGACTAAGTAGGTTTTAAAGCTGTGTCCTGGTGCGTACTTAAAATCCTGTTAGAGCATTTTGTGATGTGACCCATCAAACTGGTACCTGACTGAGGATAGAGATCTGGCATGTAAGAAGCAGATTACATTGGATTCTTTTACAATTCCCTTTGTTTAAAAACAAACAATTATTTACACAGTCATCTCAGAAGGTTTATTTTATTTGAACAGACAGGGTCGGATTCTTACCACACAGGGCAAGCTGCCGGGTAGAATTTCTCTGAATCTTGAGCAAACTTGCCCAGTGTAGCAGTTTGTAATTGCTGAGAAACACACCTGTCTCCTGAATCTGTTGTAGCAGATATCCAAGGTTAGCAGTCTTGATTTTTGTCTTCCCTGTCAACATCCCTTCTCTTGAACAGACTGCTCAAAGGTGGTTTTTTTTTTTTTTATTTTGGAAGTATTATTGAATACGGAATCCACACAATGAGGATTAGGTACTTTAGAATTCATTTCACATTGGACTTAAAGGCAAGGTCAAAGACTCTGCAGAGGAAAGGTAAAGTCACTACAGTGCTGACTACAGTCAAGCAGATAAATGTTCCACCCTTACAGCGTAGCCCTAGTAACACGTTTTGTCCTAGACATCTAGCAAATTAAGTTATTTAAGTCTTGGGCTGCTCGTGTGTATTAGCATGTAGGTGATTTAAATGGATTTAAAAAATGCAACTAGGTATCTGCAGAGGACTTACCTAAGACTTGCAAGAGTCTTCCTTGTGGCTTGGTTTAGCATTTAAACCCCAGTATCTGTCAGTTATAGTATGTCTTCGCTGTAATGAATAGTTTTCAAGTTAAAAATAAATAATAATATTATCAGAAACATTTTTTCATGGCCTGCATTAACCAGGTTAAGCTGTTGCTTGTGACATCGATTTGGGATTTCCAGCAGGCTCCCTTGTACTTAAATATGTAGTTTTTTATTATCTTTGATTACCCTGATGTAAACTGATGAGGATTAATTTCATGTGCCCACAATGTAAAATTTAAAAAACACCTGAAAGGTGTGTTTTGTTTTTTGTTTTTTTTTAAAACAAGTAAAAAGCCTGGAGTCTGTGGTGATGGTTCAGAGTAATTTGTATTTGTATTCATGTGTCTAACCCAGGAGTTATTGTGGTCATATCAGCTCAGGTTTACAGGCAATTGAATTTATGACCGACTGATAGCAGGTGTAAACGGGAATCACTTCTCACATTGCCGAACCGAGCTCTGGGGTGATCCCACAACGTGCTCCTGCGGCTGTTTACTTCTCTGCCGCCCGTGTTCTGCAGTCTGACCCGGTCCGGCAGAATCCTGCGCTGGCGCTCGTGTTCGCAGGCGCAAGGAAGTGAACAGCAAAGTTGCATCAGTGCAAGCGTTGTGAAATTCAGAAAACCCTCTGTGAGACTGCAGGCTTCCTGCCAAGTTCTGCGCTAGACGCCGTTTGCCAGGTACCGTAGGACAAACTTGTCACACCACCATCCTCCCCAGTAACCTGGGAGTGACCGCAAGGTCACGTGCTGCCTCGAAAGGATTTCTTTCTGTCTTCCTGAGGTTTTGCTGCTGTTTGCTTGGGGGGGCTGCACGGGTTAGGGTACAGTGCTTTGGGGTGAAACGCCAGCTGTCCTTTGGGGAAAAGAATCCAGATTTATTACAAAACATACTTTTTGTTGATGTAGTAAGGGCTATTTTAAACAAACGCTTGTAACGGGGTAGTGCAGAACACGTTGCTAGGTGAAAATACATTTTTGACTGATTTCCCGAGGAAAGCCAGGCTGTTAAAACCAAGAGGTTGCGTCTTGCGCCCATCGTACGTCCCGGCGGCCTAAACGCACCGCATGCTATTTTTGAAAGGGTTGAGAATTCAGAATTTAAATTTGTCCTAAACATTTGTGAGAACAGCTGGGTGGAGGTAGGGGACAGGCTGCGTGTTGTGCCCTCCCGGTCAGTAAGGAAGAGGCTGCAGAGAGAAAAGACCCTTAACACCCAAACCTTCGGAAAGAGGCTGCATCCCACGGGGTGACAGAAAATCCCCAAATGAACAGCAAAACTGGGGAAAATTTGGCTTGATTCTGCTGCTCATGGAAGAATTCTTCTATGTGTAGATGGTTCATTTATTGTGAAATTTTGAAAAAAAAAAAAAAAAAAAAAAAAAAACTCTTGGTACAGTTTTAAACTTGTTTATTCTTTGATGTGTTTCCAAAGGCAATGTAAATTCAGGATCCCAAATTCTTCTTTGATGCAAGAAAAAAAGATGTGTTTTTAGTAAATATTAAAATTAAATCATGGTAAAACACGGGATTGAGATACCAATAACAGTTTTGAATGAACCGAACAACAAAGTATTTTTGTTATGAATGAATTATGAATTTTTTTACTGAAACGGTTTCAGGATCAGAAGATTTGGAAGCAGGCCAACTTAGTGTCGTATCCAGAAAAAGAAAAAAGTGTGGGTATAACAACATCATGAAAAGTTCATAGTAATAAAGTGAATTGAGAAGAATTTAGGGAGTACAAAGCAACTAACAGTGAAAGTTGTTAGGAGCAGGAACCATTAGTGTGTGTTGGAAGAATTCATGGAAGAAGCGGCTTGGAGAAACCTGCGTGGGATGGAGCCCTGCCGAGGTTTATCCCTTCCGTTAGCTCTGGCTGCCCCTGCCGAGGCTGTAGTGGGGGAGCGAAGCTGAATCCTGGGCAGGTAACGGGACGGACTGGCGGGGCTGTGCTGCGTCTCACCCGGGCCCTGGCCAACATCTCCCACGAAGAACCTCGGCGTGTGTCTCGCGTGCTTGGAGCCTTCCTGAGCTGGAGCTGGAGTCTTGGTGCTCTGCTGTCCTGCACACGTTGTTCTTCCAGGAGTTGACGAATGCTGAAAAGGTTAAAGTGGTTCGAAGAAGCGACTGAACGGTGGCGTTCCGTGACAAGGCTTGGTTAAGCTGTGTGTGTCCATTTGCTCTAAACGTGTCAGTGGACATTTTCACTGTAGTTTACCTACTTGTAGTGTTGGAAGAGATAATAGCAAGCCATGAGACAGTGGCTAAACAGTAATTAGTTCTCATTCGACAGGCCACCGTTACGTACAGCTTCTGTATCCTTTCTCCCGGCAGGGAGTCCTAGCCCTCATGTGGAGGCCGTTGCACACCTGAAAAAACCCAAACACGCCATCTTGGAGATGTAGGTGTTTGCTGGGTCTCCGCAGGGACAAAATGCTTTTCGGATTTTTTTTTTTTTTTGCTTTCCTAACGATCTCCAACTCTGTACTTGGCTTTGACGCCTGCTGCTGGGCTGATGTTTATATGGAACGGCTCCTTGCACTCCCAAGATCTTGCTTCTGAGTGCCGGCGTGGAGCTCAGGGCTGACTGCGTAACATCAGGATGGTTTTTTCTTCTTGCGCAAGGTTCGAATGTGTCTGTGCTGGGTATCGCCTTCGGCACTGCTGCTGAAACGCTCCCGATCGCAGGGCCTGCCTGCAGGAATTCCGGGTGACCCTCAGCCGTCACCAGACTGCCGTATTTCTGCTCATCCCCTTTCCAGGAGTATTTATGAATGTCTTGGGTGATTGAGGCTGCAAAACTGATCCCCTTGGAACTTCACAGTGACTCCTCTCCACAGACAAAATTAATGATTCTCCCTCCACCCACCAGTTTTATAAGCAAGTCTTTATATATGGACTTTCCTCCAAATCTTGTCTTAAGATCTTGCTAAATGTCTTCTGGGAATCAAAATGGGTTTATATCAAAAAGATACTTTCTCTCATCTCCATGCTCTTTGATTTCTTTAAAAAACTCATAAGAGTTTGATTAAAAAAAGAATATGGCTTCTGATTATAGATGCTAAATGGACTCTTCCCTGAGGTGTTTATTCATGTTTCTGTTTGTTTATTATTCCTACCAGTGTGCTCAGCACAGATGCCAGACTGCTCCGGATTTCCTCTGGATTCATTAAAAAAATTATGTCACGCTTACTGCTTTCATGTTTACTGATACCCAGGCAGTTTTAAATTTGGGTCACTCTCTGCAGTCAAGGTCAGCAATTCAGTACTTGAGGTAGTTTAGTTTACACTTTGTGTTCCGAGGTTCCTGGAGATGCGGAGGGGAGGGGGAGGCTCTGGTGATCTCGGGGCTGGGAACTGATGGCCGTGGCTGATGGCCGGGTCAGCTCGGTGCCTGCGAGCTCTCTGCCTCCAGCAAGTTAAACCTTATCGTCTGCTTTCCACAGCTTGGAGCTCGTGGCCACTGGGAGCAGCTGCTCAGGCTGTGCGTCACCGTCCTCCGCGTTCTTATGCTGGTCCCGGTGTATCTTGTAACTTCTTTTAACGCTCTGGAACCCACCTTACAGATCTAATCGGAGATTTTTGTGTTGGTGGTTGAAATACTGATCCGAATGTTGGTTCATCTAAGGTGGTTTTAATACCAAAACTGAAAATAGCAGTCAGTCTTAAATCTTGCTTACGTTTTGTGAGAGAATAACTTTGATTTGGAAACCTTCCTAAGGAGAAGAAAACTCTGAGGCTCGAAGAAGCAACAGCCGCCCCTCAACCAAATGAGCCCCAAAGCATAGTGATGCCTTGCAGCCACAGCGAGCGGACAGTTCTTACCCTGTGCAACCCTTGGGCTGCAGCAAACCAGAGCAAATCTTCAAAGCCCAGCCAAACCTCAGCTCTGCTTTTTCTTATTTTTTTCCAGCTAGACAGAGGAAATCAGAAGGGTGCTTAGGAAACTGAATCCAGTGTTTGCTAGATATACAGTGTACTCTTTCCTCATAGAAATTCACTTACAGCCTGTAAATATTTATAAACATAAAAATGTGTTGTGGTCTGTATTCATCGCTGTTTACTGCCTGGATGCTGAGCGTTACCCAGTGCAGGATAAGGGAGCCGGGTCGTGCGGCCCCCGCACACGCTTGTGTGAGTCTGTCAGAGGTTACTTGTGGTTTATCTGATCTTTGGGTAACCACCCAAATTCCGTCTGTGTATGAGCCTGTCGTCTGCGTTTTGGAGCTTTTTAAGTTTTTTGTCTTCTTTCTGCTCAGCGTGAAAAAGTTCCCTAACAAAAGGGCTGGTGGTGATTGTAAAGAGTTTCTGAATGTTCAGAGAATAAATCTGACGTGACCTTTTGAGAAATGGAAACGAGGGTGAATTTGAGCATCCAGTCAAGAACAATAAAATCAAAGTTCCAGTCCTTATAAGGACAAAAAAGATGACACAAATCACTGAGCCGCCTTTCTACTGCACTAGAATATGATTTAAACCTTTTGAGAAGCTTACTGAAATTTTTTTGACCCTATTTTTTATTTTCCTGTATGTCATTGCAAGATGACTTCATAGAATGATTTAAAAATAAATGAGTAAAATTATGGTAACGCTTCTCTTCTAATTTATCTGAGCTCTCCCTATTGTACTTTAATTTGTTAATGTCCAAGTATAAATGCTGCTGTTGCCATGCTGCTGCTTTATTAAGTGAGGATTAGTGTTTTAAAACAAAACAGAAGCTTATCTGTGTGGGGTATAGTTAAAATGCCCTGTCTTAATTTGGCTCTATTGCAGATAATAGCTATTTTAGTCTTTATCCAGAAGGTTTTTTTATAATAATTTAAAAAATGTATTTGAAATCACTTAAGCCAGGATTTTCCAGGACTTTGTCGCCTCGGTGAGTGGAGATCTGAAAGAGAATTCCTTGCCATGCAAAAACCAGTGGAGGTTTTGTTCTCAGAGCTGGTTTTTCCGGGCTGTGGCCGGGCCCTGCAGCAGGTCGTGGGGTTGGGATCCAGGCTGGCCGGGTCCTGCCTCAGCTGCTGCGAGAGGACGACACGTGACTCGGATATACATAGAAGTTATTATCTCTATTTCTGTCGGTGCCACTGCAGGTAACTTCTCTTTCAGCTCATCTGCTGTATATTTATGCCGTCCTCAGGAAGAGTTTTCTGTTTAAAGTCTCGTAATAAGCTCTCAGAAGGGCTGATGGTAACAAATGTTCCCACCCCATCGCTGTAAAAATCCAGTGCTCTGTAAGAGTTGGGCTTTTGGACGGTTTTGTTGAGCCAATTTGTTAGCCTGTATTACTAACGGGATAGTTACTACTCTGTGGTACTGCTGGTGGGGTAAGTAAAACCTAGAGCAACGCTGAAAGATGAGAATTGCTTTTTCCTGTACCGTAATTCAGAATCAGACTTTAATATACTGGTCACTCAATTAAAAAAGACTTATTTCAGTTTTTACTACCATAGCTGTTTTATTATAGGCTGTGAAGGTCACAGGATATGAAAGCACAAAGGTTTTCATTGTGTAGTTCAGCTGGTGTGTATCTCAGTGCTGAGCATCGTGTGAAAACGCTGTAAATGGGCATTGTTGCTCCTTCGTTGATCCTTGTTATCAAATAAAAGTATAGAAAAGAAAGCAGTGGGACATAGATGGAGATGTTTTGATTTCATCAAAAGTTAAATTGCAGCAATTGGAATAATGGTGATACGTGGAGGTAGTCTTTATGGTGAATAGCTCTAAAATAGTAAAAAAGAGGAGATACTCCTCATCTCTCCTCTTTGCCGCTTTTGCAGCGGCGATGCAGCTTGGCAGAGTTCTTATGCAAGGATGACAATCAAGACAGGAGCACATGCGTGTAGGTGTGGTGTAGGTTTAAGTTTCTCCAGTAATCTCCATAATCTCCAGTGTTTTCTCCATAATTCTTTTTCCTACACATGTCCCCATTCTTGGGCCTTTTGATTTTCTGAATGGTTACGTTGCTCAAAATTTCTATCTAAATGTGTTGAGCTAAATAAAAGAACTGCAACACCAGCCTCTGCATGAGTTACGTTTTGCTCGGGAAGAGCGCTGCCATCGTCTTGGCAATGTTCTTTTCCATTGTTTTGTGTATTTACAGTGTGTTAAATAGTATAAAAAAAAAATAAAAAAAAAAGTAAAACATCAATGATGATGTTTCGCGGTGCGGCATAATATGGTCATCCAGTTACACGTCTGTGAAACTGTTTGACGTATATATGCTTGTTTTATATGTCTAAGCCAGAGTTTGTTCCAGACGTTCAGAGGAACATGTTGCATCAAACTGGCAGTTGCCCCATAAAAAGATGGAATCTGAGTTAATTCCATTTTATCTTTTTCACTTTAAGGAAAACTAAATCTAGGGGGTTTTTACTGTTCATCATTAATAGATCTTCAGACATCTGAGAAACATCTCTGTCTGCAGGTTGGGTTGTTTTTTTATTCTTTGGATAGAAGACCCTGCTCTGGCTTCCCATGCTGCGGGAAGGGTTGTTGACAGAGCCGCGTTGGCGCTGGGTGCCGCGCAGCCCGGCCCTCCAGCGCGCTGCGTGCCGTGGCGCCGGGGGAGGCTGTGGCCCTGCGCTCCGCTGCCGGATGGTTTGTGCCGCTGCAGGCCTGGGGACTCGCTGAGATTCCCGTCTGTGACGAGGCGGTGGCAGTCAGCCGCTCGGGACCGCAGAGACCGGAGTGGTGTGTCAACCCCCGGAGCACCCTGCCCGCCGCCGGGTCGTTCCCGTGTCTGCCGGAGAAATCACCGGTTCCCGTGCCGCTGCGCCGGGGTGGAGCGGAGGGAAGCAGCGTGGGTCTGCGTCCTCCCAGGGCCCTTCACGCAGGACCGCTGGCGTGGCCTTGGCGGTGTTCTCAACGTTTGACCTTTAACAGTCGGTTCAATAGAACTGGCTACAGAAGTTCTGTCACAATTTCCCCATTGTTTCAGCACCTGCTGTTAGTTCTCCCTTTCCCCGTTTTCCCCCTGGCGTTCTGCTCCCTCCTTCCTCACCGGCCACACTAGCTCAACGGACTCGTGGAGCAGCGATTCCGAGCAGTGACCTTGATCCCTTGAGCGGTAGCAGAGGGGTTTGTGTGCTGGGCTGGAGGCTCCGGGACGCCACAGCCACGAGGCGGTATGAAACCTGCACATCTTCGGCCCTTGAAACTGCTGGTTTCATTGCTCTTGTTTTTTCAGTAACTTATTTCTTCACAAGGCTTTTTATATTTCTGTTTTTCAAATTTGGGCATTGTTCCAAAAAAACACTCTCTTGGAATAATTAGATTGCTTTGGTTCCTTTTAATTAAATCACGTTAAGTAGGCTGTCTGTGTGCGTGGCAAAGTCTTGGGTTTAGTGTATTTTCTGCATTTGGAAACTGGGATTCAAATCTGATCCAAGTCACAGTGCAGCAGCTGCACGACATCCTGTGATGTCCCATTTACGTAGAGGTTCACCTTGAACGGCAGAGTGGCTTTGGAGAATAAAGCAGAAAAGATTATAAATCATTACAAGGAGGAATTAGCCTATGGTAGGAAAAAAAATGATGATGACGATAAGGGGAATGCAGCACTCGCTGCCTTGCAAGGCTTTTGGGCGCTGCCACCGAGAGGCTTTGGCACAGGGTAGGTGGCCGGTTGTCAGGAAGGATGCGGGTGGAATCGATTCTGCGCCAGGATAATTGGGATGGGGCTGGATTACTCCGTGAAATCCAACCCAGCCTTGTTTTCTGAGATTATACGGGCTAAGTGCCGAGATGGCAGGGGGCAGAACAGGGAAGCGTTCGGTTCCTTGTACGTATCCTGCACGGGAACTAACGCTTCTATGGTGAGCTTGAAAAACTCGAACACTACAATCCCATTGATTCTATTTTATTTATTTTACCTGTAGCAGTAACTCTGAAACTGTTTTTCTTGCTTTGCGTGTGGTACTTTGCATGTGCGATTGCCACCCAATAGCAGCTTAAAAAAAAAAAAAAGCAACTTCAGCTAAATAAAGCTTTGATGCTTCATTATAAATTCTGGGCAGGAGCGTGCTCATGGCTTCTTCTGTAAGGAGGTGTAAAAGAGAGTTTCAGGATAAAATATTGAATGTTGGAGTGATTTCTTCTGTTGGTAACTTAGGAACACAACTTCAGGAGGTGAATGGAGCAGCGGTGCCCGTGGGGGTCTCACGAAGAGCAGAGCAGCCGTAGCAGACCCGCTCCTCCTCTGGGGAATCTTCCCTGACAGCGTGTCCGACCGTGAGGGTGGTTCTGATCCCTTTGAGGAGAGACAGGAAGGAGAGGAGGGCAGATATGAACAGAAGGAGAGCTGGGGTTGCGTGGAGAGCTTCCTTAGTCCTTACACAGTGAATCTGAAGCCATTCCATGCTCTTTGCCAGCGTAATTTTACCCCCTGGCCACTTCTCTCTCGAATGGTTTCTTGCTGGTGCCCTGTGGCCCCACTCCAGTCTTGTCGGGTGTGATCTGCAAAACGCTGTCTGCGGGGCTCAAATCCTGCTCAGGCAAGTTATGTCTGAGAATTTCTTAACTTTTAAATGCAAACCTCTGACCTTGTGCATTTGCTGCCTTTTCTCCACTCAGGTGAGCACGGTTTCATCCTCTTCACCTCCTTTACAGCCGTACACACGAGTTAATGTCCCTTTAGCAGCTGAGGAGATCGTTGGAGTAGCTGCGTTCTTCAACCCAGACTCACCAAAGGCACCTCAGTACTATCGAGTTACTAGGGAAAGCAGTTTGGAGATCACATGCCGATATGAGTTGTAAAAAGTGAAGTGTTAATTTATTTTTATGGAGCTATGCCCATCGGGTTCAGTAAGGTATCTTAGGGATAAAGGTGAGTGACTTCAGGCTTTTGTTACGCTGAAGGAAAAGAGGCCAATATTGTAAATAGCAAAGGTTATGAATGCCAACAGATAAATTTTTCCTATAGTTCACATATCTGCTGTGCTAGGTGTTGCTAGTTTGGCATTGAATCACACACACACTGCGGTCTAAGTCTTGTGGAGTCTTTCTGGAACCAAGGCTGAGGTTTTAGGTCACAGGAAAATGAAAGATCAAGCCCTGAGTTTTATAACTTTGCTGGGAAAATAGGTTTATCTTTTTATTTTTCTGAGGGGGAAAAAGCTTAATCTCCCTGATGAAAATGCCGCAGTGCCCCAGCACGTGCCTGTCGCCCTGCTGGGCTGGCGAGTGCCAGCGGGGAGGGAAACCAGGCCTGGCTTCCCGAACTCTTCTCCCTGTTGGCCATTAATGGTTGAGCAACATCAGCAACTTAAAGCACTTAAATTGTTGCCTTTAGCACTCTGCAGCTCTTCCTTTTTATAGGACCTAATCCTGGGGTGAGTTTCCCGGACTCAGCACCTGGCAGGGTGGAGCACAGCAGGTTTGGAAGGCGGGTTCTGGTTTCTCAGCTGGGAGCAGAAGCCCTCGGCCGCGGAATCGCTGAGCTGCTGCATCCTCCTTTTTGTGAGCGTGGCTCGGGGATAGCCGGGGGGGGGCTGCAGCTTGGACTTTCCCTCGTTGTTTGATTTATATTTTGGCCCCATTAAAGTCAAAGAAAAAAACCCGTAATTAGGTGAAGTTCTCAAAGCGGAGCCATTAATTTAAGCACAAAATCCACAGAACTGTGGGAATTAGTTTATGCAACCAACACTACTGACATTTCCCAGTGGGATAGAAGTCGATGAACACAGTGAATTGGCTTTTCCCCTCCAGACAGACTCAGCTTGGAGAGATTGCCGCTGTCACCTGCTAATCAGTAAACACGTGGGTGTTTTATTTATCCTTTGAAAGAACTTAAATCCCTCACAAAACAAATGGGACAATGCTTGGGCTTCATTGCTGCTGCTTGTTGTGTTGTGTTTGAGCCCTGGTGCCGCCCCTCCAGCCAGGCTGGGTCACTCAGCTGTACCTCTGCTTTATTTGCCCCCCGCCAGCTTCCCCCAGTGTTTCCCAGACCGGCTGATGGTGCTGGTAGTGCCAGCCCGGCGCTGCCGCACCGGCTCCCTCGTCCTGATGAAAAGGGTGCGGAGCCGGGGCCGATCCGGACAGTTTTCAAACCAGATACAGCCAGAATGCTGCTCTCGTCTTGAGTAAGGAAAGGATACGGTTTTGATAGATCACATCGTCAGAGAATCCCTGGTTTCCTCTCATAAAGATGATTGCTTTGATTTTTATGATAGGAAATTTGGAAATAGTTTGAAAAGTATTGCTGAGAGTGTGTCAGTAGGCGACCAGCATAACTGCTTTAGAGCAAAACTGTCTCACTTTTTAGATTTCAGCATTGAGCATGGTTAATGTCAACGTCCACAGCAAAACCATCTTTCTAATGCACTTGGTGTTTAGCCCAGGGTGTCTTCTCTTCCTGGGTGCCTTCTTTTGGGTGCCAGAACTCTTTTTTTAGTGCAACACCGACTTCCAGCAACTCTGTCAGCACGATGTTTTGTCAGTCCAGAAATTTGTGTCATACTGAAAATGGAAACGCCTTAAAAATTAACATAGCACCTGCATTTTTAAACAGGTGTGTAGGCAAAAAGGTTGGATAAGCCAATGAGTGTTTCATAGAAGTGTGGCAATATTACATAAACAAGCAAAACTTTCAATTTTGCCTGCGTGAGTAGAATAATGAGGACAGTCTGGATCAGGCTGCCACAAAGTTATTGCTTCTGACAGGAACTCTTCAGTGAGACACCGAGGTGATCAGAAAATCAAATTCACACCAGAAAGCCAGCTGACATCACCGTCAGCAATTTCATGCTTGTCCATCAGGGCGCTCCGGTCGGGGTTTTTGACAGCTCTGATGCTGCGATGGCAACATCAGCTGGGCGTCCTCTGCAGAGGAATCGAAGTCTAGATTGTCTTGTCTGATAATTGCGTCAGGAAGCAAAGGCTCCGTGCCAAACACCAGCAAATATCTGCCATCAACACAGAACAGAAGGCAGGGCGAGCAGCGTGGCCCTCATGCTGTAACCGTCGGGAGCGGGTCAATAGCTCATAAAAACGAAGGGAAAACAAAACATAAACCGTGTTGGGTGTCTGTGATTTCAACAGAAGTTGATGGGTTTAAGCCCAGCTGACCTTTTGAGGGTTTCGGTTGGGCTCTCTGTTACCTTTTGTACTAACTTCTGCTTGAAAGCCTCTGTTTGGAGGTGGAAGGGACACAGCGCTTTGCCGGGGAAGACAAATGAATAATGAGGGAAGGAAATACGGGAGGGTGGCAGAAGGAAGCGATTCATCAAAAAGGTAGCGATGCTAAAACGCAAAGTGTTCATATGAAAACTAAAACCGTGTTTAAAAAAAAATGCTTCCTCGTCCTGTGAAAGGTGAAGTTGTGGAATTGGGTGAATCCCCCCGGGCCGCAGCTCCTCGGGTGTTAATCGTGGGGACGCTAGAGCTGGCAAGCGGTCGGGTGCTCTCTGGCCCTGGGTAGGAGTGGCAGCCCATGGCTTAACACGGGGTTTATTGCTGTTTACGGTCTTCTCAAAGACCTTCAGTTGTGTTCCGGAAGGAGACCTCCTTTGTTTTTAACAGGTATTAAAAATAGCACCCTGTCCCACAGAGCATCACGTAACCCAGCAAGCTCCTCTCCCAACCAGGTGAACAAGCCCTGAACATTTCTTGTGATTACTGTACTGGTATTTCTTGCATACCGATGAAAAGGGTCTTGAAGGTATTTTTTTAGGGAAAAAAAAGAGAAAAAAGAGACCACCTGGTCTAGTTGGTTACTCAGATACTGTTTCTTGTCATGTGTGCGTGACTGATGTGTGATCAACTCACGCCTGAAAGTCCTGAGCTGACAGGTAGGACCAGGACTTGTCTGCGTCTTCCCAGGCTCCCTCCTCTCCTTTTCATCCTTCTCAGCCTTGTGTTTCTCGATGCGCAAATGATATTTTACAGTTCGGATCTTCAGATCTACAGGCTTCAGTTTTAGAGAATGAATTCACCTCCGTTAATTGCAAGCTGTATTTAATATTTATGCTAAAAGGACGTGAGAAGCGTTCGAATGAGCATGTTCCCCTTTGGAAAAAAAGGAGCTGAAAAATTACCAACCGCTCTGGTTGCAGCGTCTTGTGAAGATGCCAGCAGGCAGAACGTGATTTAAGGTGCACATTTTTGCAAATCAGCGCCTTCGTAACAACACCGAAAGGAGAGAGAAAGAGGTGTGGGAGGATCCGTGTTAAGATTAATACAGCCTCTTATCTTTACTTAGTGCGGAAGTTCCCAAAAAGGATGAGTGTGTCAGATCGCTGGTTCTTTCTTAATATTTTTTTTGTCTCCCTTTGCTTGCTTTTCTTTGTTGTTGTCCTTATGTAAACGATGCCATTCATTGTATCCCTCTTGCCTGTTGGCTTGAGACGGTGAATATTAATTGAGCAGCATGGTACCTGTTTTTCAAGCTTCGCAGATAAGCAAACCATTTTTATATTAAAGTGTTTCATCCTCTTTTGCTATGATATTTTAAGACTCTCTTATCTTTGCCTGTCATAGAAGAAAACCTAAAAAGCCCAAACTTCTGAGACCTTGGCTTGATTTATAAACGGGCTTTCAATGGCAGATTTTTGTGGAGGTATGTACATGGTTGTCCTGCTCTTAAACTCGGTTCTTTATTTCAATACATAGGCTTTAATTTTTTAAAGCCATTGTGGTTCTGGATTCTTAGTCTCTTTGCAGTTCTGGAGAAGAGAGGAAGAAACAGGCTTTTGTCCTTCAAAGGACAGTTGAAAGACTTTTTTATTATTTGGCCTTGCTTCAAAAAGGCACTTTTGAGTATTACAAACTAGCTACTACATAGGCATCTGGAATTTAGCCGAGCAAAAATGTTTATGAAGTATTGGTGGTTTTTTAATGGTTTGGTTTTTTTCTCAAACACAGGAATGTGCTCTGGTTTACATGCTTGTAGAGCTGGGAGTGGTAGTGGAGTGTCCACAACCGATGTTGTGATGATATTGAATATAAAATATTTCCAAACGCGACGGTTGATTGCCAAGAGCTCTCGGTCGGTTTTCCCTCTTTTTACCCAGCTGTGTCAATGTCAAATTCCTGGGACTTTTGTGCACTTTTATCTTGACAGCGGTGTTACCTTAAAGTGTAAGCTCTTTGAGGTGAGGTTATGAAATACATTCATAACCCTTCTTTAGGGGGGGGTGCAGTCCCGCCTGGGGTAACCTGGTGCCTGATCTTAACCGCTAATAGTTAATAAGTTGATTTAAAAGTGTGTTAATGTGATGCTAGATTGCTTTGATTTATTTTTTCCCATTTTTATCTGTCCCTGAATGTTGAATAAAATTGTCATGCACTTGCTGAGTTCAAAGGAAACTCGTTAACTGGAAAGGAGTCTGTACGTAGTACGGCTGCAGAAGTTGGCCAAGTTTCTTTTTGAAGACAAACTTTTTGCCGTAACATTTTTCACTGTCCGCTGTGGGTCCATCTAGAAAGGACAAGACTCCATCCAGGTTTAACATGCTTGCAGAGGTGCTGGCCATGTTTCTTTTATATCTGTCTTATTAATAAAAGGGGAACTAACTAGTTGGGGCGTAGGAGGAGGATGAGGCTGCTGCTGTTCTTACTCCGTGAAGGACAGATAGCTGAACTTCTCTACCCTTCAGTCTGGGATTTTCATTCCTTTTACGGCTTGAAGCAAGAGCTATGTCCCTTTTCCAGATGGGAGGGAAGGAACATTTCAGAATGAGATGTGATGTTTACAGAATTATCTGTTTTATACAATTTTCTGTCCTTAAGAGGGAATTTTGTCCCGTTGGAAATGTACAGGGTATGAATTGGAGGAGTTGGGAAATTGTGCAGGGTTATTTTTGAGGCTGGCTAATGTTGGAAATATATCTGACCTGTCTTAAGGCTTTTTTGAATGTTACTAATCCCCGAGTGAAATGGATCGGGGTTCAGGGATGGGATAAACTCAGTCAAGCCTGTGCTGGTGCTGTTTGTGTGTGCACAGTCCCACACACCAGTAGCAGACACGTTTTGTTTATTCGGCTCTACAGTAAATGTTTTGTGTTTTTTTTTCCCAACATAACCAATTTAGAGACATGCTTCTACCTTAACTAGGCGTCTGCGTTTTAAAGAGTTTTGGGTTTTGCACTTAAAATGATTCTCTTACGTTTTATGTTACTAGGCCAGGTACAAGCAGAGTCTGGATCCTACGGTGGATGAGGTTAAGAAGCTGTGTACGTCCCTGCGTCGGAACGCCAAGGAGGAGCGGGTACTTTTCCACTACAACGGACACGGCGTCCCCAGGCCAACCGTAAACGGGGAGATCTGGGTCTTCAATAAGGTGCGTCCCTGCGAAGCGCCGCCGAGCAGCCGAACCTTTTTCTCTGCTGTGTAAATTACTGAAGCGTTCTCTTAGAGAAAACTGGATTTCCAGGGTTTCGGATGTGTTCACGGGTATTTGTCTGGCTCCCTGCTGACAGCTGTTTGCTTTCTTCATGTTCCCGAAGTTCTGTGAGACCAAGTAGGTTGTCCCTCACCTCCCGGCGGGGCAGGAGCGTCTTCTTGCAGTTGCACTAAAGCTCGTTTGCCAAGCACCGAGAAGCCAGCTGCTTCCACTGGCTTCTCTGCTTTCCAGAGGTAGCACCCCAGCTCTGCCGGGTCTGTGAGGCTCCTCAGTGGTTTGGCTTTGCTGCCTCACATCGCTGACTGATTATTAAGTTATTACTGTGAAGTTTGTGCTTAAAATGTCTACGGACTCTGAACAGCCGTTGTTCAAACTACCTGGAGACGCTGCACAAGGGCAATAAACTGTATGGCCAGCTCTGCTTCCAGAGCTCGGAGCTCTGAGGAGCCTCCCCGTACAGTGTAATAGTTATCTTTCACTTTTTTGAAGACTTCTGTTACTCCTGCTTAGCCACGGTTTGTACATTGATGTAGATGCTGTGCAACAGCCTGTGAGTGATTCCAAGTGTGACCTAAATGCTTTCCCTTCAGTTAAGCGGTTTAATGTACGTTCAGCTGGCATAGGACTTGCGTTCATTATTATAGATATGCTTCTGTTTCATTGTGGGGGCTTATTGAGCTTCTTTCCTCATACTTCACATGTATTATTCTTGTAATTGAATGACTGGTCACTGGTGGTTTGAATGAGCAGGGTGTAAGGGGAGGGGAGAAAGTGCAAGAGGGCATCACTTTATTCTGATGAATCTATATTGGAGTCTTGATTAGTATTCTGACCAGTTATTTACTGGTTGGAATGCTAATTCATTTTGAAGCTGAATTTGATGTTTAAGAACAAATAGGAGTGACCTTCTTACTTCACAGCCAGTGGGGAATAAACAAGCCAGAAGAATGTTGGGCAGAATGTGTTACACGTGGAAGAAGAGAAAATTACCGCTCAGTGAAGTTGTGTGTTGTGCCAAATGCCTTGTTAAGAGCTTACTGGGCATTTGCCAGTTTGCCTGCAGTATCAGCTGGGGTGACGTGGTGGGGATGCCACTGGTCCTTAGGAGCTGCGATCTCTCTGATTTATCTTAAAAACGGTGGGAAAAAAAAAAAAGTTTGATTGTCATAGAGGTTCATGGGGGAAGTTACAATTTAGTAATTTTTGCAGCACGTTACCAAATCTTGGCTTTTTCAGAAGGAAAGAATCAGGAGTGGAACTCTTCTTTTAAGCAAAGGATTAAATTTAAGGAAACACTGAGGGAAAAATATCAGGAGTCCTTAGAAATCCAGTCCTAAGGAATTCAGCCCGGGATCTCAGCAGAGGGCCGGGTGAGGCTCAGTGTTACAGCCCTCTTGAATCGGAATAGTGGAGGTGCTGAAATTGGACTGTGCTGACATTTTAAAGTCGGGTTTAAAATGTTGATTGTATGCACGTGCAGCCTCGGTTACAGGAGCGTGAGGGAAGAGCTGGAAGGGACCTTGAGATGAGCCGGCTGAGGGGCCAGAGGGGTGAGACAGGCCTCGCTGGTGTCCCAGGCTGACCTGCGTGCAGCAGCGAGGACGGTTTGGGGGGGTTTATCCCCGCTTCGCCACGCTCGGGTTCGTTCATTCCTCGTGTCTGCGAGAGGCTATGGCTTTCCGCTTGTTGGTGCCAGGAGGGCCGTGGTGGTGTCGGAGTGCCCCGAGCCGGGCTGGGGCTGGAGGAGCTGTGCTGCGCCTGCGGGAGGGGACGTCGCTCCTGCGGCACCGCAGATTATTTAAATCTCCCAGCGTGTGCCAGCAAGCTGTCAGAGGCAGCGAGCGGACGCAGTGGTGTGGGAGCGCTTTCTGATGATTCTGGGGAAAGTTCACAGTGTGTTAGATCTTCGTTAATACCTTCCCCTTAATTTCTCAAGAGCTGGTATTGCCAGATGAATGCCGACCTCTGCCCTTGTTTGGCTGGTGCTTTGTCTGAACCGATGTTTTACAACGGTAATACAAGGGGAATGCTCCTCGTATGCTTTATTATCTGCTCTGGAATTCTGGCCGCTTATGTAGCCGAGTGAATTAGCTGACAAAGGGCTGAGGCACTCGGGGAGTGTCGCAGGAGCTCCTGGCCGGGTCCCCCCCTTCGGCTCCAGCGTCGGCAGGTTGCCCCCCAGCCCGGCCATGTGAGAAGCCTTCCCTGCATGGCAGTACTGTGTTCAGGAGAGATTAAGCGCGGTATATTCTATATGTAGATTAAAAAAGATAAAACCTTCAGGACGTATCAGGTAGCGTGATTCACCTGAGCCGCAGAGCCCGTCACCCGGCTCGGCTCGCGGCGCCGCCGAGAGGCGTGTGATGGAGGGAGGAGTGTGGGGCCATCTGGATGAGGCACCCAAAGCTAGCAGCTAAACCAACCTGGTCTTCAAAAACCAAACCTGCCTTCTCTCCTACAGACAGGTCCTCTTTGAGTTTAATTTTTAACAGATTTTGACCAGTTGTGCTCGCTGTAGTATAAACACTTCTGGTTAGCTTCACCTGTCAGGGCTGACCTATGAAACAAGCCTTTCTTTTTGATAGTTCATCTGGCCTGACAGATGAAGAGGACAGTAAATAAATAATCTGATACTCAAAATTTATTTCATTAGAATTAAACCTTTGTAGAAGAAAAGACAGTAGGGAGGAGCGTCTGCCTGGCACCCTGCGGGGCGTGGGGAGGCGCCTGCTCCTCCTCCCCTCAAAATTCAGAAATTACTTCAGCTTGGTCACTTTGTGGGGTCAGAGGCAGCATTAAGGGAAGCAGAAAGTATTTTCAGTTGTAATTTTTTTTTTCCCTAGGTTTTAATCATAGCTGCTCGGCCAGTGCAGTGCTACTCCACGGCAGCACGTAAAGGCGTTGATAGCGTTTCATTAATTTTTGCTTTGCAGCTCGACAAACAAAACATTCCTGAACTCTTTTGATTAGAGAGATAATAAAACGTATGAAAAGAACCAGGGATGGATTCCCATAGGTTCAGTGCCACAAAGTCCGTTTCCTGAGATTTCTGAGGGTTTCCACAAAGTTCAGAAATCCCAGGACAGAAACTGGATGCAGCAGCCTTCTGAGGAAGCTTTTCAGCTTTAGAGAAGTCTCTTTAGAGAATAATCTTCAAGCGTTGTTTCCTCTTTGATGGGAAAGGCAATGACAAATTGTGCCATGCTCTGGAAGGAAGGATTTATTTTGAAAATGTCCTTTTCCTGGGTCTGTTGTGTCTTACTGTTGTACGAAGAGATGCGAGATGTGGGCAGTGTCAGGAGCAAATTCTGCTGCTCGCGTGAGAATGTGAAACGGAAAATGTGCATCATCATCATCGAGTCCTTGGGAAACCGTTTCGTATCACGCGCCCTGTCCACAGCTCTGCTGAAACATCCTCAGTTTGTCCCAGTAAGGGCCGGGCGCTGCCATCCTCCCTCGTGCTGGAGATCGCCGTGGCTGTGGCGTCTTACCTGGCTGCTCTCGCTGACACGTTACAAGCCAGTAGTAATGACAGAATTATTTTACTGTAGGCTTCTGCTCTGGCTCGCTGCGCAGTATTGGCATGCAAAGGAAGGGTTGAGGCAGTCCCTGTAAACTGGTTAATTCGGCATATTCCGGCGTTTTGCCAGATGTTGAAGATGCAGTAACGTGCTTTTCATCTGTGCATTGAGAGTGCTGCTGTATTAACGCAGAGCAACGCTCTTTTTCTAGTTTTGCTTGCTACTGTTTTCTGAGAAAATCCCAGTGTGGCTTCAGAAAGGTAAAAATCAAACGCCCCCTTCCCCCTGACTTCAAACATATTTATTCTGAAGTTCTGGGGAACTTTTTTTGTAAAATCTGAAGAATGGGTTGTTCGGGTTTTTTTTTAATGTTTTTGAGTTGTTCATTAAGCAATGAAATCTGTTCAAAATCAGTTTCTGGTTTAGCTGTTTGTCGTGTCGTTCCTTTAAGCAGTCACAGAGGGATGGTGGGAGCTGTGTTAACAGAGCAGAAACTTTCCTGCTAAAACCCAGAGTCGGTTCTGAGAACAAAACACACGGACACGTTCTTTCATACTCACAGCCCCAGCGTGGCAGAGGCAAGATGCGCAAGCATCAAAAGATCACCCTGAGCAACCATGCTAGAAAACTATTATTTAACACTCCTTTTTTCTTCAAACTATCTCATTTACATATAATTAGCAAATTTGATGAGTTGTATGTGACCCCCACCGTAAAGTTGGAACATAAAGTTCTTCTAGCTGGAAATAGAAGGATATTAATCAGAGCTATAATCCAGTCTTAGCTGTAGGAGAGGGCACTGTAAATATAAAGGGAAAGCAATGCTTGCCCCGAACACCTCACTGGTTACGTGTGTCAGAGCAGGGTTTTTTTGTGAGGTTTTTATTTGTGACTCACGGTGATGGGAACGTGCTTAACCTGAGTGCTGGCCTTAAAAAAAGGTCTGGGCTAAGGGTGAGTTGTTCAGGTCTCGTTCTACCCTGCAACACTTTGCAAAGCTTCTAACTGCCTGGAAGTTTGGCTTTTATAAACAATTTTTCCTATTAATTTTAATGAAACAACCAAAACTTTTATGTATGGGCAAAACTGGAGTTTGAAACGACTTGCCATTTCCCACCTTATCTAACACATAGTTTACGATCACTTCTATCTTTATATATGCTGATACGTGTCCTTGAAAATTTGATTTTTGTGAAAGTTTACTGGTTTTATTACAGCTATTTTAAGTCTCTTGAATTTAAATGGGAGTTATGATCCCATCCATCATTCTGCTGATGTTAATGGGAACATCCCAGCTTTTACTGTAGCTTCTGGGCCGAGCTCCGGGCCGGAGGAACATGAGCAGGTTGCCCTCTGGCTGCAGATGGGAAGGATTATGCCGCCAGCCACTGCAGGTTTGTAGTGACTCTTCGCAGGCTGCAGCGGCAGAAGTCTGCTTTAGTTTGTATTTTCAGTCCTGCCACTTAGTTTAGGGTGTGTAGCTCATTTTAAATGTCTGATTTTTGATCCTCACCGTATTTTAAGAAGCTCTTGCCTCCAGTTACTTGGGGGTGTTAAGGTGGAAGGCAGCGAACAAAGTGTTTCACATTTATAGAAGCTGAATTGTTGGTACTTCACTTCGCTGAAGGCAGGCTTTGTTGGTTTTAATGTTATTGGATCATTCTGGAAGTTGCGCAGAAGTTAAAGGCTGTAATAAAATTAGGAAGCATCTTGTTAAACTAAGATGGTGTAGCTGCTGCTGGGCTACGTAGTCTTAATTATCAATCTTGATTTATTGATGGAGTTTTCAGTTTAAGACAATTCACGTTAAATTAAAGACATCTGGTTTACATCCTTTATCAGTGTTGCAGAAATTTGAGATAAAATTGGACGATTAAATGCTGGTTGGAGTTGATAGCACATATCAAAGCACTCTCTGCTGAGTTTTAGAATTTTAGTTTAGTGTTTTAAACAATACTACCAGAAAAAAAAAAAAAATCTACTTGTCATTTGTGTTGGGCTCATAGTCCTTGTTATTAGTAGATGCTGATTGGTATTTGTATTGGTTAATATGCCCAGTGTGCAATCTAGGTTTTATTTCGTGATTTCAGAATTGGAATTTTTGGGTGTGTATTTAATTGTCTTACCGCTAAAGGTTCTGTTGCTTCTCTTTGTAATTCGGGTGTGTTTTTCCCTTCTTACAGAACTATACTCAGTATATTCCTCTGTCCATCTATGACCTGCAGACTTGGATGGGCAGCCCTTCCATTTTTGTCTACGACTGCTCTAATGCCGGCCTTATCGTCAAGTCCTTCAAGCAATTTGCACTACAGAGGGAGCAAGAGTTGGAGGTGAGATCACAGACTGTGCAAAGGTTTATTTGCCTTTGTGCTGCAGGGTTAAGTGTAAGCTGGCTGTGCTACATACAGCTGAAGAATATGCTTTAAATTACATTGGAAGGCAAATTAATTGGCAAGTAATTTTGCCACTCTAATCTTTCTGGTTCAGTTTGCTATCCTATTAAACTTGGAACAATTTTTAATACAAGTGCTAATTAAATGGTAGTGTTAATAGAATCCATTTGTGCCCTAATGGCCTTTTTTTTTTTTTTTCTGAGATAAATAAGTCTAGTTCACCACAGCATTTATTTTAGTTGCAAAAGTCTAATATCTGGGTATATATTTGGGTGCAGTTAGAATTTTGTGCTGGTGAAGTCAATGTGAAAATGTGAAACAAACCTCGTACACGGAGGGACCGTCACTGGTGATTTCAGTGTCACGGAGTGCTTAAGTCGAATGTGTTCCTAATGAAAAGCTTTCATTGCACATGTAACTGCTGATAAATTTGCTGAAGTAAATCTGAAACGCAAAGGGGAAGGTAAGAAGTCAGGATTCTTTGTGCAGCAACTTGGGAGGGCAAAATTCCTCACTGCCAGAAATTCCTGCTAGCTTTAGTTTACATAGGAAGCACTTTTTTTTTTTAAAGGTTAACTTCTTATACTCTCACAGTTCTCAGACACTATTTTATTTAAAAATAATCCAACTTCGAGGCAGGTATATTAATTAATCAGGCAACTGTCTGTCACATGCAACCTTCAAGCAGATATTTACAGTATCCCTGGCCAGAATTCCTTTCGTTCTAAATTCCAGTTTTTGGAGATGCTTTTGTGGTGGAAATTCCATTCTACTGACAGAAAACAGCCTAACGCCTCAAGAGATGCAGATCATTTCATTATTCCTTCTCTTCAACCAGTGTTAATGCCATATTTTGTAAAGATAAGAAACTTCTGTGGCTTGGGAAGACGATGAACGGCAAGACCTAGATCAGTGGGGCGGGTGACAGATGCCTGTGAAGGTTATTATCTTTTTAAGTCAAGGAAACTCTCTGGTGGCCTTGTTCTGTTCTCCTTTTCCACGTTTTCCTCTCAGCCTGCTGCTTTCATTGTGATATTTTTTCAGAGCCTTTCTCTTCTGTTTGTACAATGCACCCTTCTGGATTTTTGTTTTCTCATTCTGTTCCTAAGCTGGTTAAAAATGGGCCTCTCTTTGCCTTCCCTTTCCCTGCTTGCTTCATGAATTTCCTTTTTTTTCCCTTGGCTCTTGCGGAGCTCTAGAATGACTTTGAAGCTGTTTTGGAAGGCAGGCAGCCGCAGGTGTCTCTGGTTTCTGCTGTGAGACAGATAAATCGCTCAGGTGAAGCTTGTGCAGGAAAAGCTCCTCTCTGCAAGTCAGACAGAGCAGCCTGGCTGCAGACAAGGACGGCTGGTTACGGTGAGAAAGATGAGCACAAATAACCATGTCAGTCTTTATTTCAACAAAAATATTAAATTCTGTTTGCTCTGGGTTTGGGTTGGTTTGTTGTTTTTTTTTTGTGAAATATGTGAGAATACAGGGGAAAGCTGCTTTAGTATTTCTTCTCTTTGCAGCACAGGTTAAAACTCCCAGTTAATTTGATTATGAAAAAACTTTCAGGCTTATATGTCAGCTTTCCATTCTGTATCTTTAGATTTCTTTTAGCTCCTGACGACTCACTGAGACAACTGCTCATTATTAATAGAACGCAGAATACTTGGTATCAGATAGAGAAGTGCTCACAGTGTCATACAAAGCACGGATAAGAATTAATTTGGAACGCTGTAATTTATTGAATTGTTCAGATTCAGGAAGAGGGATGTAAAGCTGGAACTGGTACTCAGGAGGGGCTGTGAAGTGATCAAGATAATTGTTGGCCCATTTTACTGACAGAAGATTAGAGGAGTTGCCATTCTCTTAATCTGTCAGAGTGAAGGCTGAGGGAAACCATGGCTGTTTATTTTACTTTTTTCAGGATTTTTTTTTTTTTTTGGATAGCACAAAGCACTGGGCAGATGCCATCAGATTACACATAGTTCCACCAGAAACATAAAAATTAATTACAACATATTTATAGGTACGTTTGCAACCCCATTATACTGGGTTTTCATTGTTCATGGAATATAAAGGCTGTTACTCTTTCTTAATGTAAAATCTAAATCTTGTTCGGCCTCCAAAGAGAGGAAGCACAAAAAGAAATGATAACTTGGAAGTGATAGGAAAGCCGTTAATGCTTCTCCGAGGTGCCTGAGAAAAGAGAATGTTGTAGTGCTGCATGGCACATTGTCATCTTAGAGAGTTGCCTCCAAAATAGCACTTGAATATCAAGACGTATTTTTTTCCTTTTGTTAGTAAATAAAGTACGGCCGGCGTGTGCGAGTGAAGAGCTGCGTAGATAGGAAGGAGTGTATCGGTTTCAGTAAGACAACAGCTTTGTTTACCAGAGGTAGGATCTGTCGTACCTCAACCTGGGGGACAGCCTGTGATTGAAAATATTTCTTACCTTGGGCAAGAGCGCTTCTCTGCAGCGGGGGGGAGGCAGCAGATCTCTGAAGGTGCCACAGGCAGTTCAGCTGTAACTGGGTTTTGGCAGGATGGGGAATGGGCAGATGTGGAGATAATTTTGTCGTTTGATTATAGCTTTGTATTGTGTAATTATAGGGCAGTCATTAAGCTAACGAAGTCTACCAATCCCCACCATTCTCAATGCGGCACAGCGTTCCCAAACTTAAACGCTGTTGCTGTCAGGACTGGGGGTTTTCCTGGACTGGGATAGACAGAGAGATATCTGTGAATTGTTTTAATTATCAACCGGATGGGCAGTTGAGGATTTGGTTTAATATCTGGCTAAACAAAGTCTATATTTTGCAGATAAGAAACATCCTTTTATCAGCCTGAGGTGGACGTGATGTGGCGCAGTGTTGTGTGATAAATTTAGAAGTTAATTGCTGAACTTTTGTTGATCCTGCCTTTATTTGGTTTGGGTTTGTCCCGATATTTGCAGTAGAAGGCTGCTGTCATTTTCCTTACCCGCCAGACATTTTTCAGACCTGGAAACTGAGCCCAGCTTTTAGAAACAGGGATTCCTGCTGTTGCTTTTCTGGTTGTCCTGTCTGGTGTCACGGCGCAGGATTCGGGGAGGGTGTCAGCGGGACCTGAGGCTGCCCAGGAAGGTGCAGCGATGTCTGGGGGGGGCAGTGACCTGGTCAGAGACGCCTCCATGGAGCTCCAGGTTGGAACAGGGAGGCAGCCCGGGATGCTCTTGATCCTCTCATGAGGTAGCTCTGGTGGCTCTGTGAGCGCCTACAAACACACCGTAATTCTGGAGAATTAAGCAGGCGCCGAAGCGTGCTGTGCTAACAGTGACACAACAGTAGGCTGCTGATTTCTGATGAATTTTCTGTGTAACTGTGACATTGCGCTTCCTCTGACTCACGCTTGTGCCGCGCTGCTGGCTTAGGGGCCCATTTGGGTTGTACAGAAGTGAAAGCTGCAACACGTCTGCTAGGTGTGCGCTTTGCTGCACGAGATCCAACTTCTTGATTTTTCAACTTAATTGCTGGGATTTGTCGGCAGCGTACGGAACGGCTGCATGCGAACTCGTCTTGTTCTTGCCCGCGTAGGAATTGGGTGTTGCGGTGCGAGGGCTCTGCGGCTTCCCCTCCGGCAGGGTGTATGACTAACCAGTCCTAATTGGAGCTGAGGAACCCACATTTTTTATTTTTCCATCTGCAACATTAATTCTCAAAAAAATTAGCTTAATGGCAGCACAGCAGAATGTTATCTGGCATTAGCGTCATGTCTGGAGGGAGAATTTTTCTAAGCCACCATCTGCTGGGAGAGAGGAACATCTCCTCTCCTGGAGCCGCATTACTGCTTCCACTGGGGAGGGGGATTCTCCCCGCAGGCGTTGTGTGAAGCTGGCAGGTCTGGTCAGCACTTGAAATAACAGCTCCTGGTTTCTGTCTTGGGGCAGAGTTCCTCCCGAGTTCACCTTGAACGTGTCTGTCCATTCCAAAAAGGATTGGCTTTCCCTCAAGTGCTTGTTTCTCGGTTTAGTTATATAGGTACGTAAATGTTTTCCGTACTGGCAGTTTCAGATACATACGGTGTGTCCCTTTCTGCTCATCACAAGCGGTAATACCTGCAAATCCATGAGCTCATCCCCCGGACAGTCAGAGCTCTTGCAAGTAGCAAACCTGAATGCTCCGTAGCTTGGGCAGCTGGAACTTGTTTTCAGAACAAATTCACTACCACCCCCTTACAGGAATGGTGGCGTGTTTCAGTATAATGGATAAATTAACATCACCACTGTTATTTTGTCTGAAAGGCTGCGGATTGTCAGTTGCTGTGAAATCACAATAACTAACAGAGTAAGTGCTCGGCTGATGGGGAGGAATTTTTACTACAAAGCTTCCACAGGGCAAAACGCATCCCTTTGCCTTCAGACTGTGTTTCTGCCGGAAGAAGTTGCGAGTTAGTTATGACCTGCTGCAAGGTCTAACTGATTGCTTACAGAAACGTGTTAAAAAAACCCAACAGTTAATGACTGGAGATAAATGCGTATTGATGATTTTGATAACCTTTCATGTATGGTAACTTTACGTAGTTTAGTCGCTATTTTTAAGAGCTGTAATGGACATTTTTGCCAGTTGATGCTTTTAAATCTTTCTTTAGCCTTCTACTTATTCAATATCTTGCCCTGATTAAAAGTTACATTTAAGAGGGAACCAAGCAGTCTAGAAAATCTCACTTCAGTGGATGTTCTAAGGATGCAAAAAGGGCTTTACTTAACCCTTCTTTTCCCCCCTCCCTTTCTTTTACTTACAAAAGAATGTTTTGCTCCGTCATTATCCCATGAAGTCTGACAAGCTCTGTAATTGCTAGCTGCTGTTGTATGTTCATTTTCTGGCTGTTAATAGTTCATCTCCTCATGGACAAATATTTACAGCGAACGTGTCGCCGGTGCCTCAGTGCACCGCGCTGTGCAGCAGCCAAGAGCTGAGCAGGTCTGGGAGTGTGAGCTGCTTCCCCGTCAGAACCGAGGGGCACTACCAGACCATGAGATATGTCAAGTCGTCAGGGTTTCACACTACTCGGAAAGCAGAAAATCCATCTAAATGTACTTCCCACCTAGGAGCCCATTTATGAGGATGCCCAGGGGGCAAGTCTTTCTCTAGGAAATGAGCAGCCACAGCTAAGCACTTTGACTGCTTTATATGTATAAATCTGTGAAGAGCTAATGCTCTTCCACACTGTCTCTCGTGCCTCTCTCCTCAAATGAAATCTTTCTCCAGTATTTTAATTACCTCTTTTTTGTTATTAGCATGCAGCTTTAACTTTATTGAGAGTAAATATCACTAGAGGACAAGTGATGACTTGAGGGTAGCTTCACTTCCACCCAAGGAATGGATCTTCGCTGAGAGCAGCACGACTCAGCTGTGAGCAGGGACAGGTCTGAGCCAATTTGGACAACTTGAGAAAGCCAAAGTGTGTCACTGCTGCCTCTGGAATTAGAATGGAATATTTAAAGAATAAAAAAAAAAAACTTACTAGGCTGCAGAATTTGTGAAATAGCATCTGAAACTTCTCCACAGCTTATCAGATTGCTTTGCTAGACGAGAGGTGTGTGCTTGTGCCAGGCTCTGGGTTTGTAACACGGGTATTCTGTTTCCCATCGACCCTTCTAGGACACCAGATGGATTTCCTCTTCACATAGACAGAATTTTTCACACGTCAGGATGGTAAAGAATTAGTTTATTAGTCAACTGTATCACCTTACTCAGTTGGCAAAAAACCTGAAACTGTCTGAAGTGTTGGTCTCTGAAAGAATGTACCTCTGCTAACTCGGTAAGAGCATATAGATCACCTCGATGGGTGTCTGCTCTAACTCTTCCATGGAAGGGCAGTGAAGGCATCGCATGTGCTGCAATTCTTTCCCCTGTTCCTTTAAGAATCACAGATCAAAACCTGGAGTGGCTGAAGTATTTCTTTTGTTTATCTGTTTCACAGAGGCACTGGAGAGATTAGCTGTGTTTTTCATTCTGAATTATTAGTCTCAAAAATAATAATCAGAATTTTAATTAGGAGAATCGCTGTGGTTTTGAAAAAGGGGCGGATTGGTATATGTGGTATTTCTGCTTTACGGACTGACGTTTGGACAGATTGATTGATTGCCATAGCGCAGGTCAGAATTTTAGAAACTCCACTCTCTCACAGCAGGCTTGACCCCGATTATAAAAAAGCACCGAATGTGCCCGTGTAGGTGTCTGCTCTGCTTCCCTTTCTTTCTTGCCTTTTGGAAATTAATCTACAGCCTGTGGAGGGAAGGAGTTGAGTAACGTTTATGCAGAGCTGGTTCTTACCTGCAGGTGCAGGAACACCATCGACCGATGGGCTCCAGCAGCCCGTGGCTGGCATGAAATCTGCGCTAGCGCGTCCCTCAGGTCTGAGCGTTTTCACCAGGTGATTATGCCCAATTAAATATAAACCCATCGAGTCTTGGAAACTCATGTCTTTTACACCAGTTCTAGATCTCGAGATGCAAAGGCTTTCCTTTAGAGTTATTTTCCAGTGTAACATCTGCTGCTCAGAGCAGAAATTACCGTGGGTTTTTTCAATCCAGAAGAATATGCAAAAGGACCTTGAGCCCTTTTACCAAAGCGCTGATTAAAACTTCTCTCTGCTGGTATGTTTGTATTTGCACTGCAGAAGGCAGTGCGCGTTTCTTTTTCTCTTTTTGGTGGAAGATCACCTCTCTACTTGCATGCAGTCATTTTCATTCTTCCTTTTTCCAGCTTGACCTTTTTGCTCTGGTGAAGCAGAAAGACGTATGGGGAGAAACACAGGGAGTTCACTCTTCTTCTGGCTTACCAGCAAGAGTCATCTGGACGCTCCATGGCAGGAAATGCTGCCTAGCACAGCCAAATTAACTGTATTTTTCCATTTGAAGCTATCCTGCCATCTGTGGTGAATGGTTATGAGCCACAGGAAGGATGGGTTTTACTTAAATGTAAAAGAAAGAATAATTAGCCCAACTTGCTTCTACAGTGCTTGATTCCAAGCTGGCAGGTGTGGACTGAGGACTCTGAAGTGGTGATCGCTGTTCAGTCTCTTGCAGGTTGCTGGGTTTGGTTTGTGGTGTTCTGGTAAATACATTTAAACGCTGTTAATTGGGGGTGAGTAGAGCTACGGCTGGGGCTACCGTAGCCGTACATTCTCCGAATCCAGAGACCCTCGAGCTTGGACAGCCCTTCCCTGGTTGTTTGCAGGACGGTATAGAAATGGACTTGAGTGAATTCAGCACCTGAGTAATTTCCCTCATCTCTCCAGGTGGCTGCGATTAACCCAAACCATCCGCTTGCTCAAATGCCTTTGCCGCCCTCGATGAAGAACTGCATCCAGCTGGCAGCGTGTGAAGCCAACGAGCTGCTGCCCATGATCCCTGATCTGCCCGCTGACCTCTTCACGTCCTGCCTTACTACGCCCATCAAAATCGCTCTGAGATGGTGAGTGTCTTCCCCGTTACTGAAGGCGAGCACGTAATTTGTATGGCTTGTATGCTGAAACAATAGATTTGTTAATCCAGATGCTTCATCGAACCTAAAGTTTCTCTACAGTGTTGAATTACAGGATTTGTACTATGCATTTGGGACAGCGTTTTATTAATCACAACTAGAAAGGTGAAAGTAGTTATCTTCTATTTATTACATTTTAGATTCCAGCTCAATATCTAGGTTTGTTCAGATTAAGGGATTTACTGTTCTGGGAATTAAATATCTGCTTCTTCAGAGAGCAGAAGTAGTACATCGTGTGATACAACTTTTTGTAAATTGTCCTTTGTACAAATCATATTCCAAATACTGCAGTTGCTGTAAATAATACAGTGGTATTAAATAACGATGTAGTGAAAGAAATTGAGCGATAAACCAAAGAAAGACGTTGTGGAATGACATACCAAGTTAATTAGGCAGAAAGTTATAAAAGACTGCTACAGGGAGCAGGAGCTCTCGAAGAACAGTATTTTTACCCAGCAGCAGAGACAATCGCAAGCAGTTGTGGTGCCGGCTGAGGAGCCGGCGTGAGGGATCCAGCGCGAGCACCCAGGCGGGACGTGGCTCCCCCGGGTCCTCCTGCCGCGCCGCGGCCGAGCTGCTCCCGGGTCCTGAGGGGTCTGGAAGGAAGAACTTCGGGTCCTTTGCCAGGCTGGCTCAGAGCAGGCGGGCGCCGATCGACACCGCAGGCAGCGGCCAGAGACGGGCTCCCCACGGCTTCAGGAGTTACCCGCTGTCTTCTAGAGATACCCGTAATAACTTACAGTTCTTACACTCGCTCTGACATATAAACAACAAAGTAAGCGAATTAATTTGGCCACGTTCTGGTGCCTGATACCTCTTGCTCACGTGAGGGACAGCACAAGATCTGTTCCAGGGTTTTTTTGGTCCCTTTTTTTGATTTCGTGAGCTCACAGGATATTTTCTCACAGAAGAGTCACAGCTTGTAGGCACTGGCAGAAGTCCTGGTATATTTTCAAGGGGAATATTTTCAAGGGGAGGTTTTGAGAGACCTGGGGAGAGAAAATGGCTTTTCTGGGATCAGGTGCCATGGACCAAGAGTCTGAAGGAATGGGAATCGAGCCTAGAGCTTCAGCCAAGGAACGGCTGACTCTGTTAGCCAGGTGTGTGCTCCTCTCATAGCTTTAAAATCCTTTTCATCTCACTTTTTCTTTCTTCTGTTGTAAAAATGAAACATTATGTCGTTTTTCTAAGATCCCAGCCTGGTGGCTATACTAACCACCCGTCGGAACGCAGGAGTGAGCTCTTGAAGGTACGCAGCAGGGTCGAGCCTGCTGGTGAGCCCCAGACATCTGCTCTCACCCGAAGGAGAGAGGGAAGGGGGGAGGAAAGAGGGGGTTGAGGTCCAGTGAGCTCTTTTGACTCTCCTGACATGGAGCTTTGCCCCCCTGCTCTTCCCGATGCTGGCATGGTGGCAGTTGGTAGCTCTGAGCTCAGTGAAGCTGCCTGCATAAATCCTTGTCTCTTAAAAGCTAAAGAAAGTTACTATGCGGCAATATTCCTTGAGGGGAACTTTGAGAAATACTGTGTTTTATAACCAGGACGACGTGGTTTCAGGGAACTACTCTTACCACGCGGCCGCTATCAGATCACCGCTATCCATGTGCGAGGAAGCTTTGATTTCTGCTGGCTTTATCTATGGAGAAAACTTTGAGATGTCACTGAATGTTCCACCTGATTAGCTCAAGGGTGGGAGGAGTTGGCAATGAATGCAACTTGGTAAATACAAATGATGCCTTTTTTAAACATTACTTGTTGAACGGAGTCCGCAGCAAATAAATAAATAAATAAATAAATAAATAACGTGACACAGGATTCAGCAAATAGAGGCTTAAGTTCAAGTTCTACGGAGAATGTTTTCACTGAAACACCGTGTTGCTGTGGGGAGAGGAGTGAAACAATCGCTTTTCAGAGCGGGTACAACTGAGGCTTGCAGATCTTCTGAGCAACGCATTATTGTGCGTGTGTGTGTTAAATCAAGACCGTGCAGACACGGTGACACCACTTAATTTTTGCTGGTTTTGTCAATTCATCACATCTTTGTGAGAATCCCTAGCGTGGGCTTGGATGCCTACTGAAGGTTAACTGGTTTAGAGCAAACTGGAGCTTTGTAAGTGAAGTGAGAGCTGTTGGCATTAGGACGTCAGGGTTCTCCTTCCCTTGCACTTACCAGAACCATTCTTCACAGTTTGTGCCATATTTAAAGTGAAAATGCTGAGGCTCCGTAAGAGGGGTTTTTGGTGTTTGTTTTTTTGGGGTTTTTTTTTGGTAATGATGGGTTTGGGCGCTTTTTTTTTTTTTTAATACAACAGTGTTTAATGCACAGTTTATATATACTGAGAAGGGGAGTTTTTGGGTATTACGATCTGTTCAAGAATTTTCTGTTACTTCATCTCCATGGGAACGTGGCTGAGGGGGTGATGGGGCAGGTTCTCAAGCAGAGCCACACCTGGCGTAAGCATGAGCTGTCTCAGTCGTGTGTCCTTTGTGTTTGAGAGGAAACAAGTTTGTAAAAGTGTAGCTCAGGGGAAGGATTTAAAACCATCCACCTTGGCTGTCGGGGGTTGGTGCTGGTGGATGCCAGGCGAACTCCTGGAGAGTAAAACATTTCCTGCTGCATCTCATCGGGTGATTACGTGTGGTGCTCACTGCAACTCAAAAAAAAATCTCTCCCCTCTTCTCTGATGAAGATTATGTTCCTTTTCTATTCCCTATTGCCTGGCATTGTTATGGCTGTGTTTTTATCCACCCAAGCCCTGTAAATACGAAGTGCCTGCTTGCCGAGTGTCGTTATTCGCATACGACATGCAAAGCCAGGCCCTCCTCCTGCGCTCCAGCTCTTTGATGTGAGCCCTATGTTGGGGTCCTAAAGCAGGCAGTTAACCAAAAATAAGGATGGAAACCTTTTGATTAAAGCTTCTGCTTTGGTCTGGCCCTTTTACTGCAGCTGATCCAGGACCCTGCAGAACTGCTTCTGAAATCAAGCAGTTTTGCAATTCTGGACTGACAGCCTGATGGGGTTTCATACACTGAACTTGTGGGCAAATAGAAGTTTGATGAATAAATTTCTATACATCCCATTTGGTGCTCTATTTTAAGTAAACAGCTGATGGACAAAATCACTTATCAAACGGGCTTGCGGCCGCATCCGCTTCAGTCTAATTTCAGGGGAAGCAAAACTGGTGCTGGTGAGAGAAACGCGGGTCAGTCGTGCCCTTCGGAGTGCGGTGTGTGAAACTCCGTGATGGTTCCAGAAAGCTGGGGTATGAATTCTGGCCCACTTACGCTGCTTATCTTCCGTGTGGTGACTGTTGTGAGCTGACGTACTCCAAATATGTGTTGTCACTATACCTAGCAGTGTACGAGGCGAGCTCAGAGATAAGCTGCATGGATTGTTAATCCTGACGGATGGGCGCGGGTCAGGAAGCAGATGCAGCTACTGCAGAAACAGGCAGAAATTAGTAGCTGTTTGGTGCCTGTTTTCCGCAGCTCTGTGTGTCTCGCGCTGTCTAAAGCACAAAGCAGCTAGATTGGAAGTTGTGATGGGTTGTGTGTCGCGTGCTTGGATTGTCATCGGTCCCCGGAGACGTAAACAAGCTGCAGTTACAGGTTCACCTTGCTTCTCTAAATTGTCTTAAGGACCCTGTAGCTTCGAACCGTGACGTCTCACTCATAAAAGAGTAACAGGGCTCCTGAAAAGTGCTGGAAAACCCCCAAAAGAACCAAAAAGAAATAAAAATTTGGGAACTGCTCAGAATCAGGGGTTTCAGCTCGGCAGTTGGTCCGGCAGAACTCGAACACAGTGGCTTGGAAGCGTGTAGGAAGAAGAGCTTGACCTGTGCCAGCTGATTTTCTGTTGAGTCGATGAAATGTTTAAAGTGGTTTTTGTTTTTTCTTCTACTGTTTTCATTTTGCATTTCTGCTTGACGTTTTGGGGGGTTAACTGCACCGATCATCTGTCCCAAATTTATTCAGAAAAACTAAATGGAGTTTCAGAGTGTTCCTGTGACGTCGAGCAGAGCCCTGTTGAGCGTTGCTCTCTGGTTTTCTTCTTTATTGCCTGACGTTTATTGGTGCGCTGACACGCATCTCCGACGTGTTTTGCCTGACGTTTGTGATGGTGACACATCAAGGCCGGGTTGGACGGGGCTTTGGGCAACCTGGGCTGGTGGAAGGTGGCCCTGCCCGGGCAGGGGGTGGCACTGGGTGGGCTGTAAGGGCCTTCCCGACCCAAAGCAGTCGGTGATTCTGTGATACGACCCCAACCGTGGCTCGAGACGTCACATTGAGAGCCTGGGGGGGATGAGGGGGGATTGCAGATACAGGATGAGGAACATGTTGTTTGCCAGTACGTTTTCTTGGCAATCAGTAGTTGTTGGGAAATGCAGATAGTCTGCCACTGTTTAGATGGGGTTTAATGAACTGATCTCCTTCAAAATATTCCGGGCACTGGTGGGGGCTTTTGCTGCAACAGGCCCAGTGTTTACAACAGCAGTAAGCGCTTGCTGCTTCCCTGCCGTCTCTGTTTCTAATCCAAGAAGCCATCATCAAAAACCCTTGTGCTTAGGAAAAATCCTTGCAGAAAGGAGGCCGGTGGGTTCGTTGGCCCTCCGCGGCCGGTGAGAGCCTGCTCAGCAGATCTCCAGCGTTTGCCGCGTGGCTCGGAGGCGCCTGGCTGTGCTGAGCAGCCTTGGGGTGCTCATCCTTTTTTGATGTTGTGTCTTGCAGCAGTGTGCTGTGGTGCCCTGTTAATCCGTGAGCCTCTAAAATACTGCTGAGTGAGGCAGGTTGGGTGAGACCAGGGCTCGGGTGAGAACCTGCCGAAGGAGCTGCAGGACGCGGGGTGACGTGGTCGGCAGCGGGGCTCTTGTCTTTGTGGGAAGCAAATGTGTAACAGCACAAAGCGGTGCGGCCTCGGCAAGGTCCCTTTCAGTTATGTTGTGAGAGAGAGGCATTGAGCAGAGGAGTTAGCAAGTCTTTAGGCATCCTCGGTCTGTAGGGAGGCTCCAGCCTGATTCTAGTGACCTAATTCTGCCGTGCTGAGTCCCGTCTGCAGCGCTGGTTTGAGAGGGGTATTTCCCTGCGTGGTTCTCTAAGGCCGTGCTGTAAGATTTTTATATTCTAACAGATTGCTTAGGGATCCCACTGTATTGTTCATAGATAGCTTTATGACTTTTTTTTTTCATGATGGATGATGCACACATCAGAAAAGCAGCCTGGAGACCACTTTGCTTTTCAGAGCCCATCCCTGTTCTTGGCAGCAGCGGATGCCGCGCAGGCAGGGGATGCCACGGGAAAACCGGAGGCTCCTCAGGATTTCAGAAATGGGCTTTGCACATCTTGTCTTTAAAGAAGTAATTGTGCTCCCCTTTACCTGGGGAAGAGCCTTTAGGATGTGGATGTCGTGGCTCTGCTGAAAGGGGGGGCTCCTGCTGCAGGGGGGCGCTGGGTTTCCTGGGCAGCCGAACCCTCCCAATGCCCCACTGCGCAAAGCGTCGGGGTTACACAGCACCTCGCCCACCAGAGTGAGTTAAACTCCCCCTTAAACAACAGAGTGGATTGCTGAATACTGGGAAAATGGGCTGAGAATGTAGTGGTATCACCGGGGAAGTAATTTCTCAAGTTGAATGAATTTGCTGATTTGTCTTCCCATATCTATTGCTTCCCACTCCTGCCCTCCGGGCCACAAAGCGGGGCCCCGGAGGATTTTGTGGCCCCGAGGGTTTTGGAGGAGGGAAGCTGGGCTGGCACTCACCTGCTCTTCCCACACTCCTTGGGTTGAGCCACTCTGGGGGTTTTCTAGGCGCAGGGAGCGGTAGGTGCGAAGAGGACGCTGCATTTTCCAGGGCTGGCACTCCTGGAGTAGAGGCATTTGTAACGGCGAGGAAATGGAGTCAGCACTTTTTTTTTTTTTTTTTAAATTAAATAACTGAGGTGCTTGAACTTGACACATCCCTCTTGTTCCCTCCCTTTCTCACTTTCCTGCTTGCGGTGCCAAATCTCTTCAGGGAAGCCCAGCCAACGCTAATCATTATTCCAGAAGCGTAAACCTCCTCGGCTCTCATGTCGTCTTGCTCCTCCCGAGGGACCGTGCTGGATGACTGTGAGCCCTTTTCCCCACCGCTATGTGTTGGAAAACTTGTCACCATGACAGCTACAATACCCCAGTTTTGACACCTGACAATGGAAATCGCCGCATAATCACGAGTGTGACAAATATTAAGGGCCTTGTTTGATTCTTACTATGCTCTGGCAAAGTTTTCTACCCAAACACCATTTTAAAAGCAGAAGGACTGTAATAAAGAAGCCTCCTTCCACATTCTTTCCACAGAACCTTGTCATTAAACATTCAATTAGTATGTTTTATTTTTATTCTCTTCTCCGCAGGTTCTGTATGCAGAAGAGCGTCAGACTGGTGCCGGGAGTCACACTGGATTTAATAGAGAAGTAAGCCAAATTTTATGATTTATTTTTCTTTCCTGTTGCTCTTAATTTCCTCATTATTTCTAGCATTTCTCTTGCTTGTCTGTGAGGAAATTTCTTTGGAAAGCTTCTCGCAGAGTCTGCACCTGCAGTATTTGTCATTTCTTGCCTTGCCCTGTGTTGCTGAAAGAAGCAGTGGCCGTGGACGGGAGTCGGGAGTCGGGGCTGGCCCTGAGCTCAGAGTGTCGAAGCTCTCGCCGCTCCTGCCGACGTCCCCGACTAGCCACAGAAATGACAACACGTTGTGGCCACGTTCCTGGATGTCCAGCACTGAAAAGCCCCGTGTGTGGCTGACTTTGAGGGGGGGTTTGACCGGGGGAGCGTCGGCAGAGCCGTGCTCACAGCCCTGCGAGCTGCACGCCCCACGTCACCAAACCCAGCTAATGACCAGGAAAGCTCTTCACCCAAAATGCTGCTTGTCACGGCATCACTGCGCTGTCCTGCTGTCTGTCTGACAGCGGTGTTATGTCTCAGGCTTAACGTCACTGAAACCCGTTATAATCCTTTTATCCAAGCAATACCTGAGCATAATCGCCGGTTGTCAGACAGCCGAGGCAAACTGATTCACCAAGACAACTATGCTTCAAATTCCACTTCAGTTTATACTAACAGGGTAGACTTTGAAATAATCATAATTGTTGTTCGCTGTAGTCTTTGCTGTTATTTAAGTTTTTGGTTTTTTTAAAGGGAAGCATATTCTTAAAGGCAGGGCAGTAGATTCTTGCAGCCACTAGATGCAGGAGCTCTGTGCTCCCTGCAGGTTGTTTCTGAATGCCCTATTCTTGGAACATTCATACACACACATAAACTGTCTGGGAGTGATTAATTAAAGATCATTCATTCAATTTCTGAGAAATTTTGACTCGAGAAAATACTGTTGTTGAGATTAATTAAAACTCTTCCGACATCTTGATGCCCAGAGTCCAGTTATCATCTTTTGTCTAAGATGAAAACTGCAGGACTGAAGGGCGTCCTGAAAGGGGCGAGGAGAACAGGGATCTGGATAATAAGCGTGAATTGTTAATAGAAATATATTATCATACTTGCTTGTTTTTTAATAAGCCCCTGCACGGCGTAGCGAAGTGCAGCAATCATTCATTGCCCAGGCTGCCAATAGCAAATGATCTGTTAGAGCAGAAGCAACGTGGGGGAGATTGCATCAGCTAAAATCTCTTCTTCGGTTTTTGCTTTAGTAAATCATTCCATGTTAACTTGCACGTTTTACATTCAGATGAGGTTAAAAACGCTTCTTAATGCCGCTAGCTCTTCCACAATGTGTATTTTAGAGTACTCATCAGGAGTATTTAATCATGCTAATTTTACATGTGGAAAATTTGATTATCCTGTCTCATCTCAGTTGCAGAAGCTGAGCAATGATTCTTGTGAAGCTCTGTTTCGGAGGCACTAATCTTACCAAAATAAAAACAGTTCTTTAGTTTACAACTGAAACAGAGACAGGACCCCATCCATCAAAGGAAGCGTTAGAGTGGTTTTCAGAGATGCCTCAGTCGAGGAAAGGGGCCACTCCTGGATATTGTTTTCTCTGAAAGCCATCGTGAAAATGTGTGGGGTTTGTTTTTCTTTTGGTTTTAAGGAGATGAGAAGCCTGAGGAGACCAACCCAGGGGTAACCTTGCTTTGTCTGCGTGCGCAGAGGTGTGCTAGCAGGGAGCTCTGGGGTGAGAAGGTTAGATGCTCCTCAAGTTAAAAGCAGTTTGGTGGCAGGAAGGCGTGTGGTTCCCTGCCTGGGGTGTAAATGGGCAGAGTGGGGGGGTCTTGTTCCGGCACCGCTGGCGTTGGACGGCAAAGGTGAGGAGAAGTTCCTCCCGAGCCAGGGGCTCCCCCCCAGCTGGGCACAGATCACCTCGGGCCGCTGGATAAACGTGTCCCAGAACAATGACTATATTATGTTAATTGCAATTAACTTATTGCTGCCAGAGTGTATCTGGCCAGAGAACATACGGCGAGGGTCAGTGAAGGTCTGAGCCAGGAGGCTCAGGAATCGGCTTCCCTGAACACTCGGATGCGCTGCTGAGGGTTAAATACTCTTTCCAGAGTGGTTTACTGGCAAAAAAAAAAAAAAAAAAAAAAAAAAAAAAAAAAGAATTTTCTTCAGTATTTTCGTTCTTGTTGGTTAACACCACAGCACGCACGCATTCTTTAAAGGCTGTCTTCACGGAAAGCGTGCCAGAAGGAGGTTCTTGTGGATATCAAATATTTAAACCTCATCCTCATCATCTTAATCTGCTACATATATCAATTATAGAAAACATATTTCTTATTACAGTCTTGAGATAAGCCTAGAATACTTCCTGGATTTCCTGTGTGTATATTGTAATTTATAATTTAGTTGTCTTTAAAACTGGAGAAGGAGTTTATATTGCAATTAAGCTGCAGACTTTGAGACTAAATTAGGGTGCACCTTCCTTGAAAGGCTCCGATTTCTAATTATCTAGGCTAAACCAGCATCCTGATGAGTAAACGTGTGGTGTATCCTGATGTGCATTTATGTTACTGATCTGAGATGAAGCCAAAATAATTGCTGGTTTAGAAAAAAAGATCTTTGCTGGAGCAGACAGTAAAATGTAGAGAGAAAAAAAGGAAGGGAAATTATGTTGGTGAAGTAACCGGGGATTCGGGAACCTCTGGCTGCCACTCTGTGAGACCCTTCAGGGGCAGCATCAGCGTTGGGCATTGCTCCTGCCTGGGATGGTCTTTCTGCTTGATCAGAAACCGCCCCTCATCGCTGCTGGACCAACTTGTTGTGTGGCTGCCGAGGGAAATGAACTGGGCCTTTGCTCTGCTTCTTAAAAATTCGGGAAAAAATCCTAAAGGAACAGTTCAACTTGGTGGAGGGTGGGGATGCAAAGCTGGGTGGAAGAACCAGGGGTGTCGAGGAATGCTTGAATCTGTGCTGCTGCATTAGGCTCCCCCTCCTGAAATCACGTTCTCAGGGGAGCAAGGACGGTACGTTGCTTTCCCAGGATTTTTTTTTTTTCCCCCTGGGTCCATTTTGCAGCAGGAGGGAATTCTCTAAACAAAATCCCAGTGACGTGAGAGCTCTTCATGCTCCTGGTGGGGCCGCTTGGAAGACAGTTTTTTCAGATGTCCACGTGAATATGGAACCAGCCCTCACTTTCACCGCCGGAGAGGAGTCTAGTCCCTTGCTGTCCGGGGTTCGTGACAAAGGACCTTTCCTGAACGTCAGCTCTGCATCACGTAGGCAGAGGCAGCGTGGGAGAAATCAGTCTTGCTGCGGCGTGTGCTGTTGCTGTTCTGAGAGCAGGGAGCCCACCTCTAGGCTGTCATTCAGCAGCACAAAATCCATTTATAAAAATCACTAGAAGTAACAAATTTGAGACAAGAATTAATTTTTGTTCGCACTTTAAGTATTGTGGAATGTCACAGACTGGAAATTATTAATGTTTTAATGTCTTATCGATTATTGATGGGCAATGAATGGTTCGGTGGGAGCCAGTTTAAAGATGAAGCAGGAAAAACAAAATCCCAAGATATCACATGGCAAAAGTAACGTAATTGGAGAAAATGGAGAAATTATACTGTAATATAACAAATATCCTGGGTGCATCAAGCTCTTGGCACTCGGCTAATCAGGTGCCTTCAGGCTGGTGAACCGCAGGGCAGGTGAAGCAGAGCAGCTGGGTAGGACCGTCATTTTTTTTTCCCAGGTGGTCCCAGTAGCCAGTGTTGGCTACTCCAGCCCCTTTCAGCAGGTTTTCCCCTGCAGGCTGGGGCTGGGCGCTGGGACCGGGCCAGAGTGACCCCGGGGTGGGTGAGGGGGGAGCACCCAGAGCACCCCGGTCCCATCTGCCCCGCTCCCTGCTCGGGGTTCTGCAGGTATTCCTTGAGCACTTCCCCCTCCAAGTTCAACGTGAAGAGCAGCTTCTTGATAACTTTTTGAAGTTGGGCACATCAGCCTTGGAAGAGAGTTTGTTGTGTGGAAAGTCACTGGAAATGACGGTTTGTTTGAAAAAGTCAGAAAGACAAAAACTGCCGCAGTATGGTAACAACCTGACTGACTGTATTTGCGTTTACTTAAACAAAATTGTTGCTGTGTAGGCAAATGAGGCCAAAAGGTAAATTGAAATTGTATCTCCCACAAGATGTAGTACTGCCTTCTACACCACTCTGCCCACCTGGCGCAGGGAAACGCTGCCAGAGCCGCTGGTATCGGCTTGGCACGAACCAGGCAGACTCATGGCGAGGCGGAGAAAGGCTTTTGGTGACAAGAAAAACGTTCTGTCGTTTCAGCAGGACGAGACGGGGACAAATACTGTGGCCTCTTGGGCAGGTGACTGGAGGCAGGAGGATTGTTCTGACGCTTGCAGGCCTGTGTTGTCACAGCTGGCACGAGGGTCGATGTCTCTGCAGATACGGAATGAACTGTGTGCCAGTCCAAACTCTGAAATCCTGCGGCCTGGGCTCCTTAATATCTGTCATTTTATTCATAGTGGGAAAACTCTAATTCTTGGCTTGCCTTTAGACCTGGGTTAGGCATCTTTCAGCCCCTTTATTTTATCCTAGAAAATTCAGTAGAAGGCGTTCGAGCTTATTTCAGAATGTGGTTTAGGCAGTATTATTAGCCACAGCACGCAGGGCTGCTGTGCCACACCACCCGTCGGTAATAACATCGCTCAGTAGTACTTGAGTGGGGGAAAAACTTTGCTTTTGAAGACGTTATTTGGAAAAGTTTCTCTTCCATAATAAATCTGATTTTATTGAAATGGAGTATTTAATTAAATGCCCATTGTTACGGGGAATCAGTCTCTAGTGTAGGCAAAGCCTATTGTAAACACAAAGTGAAGATCATTCTCAAAAGGATGGTTTTCATGGCAACACTTCTCTCATATCTTTATCCAGCGAGATGACGGGATTGAACACTAGTGTACAAAGCTTTACAGCACTCTCGAACAAATAATGTAAGAACCTCAAACGTTTTGTCTTCCTGAAGCAGCTTGCCAAGGTTTCAGGACCCCAGGCACAACACGCCTCCGCCACATGTGTTGCTCGTGATGAGGACGCGCTGTCCTGGGCACGTTAACTCTGCGGATCCTGCCTAGGCCGGAGGTCTCTGCAGCCTGTACCCCGCCTGCATCGCTGTTACCCCCTTTGCTCTGGGGTCTGCTCGCCCTTACTCTCTGGGAAGAGCAGTAAGTGGAATGTACTCACGTTATTTTCTTTCCCCAAAACTAAATTTATTGCAAACGTTCGCAGGTGTACATCAGTACCAAAGCAGCTTGGTTTTTGAAGTCCGAGTGTGGTATTGCATATCCTGGTGTTTTTTATATATATATATATATATATATATAAAAATAATATTCTAAAAGTAGAGATAATGGCGGAGCCCATCCGAAGGGAAAACCTGGCATCCTTCGAAGGAAATGCTTCCCCTGTAATTAAAGTGATTCATGAGATTTTGCTAAATTTCTGACAAGGACATTGCTGGTTACACCAGCACGAGCTCTTTAGTGACCCTGACATTTCACAGTCCTCACTTCTCACAATAGACTGCCGTGATTTAGGTCTCTGTAAAGGCGTCTGTCAGGAAGTTGATGGAAGAAGCAATTGAGAGGCCGGAGATGTTAAATTGCAGCGAGCAGCTGAGACAGCTTGCTCTTTTTTTCCCTTTTCTTCCCCTCCCTCAAAAGTAGTTTTTACAAACGAGGCCTGCTTTGTCCTTCCTGTCAAAGGCTCTCGCTGATTGTCAATGTGAAGGACAGCAGGAGAAGTGATACCAAGGCGACAGCAATGTTCCTTGTGGGGAAAAATACTTTCTGGAGCCTTGCAACTTTCTGGCTGTGTAGATGCATGCCCAAGTAGAAATTAAAAGAAGATTTAGTTTGTAGAGGGATTTGAAAGAGCACGTTGTGTGAGGGGAAATGTACTCACCCCGAAGTATTTGACTTGAAAAACGACGTTAAGTAAATTTGTGTAGTGCAGCTCTACAAAAAGTGACCTCTGTGTTTTTGAGAGGTATAGCTGATGTTTAAAACCCCCCTTGATTATTTCAAATAAATATTTATAACTGCCCAGAACCGGAGAGGAGGTTGCTGTGTGTGCCTCGCCACCACCTGCTAGGTGGTGGTGGTGGTTATTTCGGCGTCGCGCGGAGGTGCAGCCCTCGGCCCTGGGGTGGGAGCGTGGTCCCTTGGAGTTGTAGTGCCAGGAGGTGTTGAGGCAGTGGCTGGTTCCCTGTCCCTACATCAGAGAGTATTTGAAAGCAACCTGAGAGTCGAGAATTGTTCTTCTCTTGCCTTTGGAAGCTTAGAACTTTAATTCTCAAAGATGATTAAGATCTACTGTCATCGAGTAATACTGTGCTGAAAACGCCTTCCTCGGATCACTCGGCTTGTCGCTGGAGGATTACAAAGTGTCCTCCAGTTTCTGGGGTGCGAGTTTGAGCGGTCCCTGCCAGGAGCAGAAAATACGCCGTGTTTATTGTCGTCTGCCGATTTATAGCGCTGACTGTTCCAACTTCAGTTGACTCCTGTGTGCAGCACAGAAGAGCCCTGCTGCCACTTTCCTCCTAACGGCCGCTTCCGAGTGCCAGTTCAGAACCTGAAAGCTCTGGTAGGGTTTGTGCACTCAGGGAAATATATTATTGCCTTTCATTCCGGTGCGATGCCCCGCGCGCTCTGCCCTCACCGTTAACGCCTCGTGCGTAGGTTTCCAAAGCACTGAACAGCGTTACTCTGCACAGTGCTGGAGCTGGTACCACATCAGTGTCTTCCTGACTATGTATGAGGGCAGAAAGAAAACGAACTCACCCCATGCCACGTAAGATGTGAGAATGCCATCCTGTGAATTCCTGCTGCTTGGCTGCAGTCCCGCCTAGGTGGCTGTATGTTGTATTTTCTACGAATCTTGCAGCCAGTCTTGGAAAGGACAGTTGTACAGTGAAAAAATACCCAAGCGCATTTAAAAATCCAGAATAACATCTATACTGTACTGATGAGTCGTTATTTTAAGGCTTTCAATACAAAAATAAGAAGCATACCTGTTCCCCAAGGGAGCAGATACTCAAGTCAGAGGGAGTGTCTGAGGCTGAGCTGCTGGCAGCAACTTTGGATTTCAGCCTGTCGTTCCCGCTTGATGCCATCAGTAAGATACGTATCAACTTGCAATCTGCATTTAACAAAGGGAATTTGCTGTGAACTGTGCACAGAACTCTCCATCTGGTGTAAAGATTCAAACTCTACCGTGAAACATCCTGAAAACCGGCTTGCAAGTGGCCGTGGAATGGTTTAAGCTCAGCATTTGGCTTGCTGGGGAATTGCAGCGAGGATCACTTTGGTTTTTAATTAGTAACATTCTGACTTAACGAAACGCTGCTATTTTGCTGCGGAGGGTGTTCTGCAAGGCAAATATTTACGTGGAATCCTCACAGGAGCGGCTGCGCGGCCTTGTGTTCCCTCCGCTTGCTCTGGGGGATCAGTTAACAAACACTCTTTCCGAGATCTCTATTCTTCTTCTGATATCAAGACAGACAGGAATATTTTATGAGATGTTAATTTCTATCTGGTTTAGAAACTATATTCATGCGAGGGAGCGTGCTTCAGCTGAACCTGCATGGCAATAGCCCGGCTCCACGTATCGGAATGTCGCGTGGTTTGTCTGGGTACTTTTCATATCTGAAAGCCCGTTCCAGACGGGCAGCTGGGCTGCGCTGGGACTGAGTCCATGGGATGTCTTAGCGGGCTGGGCGCGCGTTCCTGACACCTCCCCGTCCTGTCTCTGATACTTTCTCAAGGGAATAAAAGCTGTGCGTGAGAGTGCCGGGCTGTGCTTGTGTGTTTGAGCGCTAATAAGAGCCCAGGGCTGAGCCTGTTGGTCCCCATTTGTTGTTTGGTTTGGGGGGGGGTTCTTTTGTTTTTTTCTTTTTTTCTTGTTTTTATGAGAAGTAAATAAGCGCTGGAAGGCATATTCATTTAGGACAGCTGATCAGGAAGGAGGCAGAAGCTGCAGGGTCCTGACGAGGGGTTTACAGCCCCTTTCTCCCCCCAGGCAGCGTCGTGCGAGCGGCGTTGGGGCTCTGCAGCCCCCGCGCCCCCGTGGCACAGAGCTCTGGCAGGGCTTTGCACCACAACACGTGAGACGAGCAGACACAGTGGGAGATCTTCGTTCAGCTCCTGGGTGAAATAAATTCGAGTGACTTTTTTCAGTCGCTTTTTTTTTCATCTTGCAAAAGCAAGATCCCGGACCAGGAAGGTTCCTGGTGGAACGTTGCTGTTCCACCTTCACTGAATGTGCTTTGGTCAGGGATTGTCTCTGGTGTATTGGTGCTCAGAGTAATAAATGTTAAGCTCAGAGGAGACTGCTTGTCTGATCTGTCCTTCTTCATATCTCGGGCTACAGGATTTCACCGGGTTACTCCTCAGAAGAATCAAATAACTCATGCTCCTCTGCAGCGTGCCTGCCTTGAACCTCTGTCAGATGGAGATTGAATTGCTTCCCTTTCTTTTAATGGTCAAGTGCTCTTCCTCCTTTCTCCACTTGTGCAAAGTATTTGTTGGCATCAAGATTTTTCTCTCTTGTAGGTGTTTATCCACAGTATTCAAATTGTTCCTTGGTAGGGTAGATAGAGTGACCTCCTAAAGTTTCTTGCTGTGTGATATTCATTTTACTACCTTCTGCATCTTCTATATTTCCTATGTCCCGTTTTTAAGCCATTTCAATGAATTCAGAACGTGAACACTAGGCAAAATGTTCTACCGTCAGGCTCAGCAGTACAAGGCAAAATCCTCTCTGTCCACCGCTCGCTCCCTTGCACGGGGCGTGCTGCTGAGCTGCTTGTGACGAGGATCCGGGCTCGGTGTCCTGGGCGTTACCACCCCTAAACCCTAGGGCTTTCCTAGATAAACTGGGCTTTTTTTGGGGCGGGTTGGGGTTTTTCTTTGGTTTTTTTTTTTTACTACTGGATGAGTCTTCATGCACCACAGAGGTTTTTACAGCAGAGTTCCTTTTGTCTGTAGGTATCGCTGTTAACAACCTAGTGAGCACGGTGCTGCAGAGCTTCCGAGGTCTCAGGGACCGTGTGCCAGTGCTGGGGGTTTCCGAGGAGGGGTCAGCAGCTCGGCTTTGCTTAGAACCTTCTGTTAAGTGCAAGTCATCTTAGAGCCAAAATACACACACACACGGGGGGGCGCGTGCATGGGCACGGTCACTGTGACAACCCACAGGGTTACTTCAGTCCCGCAGCACGTGTGTGCACGGAGCACCCCCCCTGCCCTGGGGGAGCGCGCGCCAAAGCGTTTCTCTGATCAACGCTTGCGTAGCGTGCAGCTGGCTCATCCCAGTAGAATCACCAGTTGACCCTCTGCTTTTGCTTTGTTGGAGGAAGGGGATGTCTGTATGAATAGTTAGCTTTTTACGGGGTTTATTTTCTCCTATCTAAAATACAATCTTAAAAAAAAAAAAACCCCACACCACCCAGCGTATTGCTCACTTCCATCGCATATCCCACGTGTGAGCAGGGACAGGAGTAGGTCGCTGTTTGGAAAGCTGCCGTCCCCGATACTGATCAGTGCCACCTTTTATCTACTTTAAAATATTTAATTAAAATTAGCAGTTGGACTCCTCAGCCTTTTTCGTACCTCGCCACCCCACAACTAGACTCCCGATGTGCACTGCTGACGCGCTGTGGATCTGTGAGGGTTGAAGCCCCGTTCCTGGGGGGGTGTTGGCCAGCTGGAGGAGAAGCAGGAGCTGCCGTGGGTCCCAGGCAGCTGCCAGTCCCTGGCTCTTCAGGGAAGGGAATCTGTTCTCTTTTTGGGGGGGAAGAACACAATAGAAATAAAATAATTTGGGTTTATTATTTTATACATTGTAGGCGTGTAGGGGCTGTCATGGCAGGACTGGGTGGGGTTACGCGGTGACTACACACAGTGCGTGTTGGCTCCCACGGCACCAGGACCTGGATCCAGTAACTGCTGCTTCCTGGAGAAGCATCGGATCTCGCAGGTGGCCAGCGAGGGGCCGGGGTGGTGCCTCCGCCCTGTGGCTCTGTGGGACCAGGGCTCCGGAGCTCAGCCTTGGGCCGCACTGGGCTTGGCTCAGCAGAAGGTGCTCTGCAGAGTGACGGCATTCGGAAATGTCCCCTTTATAGAACTTCACAGAACTTCAAAACAACGTGGCTTTTGCTGTTGAGTCTCTGTGGGGCAATATGTGAAATCTTAGATAAAGGAGCTGACGCTCAAGTTGCTGGTTTCCACGGGTGCCTGCGTATTCCTTGGGAAGTTCTGAACTGCAGAAAACCTCTCGTGTTTGAACAAAAACCTGCTGCTGATGCTCAGTAACTCCTGTAGCAAGGTGCTGTGTTGGCACCGGCGCGCAGCATCGGTGATGCAACGAATCTGTTCAGGAATTCAGGTGTTCAGAGAACTTGGGTGAAAACCTGGGTGTCTTCATAAGAAAAAGCAAACATGCCCCTCAGAAAGGAGCAGCTGCGCCACGTGTAGCAGGGACGTGCGTGCTCTCATCTTGACAGAGAAGACGGTCTGGCTGGGCCGGGAAGGTGAGTCCTACGGGGGCACGTTTCTTGATGGACAGGCAGCGCTTCGCAGCACCGGGGACCTGTCAGGTCCCTGCGTTACTGTTGGACAGTTTTTAACAAAAGGACAGGTTTTTTCTCACTGTTCTGAGCTTTCTGACTGTTCAAAAAATAATAATTGTTTTTTCCGGGAATATGATCGCTCCAAAGTACTTGGGGACGTTATGGATTGTGAGCATACGCTCCGTAATATAAATCATATTTATTATTAAATATTTCAGCAAGAAGTGAACGATGGGTAACATGAAGCAGGGTGGCAGTTCTGAAGAAAAAGGCATTTCCATTGCATCTCAGAAACCAACATCATCTCTGTGATACCTTCCCAGGTGTTTTCCTTTAGCTCAGTTATCAATAAACAATTCCCCGTTTGTTGTCCTTTATCTGGCAGTTCGTCTCACGCGCCAATTCAAATGTAATAGATTTTGGATAAGGAAAGGTTTTGTAGCAACATTAACTGGTGAAGAATGAAGGTTCTGGAAATACTGTCTTTTATGAACCGAGATTGAGATGTGCGGATCTCAAAAAAAAAAAAAAAAAGTTTTGTTACCAGGAAACATACTTGTTTTTTTTCCCCACTTGTAGGATTCCCGGAAGACTGAATGACAGGAGAACTCCGCTGGGGGAGCTGAACTGGATCTTCACCGCTATCACAGACACCATTGCGTGGAATGTCTTGCCTAGAGGTACGGCTTGGGCAGGTGGATCAGGTTTTCATCAGAAGTGAGCGTTGCTTATTCGGAGTAGAAGGATGAAGAGTGAGATAAATGACGCTGAAATAAGGAGAAAATTAAAGCCTGATATTGAAAGAACAAATCAGGCTGGATCTTAAGGCTAGTTAAATTTTAAAAATTTGCTCTACCAGAGGCATTTCAGCAACCTGATCATTAGAAACCAGAAGGTTTTTTCCTGGTGCTAACGTGATTGCTTTAGCTTGAAGAATTTTCTTTCTTACTCTATTTATGAAGAACAATCTATTTTTTTCCAGCCTTTGTTCGCGTCATAAATAAAGGGGTTTTTTTCCTCTTACCTGGTAAGAAAAGTTTCCCATGAGTAACTTCATCTCGTTTCTCCACCCCTGTTCTGCTTTGAATTCCTGCTTCTGGAGCATGGGTGGCCAAGTTTGTAAACAGTTTTCCAGCTCAGCTCTTTCTGATGCTCGGTCCAGCATAAATTCTTTTTTGCCTCTATGGAAGACAGCACATTTGCTTTCTTTTTAGGATTCATTCTGGCTTCTCATAAGCACATCAAACTTCTGGTTAACAGGTGTACAGTTCTTAAACGGTACACAGAGGTCCTTTTCTCCCTCAGTAATTTCCAAAAACTTAGTCGTGCTGAGTTTAAGTGAAACACCGCAAGGGGAATTTTGTCCAGAAGAGGCAAAAAAGAACCTGAAGCAGCAAGTATTTAGTTCTGTTTGTGTGAAACGGAGAGTAAGTGCGATGCTTTCCAGGAACGCAGCAGGCAGGATTTCCTTTTAATAGCTGTCATACCATGTCACTGCAAAACTGTTGGAGACTGTGTTACTGGAATATGGTATGATATAGTATAATATAATATCATGTGATATCATATAATATCATGTGATATCATATAATATCATGTGATAACATATAATATCATGTGATATCATATAATATCATGTGATATAATGTGATGATATAATGTGATGTGATGTAATATAATATAATATAATATAATATAATAAATAAAACCCATGTTTTTATCTTTTAAATGTTTTTTGCCTATTACCTAAGGTACTTAGGTTATGAAGCTGCGCCTCTAGTAATTCACGCAATCTCTTGGCAGATCTTTTCCAGAAGCTCTTCAGGCAGGACCTGCTTGTGGCCAGTTTATTTCGTAACTTTCTCCTGGCAGAAAGAATCATGAGATCGTACAACTGCACCCCCGTCAGCAGCCCTCGCCTCCCTCCGACCTACATGCACGCGATGTGGTGAGTCCTGGGCCAGGGCTGGGGGCTGGTGCCTCGAGGACGTTTCAGACGCTCTAGTCGGGGAAGGTTGTTCCTGCTTCAGTCTGCACGGTGCTTCGCTAAGTCAGCGGATCAAAACCGAAACAGCACGGGGCAGCGCAATACCCATCTCCAAATGTATTTCTTCTCTGTGCGTACAGCACTTCAATTCAGCCGTGTAATCTTTCCCTCCAAATAGAAAAGAAATTGGGCATCTGCCACCTTTATTTTCACAACGTGAAGCTGGTCACCTCTGATCCTGAAGGGTGGGGAGAGCCGTGGGCCTGAGGGAAAATTTCTTACCTTGCGTTGTTGAAGTAGAAGAAATTTTTGCTGCGGTGTTCATCTCCTTTTGCTGCTTATTTTAAGGTGATTAATGGAAATGGAGGTGGCACAGTTGTGGAAAAGCTCTTAAATGTGGTTTTGACTATCAGACAAATCTTCCACGAATAATAATATAAGAATAATAATCACAGTAATCACAAAAATGTTTGCTTTTTTTTTTTTTTTTTTTAAAATTCAGTATGATTAAGAATAGAACCGTGCAAAATTTGGCTAAGTACCAACTGGTACAGTCAAGCTAATGTATTTTCTGTAGGAGAAAAACGATAGCTGGGTAACTATACATCATAGGCTCATAAAATGGCAGGTAAAGGTAGCTGAGGGGGCTGAATTTGCCTGCGTTCTCAAAATCGTTTCGATTCAAAATCCTCCATAAAATTGTGGAGGAAAAATAAATGTAGAGGAGGTGTGAAGGGATGATGACGAGCGTAAAAGTGACAGCAGCAGCAGCAGAGAGATCAGGTTCGGGGACAGGGTTTCTGTGAGAGGTGAGCCCGAGTCCCCAGAGCCCCCCGCGCTGGCAGGCGCTCCGCGAGGGGCTGGCGCTGGACTGCTGAGCCCCTTCAGCTGTTGAAAAGGGAGGTGGTGATGGGGAGACCGGGGGGGGACGTGGTCACTGGGCAGCCTCGCTAAATCCGCTCTGTGTCTGTACGCGGCAAACCGTGCTCTTCAGTGCTTTGGATTAGCAACTATGGGGAAAATTGTTCCAGTCATTTGTAAATACGGTGAGCTGACTTCTCGTGTCACAGGAGGGACGGGGGCATCTGTAAATGAAGAGCAGAAGAACCCACCAGAGTTCCCACCGGGTCTTTCCACTGATGCTGCCACTAAATGTGGCAAAACTTGAGCCACAGAACTGTGCGTTTCCAGTGGCAGTAGAATGTGGTTTTCCAGAAATTTTGAAATTAAACCAGTAAATTTCTTGAGTTATTTATAGCTTGCTCATTGCCAGCATATTAAAAACCTTTATTTCCAGGTCCTTATGGGAACATAATTAATTTTTATTACCAGTGTGTTAAAAGCCTCTATTTCTGGTTTCCTCTGGGAGTATGTCTTGAGTTGGAGTTGGTGCTGCCATCCCCGTGCTGAAACTCAGCAGACCAGGCTCCCGCTCTGTATCTCTCTGACCTGCGTGGTAGCACAATGGATTCTAGAAACACGTTCTTTTCTTTGCTCATGTTGTAGTTCTCCAGGTGCACGACGGTGCCGTGAGTCCCTCTGTGAGGCCCCTCAGGCCATACCACAGGATGGCGGCGGAGCTGCTGTCTTTTAGGATTCACCGAAAGAAGAAAGTCCTTAAGGAAAGTCACACACAGGGCTTTTTTCCTTCTGAATTCCAAACACTGGCAAAGCAGACAGACAAGCGAGCAGAGAATCCCTTGACACGCTTTATTCGGCGTCCTCCAAAAAATGTGCAGTTTGGACCTCATCTAGCAAAGGGGAAAATTCCACTTTTGTCAGAGGTGGCTCAGTTCGTTATTACGAACTTCTAGTAAGGACAGATTTGGAAACTAATTTAGGGCTCGCTTAAATACTTTCTAAAAATACTCGTCTGCACTTATCTATTGCCTTTCATTCAAGAATTTTCTAATGGGTCCCCGACCTGAACCCTCCCGACCCATTTCACTGTTGGCATAGACCAGGCAACGCGGCGGGGGGGCGGCGGAGTTGGCCAAAGGAGCGTTGGGAATGGAAACGTCAAACAGTGCGACGCGGAGACCGCGCTGGATCTACGCCTGCGCTGCGATGTGGTGGATGGTGGTGCAGCAGGGTTTTGCTGGCTGCTGTTTTCCCGAGCTGTTCACAGGTTTCTCACACCCAGCGTGTCAGACGGTGTTTTGGGGAGCGGGTCCTGGCGGCCGCGTCGGGGATCTGCAGCCCGGGGATTCCTCCCGCAGGGTCACAGTCGCGGAGCGGCTGCAGACGGTGGCTCAGGCCTGACCAGGCTTTAGGGGACTCGCCCACCTCTTGTGCTCTCCTTCCTCTCTTGTGTGCTTTTTGGCCTTTTTTTGTTTGGTGTGGGGCCCCGTACCTTGCACTGTGATCCTCTGGGCAGCAGGGGGGTGTCCCTGGCTCAGGTTTGGGTTTCTTGCTCGCAGCCCATAACTCCCATCCCAGCAGAAGGCTGGCTGGGGAAGCAAACTACTGCTCTACGGCAGTAGATTTTTTTTGCACCATCCTTTGCGGTAAAGTCGTAGGTAAATGTCAGTTCTCCCCAGCTGCAGCAGCACAGACTCCGTCTCTCCTGGACTTTGCATTCGCTGCCCTGAGCTCCCTCCTCATCGCTGCAGCTGCCCTGAGTCTGTGCCCGTGGACTCTGCACAGCCCTGCAGCTCCCTTACGGGGAGCATCCCGCAGTGAGAGGGAAGGAGCATCCCGCAGTGAGAGGGAAGGAGCATCCCGCAGTGAGAGGGAAGGAGCAGGAAGAGCCCCGGCCTCACCGACGGGCTCCCGAGGGCAGAGCACGATGGCACTGCTGGCCCCGGCCTGGCCCCGCAGCTCTGCCCGCCCCTGCAGGGTGTTCCTTGCGCTTGACTTGAGCATCAGTTCACCTCAGGAATAATGAGGACTGCCCCTGTCCAGACATTAAAGCTGAACCATTTGCTCTTTATCTTTTTTGCTTACCTTTGCCTCTGCTGGTTTGGTAATTTTCCCCGAGTCGCACTCAGATGCCTCGTGGTTTGAGGATCTGGCACGGTTGTGATGGAGGCACTGAGGTTGCTGGAGGTAGGAGCTTCTCTCCCTTTTGGTTCAGTTCTTTTGAAAACAACTTTTAAAAACTTTGACCTATTAAATTGTTCTTCTAGTCAATTCATTTGACAGACCACTGTTACCTCCTCTGTTAATTTTCCCTTTTTACCTGAACAACTGGGGAAAAGTGAAAACTTATTTTTTGAGGGAAAATTTCACCCACAGGCTGTCAATCTTTTCATTTCATCAAGAGGGTGCTGCATGTAGGACTCGGGAGAGCTGATCTCTGTGACCTTGCCCTCTTCGGAAGGCTCTGACATATTACTTCATCCCTTTGCATCATTCATACTTTTATTGGCTTTCTCTGTTTTACCTGCTTTGGTGTGAAGCCTCCCGGGCACGGGCTGTTTGTTTGTGTTCGCATGGTGCCTCGCGCTCTAGGTTCTTGGCTGCTGCAGGCACTGCTGTAATACAGGTATTAATATTAATATATATTGATTCACTGGCTGCGCTATTTAACTTTGAGAGTTGTTCTGCCTATTGTGCAGTAAGAATAGGAGGCCTGATGCTCTGTCAGCATCTTGATCTCTGTTGTGATGGATGATGGTTTATATATTACTGCTGTAGCCAGCAAGTTATATTCATGGCCTTTGAAAAGACCTAATAATGTGTTTGGAAATATTTCCTAACATAGGTCGTATATTAAACCCGAAGTACCTTAATTACGCTCTGGAAGAACTATGATTTGTTCGTGATAGAAATATTACGAGAGTGTATACACTGACCATGAAATTCTAGTGGGAAGAAAGTCATAACGTACTGCAAATAAAATAGGCTTGAAATTGTAGCTGAAAAGAAAACTGTAGTACAGGGACCCGATTCCAGGTAAGAGGGGAGCTGTGGGAGCGGGGCAGCATGGGTGCGGGTCTGCTCGCCCATCTCGGGAAAATGAGTCTCACTTAGCTACGGAGGAGGACGGAGCATCTCAGCAAGGACAGCGCTATTGTTTGAGAGGGAGTTGGGAACTGTTTGACGTTTGAAGGATCAGATCCTTTCAGATTATGCTGTTGATTTAACCGTATTTTTTCTGTCTCAGTCTTATCTTCTCCAAAACCCATTAGCAGGCTGCAGATAGCTTCACGGAGAGAAATGTTGGACACAAATAACAAAGCATGTGCTTTAAGTTCTGGTTGGAGTGCCGAAATGCACGGGTAGAAGAAAAAAGGATTTCGTAGTTGTACCAAATATTCGATGCAATAAATATTTTTTAAATGTAGCTGTGTCTGAGCTTCCCAGCTGGCTCCCCTAAAGCAGGCTTAGGGAGTTCACAGTGTCACTGCAAAGCAGGTGGATTCAGGCTGAAATCTGAAAATTCAATCAAACAGGGTATGTTGTTGACTTGTACTACAGAAAAAAACCAAACATGAAAAATCTTGCCCACCATACTTGATAAAGTCTGAAATATTTAACAGTTCCAGAAAGACAAAACAAGACGATACCCTGGAGCCTGAGCCCCAAGACCGCAGACGGCTTCAGCTTCTCTTTAGCCGCTCCTCAGCATGACTGTCCCAGTCAGAAACACTCATTCTCTCTAACGTTATGTGCAGTGCAATATAATGCAAACTTTTCCCAGAAGAAGAGAGAATGTTAAAAGCCATCAATAATACGTTCTGAAAAAGTGACATGAGAATTAAAAGCATTAGACATTGACTCAGCCCAGAGAATTTGAGCGTAAGAAAATCTGCTTTCATGATCTGCCAGCTAATACAGTACATGTGGGTGAAGAAAGAGGAATGCACGTCTCTAACCGGGTTTCGTTTGTGCCGTTAAAGTATTACTGTGGGCTTCCATTACTGAACTTGTCATGGATTTGCACAATAAAACAGTTATTGAGCAAAGCTGGAACTCTCGGCCTTCTGTTCTTCGCTTGAAAGTCCAGGCTTTGCAGCTCCTCTGGGGAAACGAAGTAAAGGCAGCTGGATGAGTTTATGTTAAATTATTAAAAGTTTAAACACTCCTGCTGTAATGAAACTGGTGTTGGCCTGAGGGAGGCGGGGATAGAGGGAGTCTGGGGGCACGGGAGCAGGGACTTTGCGCTGAAGGGCTAAGAAGAACTCAAAATATAAAGACAAATACATGAGTGTCTCTGTCACAGGAGAAGAGTTAATGACAGTACTGAGGGGAGCTCTTTCCTCGTTTAATTTTTATTGTAGAATGCCGGAGGAGCAATGCCGTTTCGTTTTTAATTTTCCCACATTCTTCAGTTTCCCTTCGCAGGGTGCTGGCTCGCATCTCGTGTGCCGAGTACCTTGTTGTACTGACGGATCAGTGCAGACAGATGCAGATGTTGGCTTGTTTTCTTTACAGACTGTTTGTGTTGGCGTGCTGCATTGCTTTGCTTGTTTGGGGTAAACAAAAAGAACTTTCTTGCCTGTTTTTTTAACCAAATCAATCTTCCAACTAAGGAGAGGATTTAATATATGTTTATTCCAAAATATATATAGGAGATGCATGAGGGTAAGTGTATTTTCTCAGTAGTTGAACCTGAGTGCCGCCCCCCCGCCCTCACGAAGTTCAAAGTCTGCGAGTGTGACCCCTTTTTGTAATGAGATTGCACCACGTGATAGCGTGGAGCACTGCGAAAGCCGTTTGCCTTTTTTGAGGTGTGATGCTATGAAAGTCGCCGGCTCCCGAGCAAGCACGAGGGCAGGTACAGCCGTGCTGTGTGGTTGTTCGTGTAAAAACGCTTCAGAACGTGGGGTTTGAGGGCTGACGGTCTGGCTGTTGAGTAACTGGAGCTTCACCTCCGCTGGTGCCTCTTCGCAGGTTCTCTCCAGTTGCTGCCTCGTGTGTGTTGGGTTTAGACCACGTAGAAATTGTTGCCCCCTGGTAGGGGGCGTAGGGTGGAAATCCCTGGGGCTTGGTGAGAGCAGGTGCTGTGTGGGATTGCTTATCGCCCTTTTGGGGGATAAAACCTTAGGTCCAGTGTACGATAACTTCTCACATAACTGGGTTGCACAGCCAGGAGGTGTCCTCTCCTTACGCGAGCGCTCTATCAATCTGTTGTGCATCCAGAGCAATTAGGACCACGTAGCATCAAACGCTCATTGATGCTTTCTTTAGCAGGATAAGGCAGTGAAGTTGAAGCACTGTGGTATTTCGGTAGGTTATCACCCATCCTAGTGCCCTCTCGTCCTGGGGGGGGGTCCGGGGTTATTGGAAGAGTGCAGCAAAGAGGAAGGAGAGAACAGGGCTGGGGTATTACCAAGCTCTTTTTGTGCTGCAGGTGGTGAAAACAAATCTTCCAGAGCGCTTGGCAAACAGCAATCTCCGCAAAGAAGGGGGAGAAGTAGCGATCTCTTGGGTCGGCTTTCATAAATCACTTCTAGGATGCAGCACCACCCATCCTTGTTCCCCTGCTGCTCCCTAATTTATCTCTTGTTTGTGTGCTAAAGTGTAATATTAGTTCAGCCAGCGTATCTGCAGTTTGCCCACCTTTCTAGTTCCCTTTGGCATATTAAAACAGTCAATCACCGCTCCTCCTCCCCACCAGCCATTGTTTTCACCGTGACTGTAACAAGTATTTTTTCCCCTTCTGCTTCTCTCCACGCGCTCCAGGGCGTTGCTGCTTCACCATCCATTCGTGACTTGGTTTGAATCTTTTAATTTTTGTAAGGCCGGTTTAATGCCACCCTCCATCTATTTTGCCAGCGCAGTGAGTCACCTGTGTGGCAACTCACGTGCAGCCTGAAGTCTCACAAGGATTGTGTAGCTGCTCTAGGAGTTGGAAATAGTGAAGTTTTACTTCAGGCGAAACCGGTGATTGCTCGCGCAGCTCCTTGGGTGGGGAGGGTTTGTGTCGGGCCCCTTCGGAAGGGCCGGAGAATCATTTTAAGCGTTTGAATTTATTGGAATCTCTTACATGGTTGGCGTTAATCAGCGGCTCTCTAGATCGCGATGAGCGACTTTATGTTGGTGGCTTCCCTCTGAGAGATGGAGCCACCTCGGCCACATGGCCTGGTTTTACAAGTGTCAAAAGAGATTGTGTTTTAACCTGCGAAAATCTCTCCCTAACTTTTTGTTTGTTCTTTCTGATAACACTTAAAACCTTTGAGATTTGACCTTGCGGGGCTGCTTTGGACATTTTTTTTTAGCAGTTTTAGTTCTTCGTAACCTAAAATGACTTTGAGGAGCTCAGCATCTTCACTCTGTGCCTCAGCAGGCTGATGACCTGCACAGAATCCTTTTGCAGGCGGCCAAAATAGGACTAGTTGTCTGATCTCTAAACCATTTTTCTCCTGCGTAGTAAAACTTACCTCCAAGGCACTCTGTATTGACATTTTCTGATGCTCGAGAGGATTTCTTTAGGTGGTATTGCCCATTCCTCCCAAGAAACCCGAAAGCCAGAAATATTCTTTGCTTGAAGTAAAACTATCGTTATATTTGCACTAATTGACTTTGCCTCCGCCTCAACCAGGAATGAACGTGTCTCTCATCAGCTCTGTGCAAACACCGTGTCTCCAGCATGGGTCTTTATTGAGCAGGTGGGAAGCATTGGTTGCCCGTACTTTGATTATCTCTTGATTACTTCTTAATTATATTGGCAGCATATTGTCAAGTGAAGGTGAATGCTGTGAAGCAGAGGGACATGGTCTGGGGCAACTAAAACAAGCTGCATCTCTCGAATCCATAAAACAAAAATATGCAGGAGCCTTATGGTTTATTTTTCCATCTAATTGGAGAGATTGTTTTCGGTTGGGAACAGCTTCCACTTAGGCTAATGGGATAGATTTCGCTCGGCAGTTGTTCTGATGGAAGGCTTTGTTTGACTCAAAACAGGGTGATTTAAGAACTTATTAGAGCAGGTAACTAAAATACACTGTATTGATTATCACCTATGGCCTCATGTCTGCAAACGTTCCTAGGAGAAGAATTGCTTAGCCTATTGATGTTAGCACATGGTGGCCACGAGCCATGGAAGAGCAAATGTGTCTGGAGAGTGAATTAGTTTCTTTTTGTGTAAGAAACCCGGCGGGTGGTGGTTTAACTCACGAGTCTCTCGGAGTGCATGAATTCAGATGTTAAAATGAAAAGTGCATGCGACGTCTATGGATAGAGTAGGGATAATCATTTCTGGGGGAAAAAGTAACTGTTTCACTTTTTTGGGAGGTGTTTTAGGAACTTTGGAGTCCCGGCACGTTTATTTCAGTTTGTGAACGTTTTGAAGCGGACAGTTAGCACGTTCTGTTTGCACCAGGTCAGGCACAGCAGCTTCCTTGGCCGCTGTACGTACTGAACGTGCTGTTACAACCGTAACGCTAAAATATTGTAAGCATCAATACTTTAGCCATCAAATAGGATAGTAGATAAGCGTCAAAATCTTTAACTGTTTTCTTCTAGTTTCGTGTGCATCCCTCCACCCTTAGGGTGAGTCATGTGGAGCAAGGTTGCCACGCAGAGCCCAACTCTGAGTTAGATTGGTGGAGACCAAATTCCTTTTCTCGGGGATATGCGCAGCAACACGGTATCTGTGTCGAGGATGCGGAAAAGGAGAATTAGCGTCGTGGCGTAGGTGTATCGTGAGTTGGGGGTTGGAGGGCCTGTCAGCAGGAATGCATCTTCCTGAGCCCGCTGGGGTGATGCGAATACAGAGCAGGCGAGGGTTTGGATGCACAGAGGTGTGTGTGCTGAAGGATGGTGGGTTGGAGCTAGTCCAGGCTTGAGTTCATTTTTCTTGGGTTTTTTTTAGAAAAAAAAAAAAAAAGTGTCATCCATTTTTGCAGGAGGACAGGTATATAATAAGACTTCCATTCGCGCAGGCTTCATTCTGGGTGAGGAGCCCTTTCTGTGGAGTTGGAGCTGGGGAGCATTTACCTTGCCCACGCTTCGCTGGTCAGCCTGGCGCGGTGCTGGCCTCGGCCTTCTCACCGCTTCTCTGAAGAGTCCTCATACGCTTTTTTTTTTTTTAAAAAAAGGGACTGTTGAGCACTTCTGAGCCAGTCAGACGGTGCTGCTTTGCCTACATACTTGTATGATCAGAATTTAACTTTACCTTGATGTTACTTACGGATAACTTGTAATTCCTTCTCTTTCCTCTCTCTCCCTTCTCTCCAGGCAAGCGTGGGACCTTGCAGTTGACATTTGCCTTTCCCAGTTACCAACCATTATAGAGGAGGGAACTGCCTTTAGGGTAAGTTGGGTAATACCTTCGAGTGTTGTGTGCCCAGTTTAACCCATCGTTTGAAACCTCAGTTCAGTGCATCCCATTTGCTTGTTGAGTCTCAAATTGTGGCAGTTTAAGGGTTTATATTTTCGGAAAATCGTCAGTGTCTGCTCAGCTCACTTAAAGGAATAGATAGAAGATCAGCTTTAAGTTCTTTGCTGGTGTAGGAGCTGTCTGCTTCAGCCCGCAGCTGTTGGTGAGGAGGGAACTCCTACCAGTGGAAACCATGTGTGAGACCTGATGCGTAAAATTTCCGAGCACTGAGTCTTGTCTAACAGTGGAGTTACCAAAAAAAAATCCCAACGTGCCAGCACGATTTTTGAAATTAAAAACTTTAATGTCAAAATTATCTCTTAGTAGAGTTATTTCCAAAAAAACATAAAATAGAGGTTGAGGATATGCTCAGAGAGGTGTCTGTCAGTGATATCACGTCATTAATATGAGTCACTGAGGGGTTTTTTCCTACTTTAGTTAATCTCAGAGAGCAGAAAAATAAAATTTTTAATATTATATTTGGCTTAAATGCCTCTAGTCAGAATGGATTTTTCTTGACATTCCTTTGACATTTCATGAATGGAAACCTTTAAATAATAATTCCTGTGCAACCTCAGACACATATTCCACTGCGATATCCTCTCTTAATTTTACGTTCTTGCATTTTATTTATGTTATCAAGCTTCCAAAAGGCTTTCTGGCTGCAATTGCAGTTTGTGTCCAAGGACCCGGGTACAGGAGGACTGTGGACTTCTATGAGGGTGGGGGTTGATAAAGATGCCCAAAGGCTTTTACCCCCCCGCCCCTTTCTTTCCCCACTGTATGTGCTGTACTTTAATATAATTTTTCCTCTCCTGGCTTATGTTCATTTTTATTTCAGGTCTCTAACAATGTTAGTGGGTGCTTTTATAATAGTCTGAGACCTCACCTGGGCACTCGCTGTCAAGTGAGTGGAAATTCAGCAAATCTCTGTGTGTCTGGGGGCCGAGAGGAGGGACACGCTCGCTAGGGGTTAGACGAGATCAGCAAACAAGAGTGGTCACTCTCAACTTGCGATTGATTCAAGACAGGGTAGAAACAATTTGCGAGCAGGTTTTCAAGCCTGACAGATGTAACTTCTTGGGTATTTTGGCTGGCACTCGAGGTGGGTAGAGCTGTCGACGTGCGTGCTGTGGGGTTCCAAGCTGCGCGGGCGCTAGACATAAAGCCAGGCTCAAGTCCTCTTCTGAGCTATTCCTTACACCTCCCTGTGGAATGCAGTGTGATGAATACTGTGTGGGCTTGGGCCTGCTCTAGAGAGGGGACAGGTACCTGCTGAATGTCTCCGTGAGACGCCTGCGGGAGTGTCCGACTTGGCTCTTAGTTTGGGAGGGAGCGGAAGGGGCTTGGCTCTACGCCGTGACGAATGGTTGGAGCAGACAGACAGTTGCACATCTCTGATCTGTTCCTTGTGTTCTAATCAGTGTTTTGCCCTCAAACCTCTTGATTTATGCCCGGCGAGAAGGGTTGTGTGCCGGGGAAGGTTAACTGCTGCTGGCCAGCGGAGATCCTGGGAGAAGCTGTTTGACGCAAGGCAGGGGAAGGGGCGTCGTGTTCCCGCGCAGGCGGTTTCATAACTGGGCTGGCAGGAGCAGCAATCAGTGTCTGGGATGTCAAATGCCCGGTGAGTCACAGGATTATCTGCTGCCACCCATCCATCGGCCTCTCTGGGTTTACAGTCCAGTCTGGCCCTGGATAAAGCCACTGATAAGCTCTTCAGGGCTCTTCCGTTTCAGCAGCACATTATAAACCACGTGCTCTGACTTCTGCTTATTCTCTGGGTGTTCTGTCCTGCTCAGACCTGGAAAATACGATAAACCCGATGGAGAAGGGCCTGTGGCTCACAGCGCTCGCACAGGTGGGTTGGCTCAACCTCCTCGGCCGCCTTCCCCCTCGATTTCTGTTCTGCTGAGGATCTCTCGCTGGAAGCTGCGGTGCTTCGGTCGGGGCTTTCTCCTGCCTCGCCTGGAGCCTGTTCGCGGGGCGGTAGCTGGCAGAAGGCGCTGGCGGGGACGCTGCTGTGCCCTGTGCCCTCGAGCGGGCTCCAGGGACGTCAGGTGTGCTGCAGAATGTCAGGTCTCACCAAGCAAACAAACCTCCCCTTTCACCAGGCAGGGTGGTGCACCCCCAAACGATCACATCTCGTTAGAGTAACACCGTGGTTATGTCGTTACGTTTTTCAAAGTATGCAGTATTCTCTTTACTTGTGTTTGCTGTCCTCTGAACCAGTTTCCTTTACATCTAGAGATCCCACGAGCCAGTATCCTTCATATTTACTGGATGCAGTTCAGATGCCTGGGTAAAATAACACATGGTTGTACCAAAGTACAGCTGGTAGGTGTTAGCTGGTGGGAGTTCACACCCCCCCGCCATATCTTTACTAGGGCTCTAGTGTAAAGTCTATTAAATACGGTAGCGCTCTGCGTGTTATTTTTTACCCACGCTGCTGGAATATCTCTAATTAGTGGATTCAATATCTTAAGTAAATTTTCTGATTTTTGTTTGCCTGTATGAAGTCCTTTTACTGTGTCATTGGGTGTCAGAAATGATGGATAGCTAAATAAAAGGCTTGAATTAAAAACCTGATGAATAGGAGGCAGCCTTCTCACAGCCCAGACCGGCACATCTGAATTGCCACCTGTTTGTAGGGGAGGTTTCTGGCAGCCAGGGAGGGCTGAGATGTGGATGGACGTATTTTCCGTTGTTGTTGGACTGTGTTCAGTGTGAACTGGGCAGAGATAACACCGTGTGCTGCTACGGGACTGGAGCTGCCTCTGCAGAGCGGATAAAGCCACTGCTGTTCTGTCTGCTTCTCACGTGGAGATTACCCAGGTTGCCCCAACACCTTTTGTGATATCTTTTCCTTTTTCTCTGCTCTTTCCTTCTTTTTTCCAAACACTTGCTTTCGAGAATGCCAGGATATTTAAAGGGAATTGCACCTGCTCAGTCTTTGGAAAATTTTTATACATTTAAAGAATCCCATACCAATATGTGTCAATTAAAAAGAATAGTTTTAGGAAACAATAAGCTGCGCGAGACCGTAGGTGCCAAAACCATTTGCTTCGCTGCGTTGGCTGGTTTGTTTTCCTTACCCCAAACTTGCCCTCCTGTTCTTGCCCCCCAGCACAGCCCGTTCTTCGCGGAGCAGCTGACGGCTTTCCAGGTGTGGCTGACCATGGGCGTGGAGAACCGCAACCCCCCGGAGCAGCTGCCCATCGTGCTGCAGGTGAGCACCCGCCGGGGGGCTGGGGCACCCCCGCGGGCTGGGCACGGCCCCCCCCGTGCTCGGCCAGATGGCGTTCGGGCACAGAAACTACCCGGGCTCCTTCAGGATTAGTTAGAGCTGACTGCGTGTTTACTGGACCTGGGCAGATGGAGACAAAGTGCTTTTCTTCCCCCGTACCTTCACTCTCCATTGAGCAAAACTTCTTGCTGTGGTCCATTTGCAGCTCCAACAGGATCAGGCTCTGCTGCCTCCTCTTTTGCTCTGAGATAGCAAAAATTTTTCACGGCGTAGCACATCTTCGTTGTTTTCTCCTGTGGTATCTCCTGTTATGTGCCAGCTGTGTCAGGCAGAAACTTTATCTTCTGTTTTCAGAAAGTGGAAGTTACTGCAGTGTAAATAGTTTGGAAATGGCTTCTTTATTTGTCTGGTACAGCCTGGAAAGGGTTCCCTTTAATGCAGTGCTGAAATTTTGCTGCAAGAACATAGAAGCAAGTCTCTTAAGACCCTGCCTGGAAGGACTGTGATTTCTGGTAGGCATTTGCTCGGACTAGACAAGTTCATATGTATAAAGGAGAAGTAAATCTAGCAGAAATATAACATCTCACTTCAAATAATATTTTATGGCAAGGCACATATTATAATTGTCATCTGCTCTTGCCATCTCCTCCCCAGGAGTTTGCATTGACAGAAATATAAACCCTCATCAAGGTAGCCGGGGTCTCTTCTCTACCAGGCAGCAAAATTTAAAGTCTTTCTGTTTAACGGAGCGTGTGGTTCCAGTCACTTCTACAAGGATATGTGATTTCTTTCACTAAATGTGAGAAGTCTCACCTTCCCTCTGTTAGCTACCGGCTTGTTTTGTGACTGGCAGCACCATCAATCTCTGTAAGACCAAATCTTAATTTCCCTGAGCCTCCCAAGCCTTGAGAGTTCAGTTGGAGGAACAGATGTACAGTGTCTGTCTGTCACTGCAATGGGCAAAGGCAGGCTTCTCCAGCACCAACTTTGCTGCTTCCCAGTGAATTATTTGGCACCAGAGGGCTCTGCAGGTAGCTTAACCTTGCAGTGGAATTGAGAGGTCACCTGGCAAAGGAACCTGCTTTCCTTCCTGGAGCAAAAAATGAGGTAGGGCAGGGTAATTATTCTTATAACTAAAGCATATGAATTGTATAGTGGAAGAAGGTTGCTTGTTAACAGGTTTGAGATACTTTGAATCGGAGACCATCGGATCAGAGAGGGAAGGAAGTGCGTCTCCAGACCCCTTCTGAGCGTCTTTTTGCTTTGATCCCTCAGGAGTGCTTCGACTACGCTGCCATAGCCTAAGAAGGGCTGATTCTGTTTTCCCATTTTAGATGAGCCCCTGGGGAAAGCAGAGCCAGGGCCACAGTGCCAGAGCTTGGATGTGTCAAGGACAGGGGAGTGGTCCTTTGGAAATGGCCTCTTAGTTGGCTTCAAGAAGTTGCTTCTCATTTCAGACTCTTGCTGTGCACAGGGCGGGTCGGACACAGGTGGATTCCTGGTGCAGAGGAGGGAGAAGCCAGCAGAGAGGAGCCGGAGGTGCGGCTGCGCCGGGCTGGGGAGCAGCCGCCTCGGCCCGGGGAGGTTCCTCCTGCCGTGTCACCCCTGGGCGCCGGGGCAGGACCAGCTCCTCCTCCTCCTCCTCGGGAGGCTGCGGGGAGACGGCTGCTGCCAGCCCTCTGCCCTCCTGCATTTCCCAGGAGATCCTGCTCGGATGTGGACTGCTGCTTCTAAATTACCTCCTGCGTCCTGCTTAGTCTCTTAACGTGTGTGTGTGGTTGTAATGAGTTTCCCACCTTCTGTTTAGCAGTAGTGATGGATAAACGTCAGGGAGGGACGTGACGCAGTGCTGTGTGCCCGTAGTGGCACAGTGTGGCAATTTCCTATTTGCATTAAAAGTTCCTAAATTGCGCACAGGCTCCCCGCGTCCTCATCCCAAGTCTCTAGAATTTGTGTCAGTTTTGCCTTCAGGTTATTGTGCAAATCAGTTTGGGAAATGGGAATATAAAAACCTGGGAGAGACTGATGGCTTTTTTTGGTTTTGAAAATAATGTAACGGAGCTTTTAAACTAAGACACGATTTGATTTGGTTAAAGGTTCTTGTGGGATGCAGGCAGCGTTGAGATGGGGGTTTGTCTCTTCACCTGGAAATCCTTTCCAGTGACAGCCGTTTTTCCCCAGCCTTTTCCCCGAAGGTCAGACAATAACAGCACTGTCAAGCCCGTGTGTGCCCCCGAGTGTGCGTGAGCATCCCACACCTCGCCTGTTCCCGTCCAGTGTTCCAGCCCTGCCCCAGCTTCCCCCATGCCCTGGTTTCCATTCCTGCTCTAATCTCACACAACTCCCCCTGTTACTCCCGCACTGGGCACCCTCAGAGCACATGATTAATCGTTCCAGGTTCTGTAGGAAGTTTAAGGAACAGGCTCGTGCCAATTCAGGGCAAGATGACCAAAATCCTTTCTCTTATGACTTGTCCTGAGATCTGAGCTCTGATACTCAGAGGTGAAATGATTGGAGTAGTTAATACAGCCTCCTGTCGTCATCTTTGGGACTTTTTCTGCCCAACTTGAGTATCTAGTATCCATCTTCACGAGACACGAGCCAAGCAGTTTAGTTATTCTTCAATATTAAACATGAAAAATAATTTAATTTAAATAGGCAGTATGGAAAAACACTGAGAAGGGGATGGAATTGGGGAGCTAAATCAACGAGTCTCTTTCCCCGAGACCCACGCTGAGGGATGTTACTCCATTTAAACTGAGGATTAAATGTTGCATTCCAGTATCTTACATCTGTTAAGGAGATTAAGAACTGAAAGTCTGTCTGTTAATATTTCACACCAGGGTAGGTAGAAGCCAGTAAACTACCACCTCGTTAGCGTTGTCAGACTCCATTTTAATGAGACTTTTATTAATGACTAATGTGACCTTTTGCTTCCCTCTGAAGTCTCTTGTATCGATTTGCCAAGGAACACAAGCCTCTCTTTCTGCTCCGGAGCTGGTTTGAGTAATGGGAGCCTGGGCCTTTTGCTCACCTTTGAATCGTGTTCCTGCTTACCTGGGGAAGGGCAGGTGGTGGGATGGGAACATCCGAAATCCACAGGGGCCGCTCCCACCCCGCAGAGCTGTGCTGGGCAGGAACCACCGTGCCCGAGAGGGAAAGTCAGCAGAGGAGTCAGGTGGAGCGGCGAGGTGGGGGGCAACTGGGACAGCGTTCGCCTGTGCCTGCGGGGCTTCGGAGGGGGAGCGCGGCCCGGGGGGGCAGTGGGGTGACAGTTCTCAGCAGTCAGGGTTTGTCTTCCAGCTGTCTGGTTCACACCATCAGTTTGTCCAAGGCGGTGTCACGATCCTGAGGTCCTCTTCCGTCACAAGGACTCTGCAGTCACAAGGGGTTTTGTTCTTCTGTTCTTTTGTTCAACACTGACCACACAGTACCAGTTGATCTTTTGTCAGTAACCGTGTCCCTCTCCTCTGCAGGTGCTGCTGAGCCAGGTGCACCGGCTGCGAGCTCTTGACCTGCTGGGCAGATTCCTGGACCTGGGTCCCTGGGCCGTTAGCTTGGTGCGTGGCTGTTGCCTCTTTCTTGTAGGAGTCTGGATTTTCTCACTGCAGGTGATAAATACAAATGACCATTTATGGCAGGAAAACGTGGAAGATATTCCACAGATTTGACAGCTGACCAGTGCTTTATGTGTTTGTGTGTGTGAAACGGAGCGAGCGCACCTAACAGAAAAGTGGTTTGTATTAATCAAAAAGGCCAAATAACTGTTCGCTCGCGTTACAACAAAAACGAGTTCCTAGGGAATAGTTTAGTGTAAAGTACGGTAAGGGGCAACGCAGGAGGAAATATCTGGGACAAAGAAGAAGGTTTGTCATGTAAAATAAATAACAAAATAATAGCACATACGTTTATCATCTGTTCTCTTGGCTTACTGGTTGCATCATTTTCTTCCCTTCCTTTATCTATTTGGTCTCTGGATTTTATAAACCCTTCTGGGAAGGTGGCAGCTGCCTTCTGCATTTTGAGAAGTGGCTACCCCAGTGCAGATAATAAACAAGAAGTAAACAGAGGAGCACTTTAAAACGCTTGTTGATAAAAGTGAAGAAGATGAACCACCAGCTGGTCATGGAATAGCTCAGTGATGGGACTTTTCAGTGGGTTTCTTTACCTTCCTCCTTCGTCTCAGCCGAGCCCCCCTTCTGCAGAGCTTAGCCCTCAGTGGAGGAGGGAAGCGTGCAGGGTTTTGGTGATTTTTAAGCCCTCTGGACTGTGAACTTCTGTGAGGATCAAAACACAGCCGCGGGTCAGGCAGCGTGGCCTTTGCTCTGGAGCTTTATACACCTTGTTGGCCGTACCTGGGGGGGGGGGTAACCCCCCGGAGCCCAGCGCTGCCACGCGCGAGGGATTGGCATCACTGGGAGAGTCTCAGAGCTTTCACGTGTGGCGTGTCCTCTGAGCACAGCCTGTAATTCTGTGGAAAAGACTTGGTAAAATGTCTCTGTAAGGCGAGAGGCCTATTTAATTTCCAGTGGGAAGGCTGCAATTATTGAGCTTTTGCAATATGTTTACTTGTGAGAGCAAATGGCCCCATCTGAGGAGAGCACAACGTATCACGAAGCATAAAATAGCACAGGCTGTAACGAGGAGAAGCTACTGCTAGATTAACTCTGAGTCTCCGTGGACCAAATGAGTCTGAAAATATCTGGTGACATCCAAGATTAAAATGAGCAATAGACAAATACGCAGGAATCCCCTCTTTACTAGAAATGTATGAAATTGTTTTCTACCGGATTTCTCCTCCGTGCCGCTGAGCTCACGGCGCTGCCTCTGCGCCAGAGCCGAGCTGCTCACGGGGCTTTGCTCTTCTCTCTGCCTCTGCAGGCCCTGTCTGTTGGCATTTTCCCGTATGTGCTGAAGCTGCTTCAAAGTTCAGCTCGTGAGCTGAGACCGCTCCTTGTCTTCATCTGGGCCAAAATTCTGGCAGTGGACAGTGTGAGTACTCCTGAGCTTGGCTGTTTCTTCTGGGTTTCAGCAACGTGCCTTTTCCCCGCCGCCAGCTTCATCCAGCTGCTTTAGACTTGAGACTTTCTCCCGAGGTACTTCAGGAACATCCCGCGTTAGCTGGAGACCAGCATATTATCTCAATATTTGATTTGACTTGTGGGAACCCCTTGTTACGGTGCTGACACTGCCCACCTCTTCGCACCCGGGGTGGCAGCAGCTTTGCTTTGTTAACACCGCGACGTGGTGTTGGCATCTCACAGCTCCTGGCTCTTGGGTGGAGGTGCTCTAGGCAAAAGCCATCAGATCGCACTGATTGCATCTTTACTGGGGCCGATACTGCACTCGTGTCTTCTGTGGCGTGTTCCCAGGTACGAGTACACTCATGCTCTCCCCCAGTTTGTTCACTTCAGATTGTGATCAGATGTGTTTGGTTCGAGACCATTCCTGTCCGTTGTCAGAACAGTCTGAGAGTGGTATTCAGACACACGAATTTTTCTAGAAATAAATCACAAGTCATTTTTGGTGACTTTAACTTATAAATCCCTCTCTAAGTCTAACGCACGTGCCGATGTGTTGAAGGTGGTTGCACAGAAATATTTACACACACCCCCCCCAGAAGATGGGTTATTCCGGCCATGGGTCCACGATTCCGCTCTTCTCTGTAATATTTTGGCACCTTTTGAGGTGAGGTTTAAAACCTGAGCCCTGATTGTTAAAGATGCCCTTAGCCAGAGCTCTTGTTTGTGGGGTTTAAAATAAATAATTGAGCGAGTAAGTAATTGCGGATAAATTTGTATAGTCATGTGTATGACTCCGTGGTTTGTGGGTGCAATTAGTCGAGCAATATGAAACTATTAGAGTGATGCGGACGGTTAATTGCAGGCATGGTTACAAGCTGATAGGAAATTGTCTGAACTGCTTGTAGAAGTTGCATCTTGCCTGTTTGGGGGTTTGTTTTTGTTACAACTCTTCCATTTTAGCATGGAGAATAATACTGAATTTGCTGGAGTTTTCCCCCACTGTTGATCTAGCATTGTCAGGTTTAGTTTTATAAATCTATTTTCATTAACATCCTAAGAGGATTTTGGAAAGCAAAGAAAATGAAAACGATTCATCTTAAAGCTGCTCTTGAAGAGCTTGGGTTGGATGTGTGCTTCTCCACGGCTGACGCGTCAGCCCCGGGTATGGCTCGGAGCAGGCTCGCCTGTAATTTCCGTGGAGTGTCGGGTCATCCTTCATGCTGGTGGCACCGCTGCTCCGAGGGCTCCTTCCCCGCTCCCCCCACCGTCATTGCTGCTCCCGCCCGGGCTCTGAAAAAGAGATCCTGCTGCTCCAAAGAACTGGCTGAAGACAGTAGAAAACAAACGTTTCTCAGACTTTTTAAAGCAATGAAGTAACATAAATAACAGGCTTACTTTCCAGATGAGTCCTCCGTCAGCAGGACTGTGACTACCACTGCTCTTCTTGTGACTGAGGGAAATACTCGAGTGCCGTGTTCCCTGAGGGGAATTTGGAGAGTCGCCCCCCCGGGGTGAGGGTTCCCTGACCAGCGTGGGCACTCAGGGCACCCCTGAGCCCTGGCTGTGCTGCTGTATTCCGGGACCTTGGGAGGTTGTCAGGGATAAGTTACATAGTACGGCTGTTACGTTAAGGAGAGAGAGGAGATCTGTACTCTAGTCCCTCCCCAGCACTGGGAACTTGCTATTTTATGTAAGTTCTGAACTTTCACACCAAGCCTGCAGCTTGTTTTGGTCATGTTGTATTATTATTCACAAGTGTAGCTGCTTGTTCCCTGAGGAGGAGGTGTTACTGCTGCTGGCTTTCCATATTGGAGCCAGGATCTAAGCAGGGAGGGTTTGAGCAAGCATGCTGGCTTTATAGAAGTTGCCTCCCTCCCTCGAGCCTCAGGTATTTATTTCAGTAACAGTGGCAGCACAGTAAATGCAGTGTGAAGATGAGCAGCCTTCTCTTTGTGGCGTCTGTTTGCCTACATTACAGCAGAGAGATTGGTTTTTATAAGGAGCAGAAAGTATTCACACCGAGAATGAAAAGGGGGGGGAAGGAAGCCTGGTCTTTGTGCAGCTTTACACAGAAGTCAGGAAAGCCTCTCGTAGCTGCAGCCTGGCATCAATCCATTCCCTCTGCTCTTTGGTCTGCCAAGAACAGCATCTTCACTCCCTTCAGCAATAAAATATTCTCTTGCATCTCTGTCTTGCCATTCTCTCTCCTTTCAACAATTAGTTCCTTCCTTCACCTTCTATGCCTGATAAAAAATACATGATCCTGTCTCTGGCACGAAGCATACAATAGAACCCCAGTCACGGGGGGAACTGATTGCCAAGTCAATATTTCCTCCCTTAAATTTTCGCTTTCGTAGTATGTCTTCTGTTGGTTTGACCCTAATATGTTAACCTGAAGCCTGACTCGGTATGTTAGCAAAAACGTGGCGTAGGCCATGTGCTTCACTGCTGCTACTACTCCAGGAAGATCTGCATTATTCTTCTTACAGGGTTTGAAAGACGGTGGAGTTGCTCTGCAGTTTCTGGCTGTGTGTAGGAGATCATGCTGCTGCCTGCTCCTGACTTAATGCGCGCTAGCACTTGAGCAAGTAATACAGCGATTAGTCTCGTTTGTGTAGAGGAGTTGGAATCTCTGTGTCAAAATCTGGTCCCACCTAGGCAGGGGATTGGGCAGAACAGAAAGAATGAATATCCAAGGAATGAGTAATTCCTCCTCTGCCCCCCACCGTTACAGATGTACTGGGAACTGCTCGGCGTAAGAGACGCGTGTGCTGGGTTTACTGCGCGCCGCCCCCTCCGGGAGTTGTCCTGCTGGTGACGGTGCTTCAGCCCTCTCAGGACACTCGCTGTCCCGTCCTGGCTGCGGGGCTGAGCAGGGCAATCGGCTACAGCGATACAGCAAGAGCCGGGAGGGAATGTCTGTGCTCTCAAACTGCACCTCCCTCCTCGCGGGAAGGGCTTGCTGCATTTATCAAAGAAGGGTCAGGGACCAGCCTCGCCCAAAAGCCTCCCGAGCTCTGGAGTGCTGTGGGTGAGGCCGGGGGGAAGAGGGGGACCCCAGAAGCATCTGCCGCAGCTTCTGCCACGTGCCGGGAGGGCCCACGCGTGGCTGGACACGCAGCAGAGCTCCTGGTAGCCAGCGTGGGGCCGTGATGTGGTCAGGGTGCTTACCCCAGACGTGACAGGTTTGGCCCAGCGTTTGACAGTAGCTCGGAGATCGCGAATGGGAACAGGAGGGTAGTGAGCAGCATTACCCACAGAGCTCAGCTACACTGGCCTCACTGCCTTCGCGTGGGATTGGAAATCCAGCAGACAGTTAGACAAAGGGCTTTTAGAAGATGCAATCTTAAACGGTTTTCATTCTGTTAAACGTAAAAGAAACCAACGGCAAAAAAACCACATTCCTCCTCAGTTTTGCTTTTGGTGGCCCTCAAATGCTGGTGAAGGGTTAATGTGGGACAGAGGTGTCAGGTTTTCCTCTTCTCCTGAGCAGGAGGTCACACCGTGTCCGTGGGGCTGGAGGGTGGCAGAGGGTTCCCTGCGTGAGACACCGCTCCGGCCCTTCTCCTGCAGGGATGTTGGGTTGTGGCCCTGATGAAGGGCTTGTGCTTTATTTTGCTTCTCAAATGAAAACGAGATTTGACAAAAAAAATGATTATGTCGTGAAATACTGGTACATCATTGGAGGAAAAGATATTTTTAAGTTGTATAGTACTCATTGTGGTTTTCTTTGTCTCGTTTTTCAGTCATGCCAAGCCGACCTTGTGAAGGACAACGGTCACAAGTATTTCCTTTCAGTTCTGGCAGACCCTTATATGCCGGTAAGGACAAGTCATCTTTATTCAGGCTTCGCTCAGCTTGTCTTAGCTGATCTGTTGCTGTTGTGACGGTGCTGATGCCCATGGGCCGACCTCCCAGCGGCAGCTCCTGGGCCAGGCGCTGCTGCGCCGCGGAGGCGATGAGCCGGGGCCTCCAGAAGGTCCTGCCAGGCCGCGTGATGGAGACAGCAAACCCAGCACCGTGTGTCGGGTGTTGTCCAAGCGCAGCTGCCTCAGGGGTGGCGATGGGGGCTGGGTGCAGGGCCAGCCTAATTGCGCTGCAACTTTCATCATTCCCTCCACGAAGGGGTTTTGTGGTTTCCTGTAACAGGTATTTGTGTGTCTCCCCCGGAGCAGGGACGGGGGTTGGTTGGGAGGATCGTATCAGCAACCTGATGAAGTGTCTCAGGTGTAACTAGTGACAGGACTAGGTGACAAGAAGATTCTAGCTTGCTTTCCCCACTCTTGTTATTTTAATGTGATACAAACTGCACTTAGAACAATCTCATGTTTCAGAAAGCATGGGTTGCAGTTGTTCTCTGACTCGTTCTCTAGATAACAATTAGTTGTGTATTTTTTTAAGGCTGAACACAGGACAATGACGGCTTTTATCCTGGCTGTGATTGTTAACAACTACAACACTGGGCAGGTGAGTCCCAGCATCCTTCCTTTGGTCCCCGCTCTCCTCCCTCCTCTCTGCCTTGTGCCTTTACTTTGATAAAAGTGTCCTGGCTCGCCTTAAAGCACAACCCTGAACTGCAGAACTGAAATCAGAGATTGCTTTATGTTATTTTTGTGTGGATCAAAAGAAAAATTGCCCCGGAGGGGTGACAGAGACATTCAGTACCCGGTGCCTGGAGGTGGGGGGTAAGGACACGAGTCGCTCCCCACGTGCCCCTCCAGGTGCTGTTACAGAAGTGCCCGAGCCTGGGTGGCTGCGAGCGTTCTTGGGAAGGGTGTATGGAACGAGCCATAAACTGGGGCTCTGACAGGTGCAAGGAAAATTTCCAATGAGGAAAAACCAGGCTTTACGCATTGCAAAAAAGCATTTCTAATGCCCAGCTATTTAACTAGCTCCAGCAGCGCGTAGCTGACCTTCCCTTCATGCTGCTTCCAAATGCTTTTTTGTAACAAAACCCGTATATAACCACTGAATAATTATTTTCCCTTGATTTCCTGTGAATTTCAGAAATAATCTTCTTTTTTTGATGAGGTGGGAAGCTGTCATCTGAAATAAATTGCATTGATTTGTGTTTTAGGAAGCTTGCCTTCAAGGAAACCTGATTGCTATTTGCCTGGAGCAGTTAAATGATCCACATCCTCTCCTGCGTCAGTGGGTGGCCATTTGTTTAGGACGGATTTGGCAGAACTTTGACTCAGCCAGGTGGTGCGGTGTGAGAGACAGCGCTCATGAAAAGCTCTACAGTCTCCTCTCGGATCCAATCCCAGAGGTAAAAATCCAACTTTTTAAGTAAACGCCGGTTGGAATTGTCAGAATTCTGGCAGAGGGCTACAGAAACACTTACAAACCTGGGGCCTTCAAGAGCTTTGCGATGGTGACTGGTTCAAAGGGAGATTTCAGTGCTGTTTCCTCAGGGCGGTGCAAATCAGGCCCCGGGAGAGGAGCAAGCACAGAAGTGCCGGGGGGGTCGTGGAGCCGAAGCCCCAGACCTTGGCTCCGGAGTTAGGAAGCACCACGGGTTTCACTCACTTTGCATATCAGAAGCTCGTTCAAAGTGTGGTCCCACAACTGACTTTTTGTCCCAGGATGAAAACCGCTCTCCTGGTGTGTGTGAGAACGGATCCTTAATCGAAGGATTTCACCGTTGTGACAAACCCCACCAGAGAGCAGCGGGTCTGGGCATCCCCTGGCACTGACAGACCCGGGTGCGGTGACGCCGGGGCGGGAGCAGGGGGCCTGCAGAGGGCACCTGCCGCCGTGTGGGGGTTAAAGATTAGATTCCCCTTTATCTCGGTCTCTGTCCTGACTCCTCCACCTCCTGTCCTGGCCGGAGGAGCCACAGCGTTTCCCCGTCGGGCAGCACGTGCTGCCCCTGTGCCGTACCGCGCCGCGAGCAGCCTGCCAAGGCAGCCGAAGGATCACCAGGCCGTCTGATCCCTCTGGTCCCTGTGTGAGCTGGCAGAGTTTACCCTGATTTGAGCTGCTGTCTTTTCTCCTTTTTTTCCATCATCTTCTGCCTTTCTGTGAGCCCTTGTCTGGAGACTGGAGTTCATCACTCCTGTTAAAGAGATTCACATCCCAACCGTAACTCCCCCTGTACCTTATTCCTGTTAATTAATATTCTGGGCAACGTCAACTGGAAAAATCACCCGTGGGAAGGTCACAGAGTATTCTGGGAAATTAAATATACTCCTGCATCTGTGAATGCTTTAAACTCAGTGCTTTGCTGAATCTGTTTTGGTTTTTACTCTCCATGGGCTTCCCTTTAGCCCTCGCTATTTACCTGACACAGTAGTCCGGGCTTCCAGAGACAGCATTTGCGGGGATAAATCCCACCGGCAGGCTTCAGGCTGGAGACAAGAGGGAAATAACGATGAACGTTTGCGTCTCCCAGGTTCGCTGTGCCGCAGTCTTTGCGCTGGGAACATTTGTGGGCAACTCTGCGGAGCGGACCGACCACTCCACCACCATCGATCACAACGTGGCCATGATGCTGGCCCAGCTCATCAACGACGGCAGCCCCATGGTCCGGAAGGTACGGCCCGGCGGCCTCGGGGCTTCCTGCCGCCTCGCCCTGCGCCGGCCTGGCAGCGGGCGTCCTTCAGCAGACTTTGGCAGGACTCTGACTCATTTGGAAATATCTGCTTCATCGGGAAGTCTTTTAAGTTCAGGCCCTGCCGAGAAGCAATACGCCCAAACACCGGCGGCATCAGTCTGCTGCTGGGCTGGGGGGGCTGGGGCTGGGGGCTCGGCACTGGGGGGCTCAGTGCTGGGGCTGGGGGCTCGGTGCTGAGCCTGACACTGCACACGGTAGCAGCAGCGTCCTGGGGTGCTGCTTCACCCACTTGTCCTTTTTCAACGAGCTACTGCAACGTTTCATTGACTCTGCAGTAGGAGCCCACTGACAGGAGCGACGCAAGCGCAGCGTAGTACGTCACCGTGCCGGGGGGCTGGCAGGATTGTCGTTCGGATCAGAATGTGTCTGCTGTTCAGCACTGACCTCTGATTTAGCTCCTGTGTTCCACTAATGTCTGAAATAGGAGTAACAGTCTCAGGATTTTGTGGGAATTCTTATTACGGTGCTCTTTAGTTTAAAGAGGATACGAAGGTAGGGATAAGGAGGGAGAGCGTTTACGCTGAAGTCTTTCAGGTGCACAAAATGCTGAGAAATCTGGCTGGGCTACTCCTGCTAATGCTCTTCTGCTCACTACTGCTTTGACTGCAAAATTTTGCAGGATCTCAGGCTTTAAATGAAATAGTAATGTGATGTAGAAACATGGAGTATGTGGCAGTCCTAGGGGAGGAAGAGGAGAGGGACTGAGAGTGCTGCGGAGGGAACGTGAGAGCTCTGTTCAGTGAAGAGTTATCTTGCTGCTTTTAGGAACCACAGGGGCGGATGACAGGCGAAGTAATTCTTCAGGTTTTGGAGAATTACAATTTCTGATGCGCCATTGTACATCAGTAGTATGTTAAATACTTTTTGATGTTCTGGATTGTTCTTGATGGGTGTATTTAGGTGTCCTAACGCTTGTGTTTACTTAACGGGAACATCAGTACCCTGACAGTTGTCACCGGCGTTGTGAGGATTAATTTTTGTTGTCTCGTTCCGGCATTTAATCAGTTTGATTCAAGAGAGAACTGCATGTCACACGGTGCGCTCTTTGAGTTTCATAAATCTCCCTCTTGGAGATTAGTCCCCCGAACAGCGCAGCAACCGAAGGCAGCTCTCCCGCTCTCCCGTTTGCTGTTTCCCAGCGCCCGGGGAGCGGAACCTGGCTGAGGGTCTGACCCTCCCCTCGGGCTGCAGCTGTGGGGAGGGGCTGAGCCGTGATCCCTGTGCGGGGCAGCACGTTCTCCCGGGAGCTGCGGGGCAGCGCGAGGCTCCGTGGCCCAGCGCGGGACTGGAACCCCAGGGCCCTTCGTGGGGGAGCTGAGCCCGTCCCAGGGGCCTCCCGGCAGCTCCTGTTGCCCCGCTCGGGGCAGGCACAGGGCGGGCTGTAGGGCGAGAGCTCCGCTCCGCGCGGCCCGGGCAGGGGTCAGGCTCTGCCGCGGGGCTGAGGGCAGCGGCCCGGTGCCTCCGTCACACCGTCAGCAGGACGGTGCTGGGCAGAACCGGAGGGTGGTGGGAGCCCGGCCAGGTACAAAAGACTTGTGAAGAATTAGATTGGAAACAGAGTGGTCTGGCCTTTAGTTCATCCCTGTGGCGCGAAGGGAGGATTATCGGTCTGGATAATAACCCAGTGACATCAGCAGTACCGAGCGTATCGTTCTGACCTGCATAACCACGCGGTGCCCCTTGCTTCTGCTCTTCCCCTAGGAGCTGGTGGTGGCTCTGAGTCACCTGGTCGTTCAGTACGAGAGCAATTTCTGCACCGTCGCCTTGCAGTTCATGGAGGAAGAGAAGAATTACCCTCTCCCTTCTCCAGCTGCCACAGGTAGGTGTTGGGGTTTGTGCGGGCAGGAAACGTATAGCCTGAAAGCACTTGGGAACTTTTATTTAAGAAGTTTGCCCAACACGATGAAATTCCCGGGGGTGGTGATTTATCAAACAGCACCAGTAGCTCCCGAGTTGAGTGACGTGGTGGGTAGCTCGGATTCTGTTTAGCGCTCTGATATACGGCACTGGAGAAGTGCGTCCTCTGCCTAAAACCCGGCCATAGCTCACCAGCAAGCTGTAGAGCCACAACAGCCTGTCAAATTCAAAGGGATTCCTTTCAGACCAAGATTAAAGTATATTTATCAAGGCAATACTCAGGCTTACCAGACTTTTTTTTGTCCCTCCTCAAATTATCCCTGAAACTTCAGTGTCATGTTGACCTAACGAGAAGCTTTGCCACACAACAATGAACCCACCACACTCTCGGCTACTGCAAAGCGCCAGACAAGAAGCAATGAAGAACTTTACGCTCTGCCTACGGCCCCATCCCTGGTGTTGTGTCTGTTGCTTTGTGCGAGGAGTGAAAAGCCCTGGTGACATTGTTGCTAACCTCATGCTTTCTTTAGATGTTAAGTACGTTGGAAATCTCGGAGGATAATGGGACTGTTGCAATCGAAACTTGGAGACAAGAGCGTGTGCTATCTCTGCAATGAGTAGTCTAATCTCCCTGTTGTCTGAGTGACTAAATCATATTGGAAAATAAGCTTCTCCACCTTCGAGACTTTTTTTTTTCTGGTGGAAATAAACATTGCATGCAGTTTCTATAGTGCTTTTCCTTACCCAAAAGTAATTTCTGAAGTATTTCTAAGTAGGAGGCACTGGAAGCATTGGCCCCACCACCATAACGCAGCCACCTCTGCAGCGAAATGAAACGCGACGGTGTGTGTTTTCTGAGGAAGTTTGGGAAATCATAATTATCCAGGTCATGGGTGAAATACGAGTTGAAACTAGGCCTGTTCAGGAAACCAGAATTTCCATCGCTCTTTATAATGAGAACATTTACCGGATTTTTAATGAGCAGAAGCAGCCAGAAGCCCACAACTGCTGCCTGCTAAATGGCGCCTGCTGTAGCAGCGTGTCCTAGCAGAGCGTCTGGGCAGAGGCCCAGCATCGACCTGGAGAGAAGAGTCGTTGTGCCTCTCTGGGTAGTCTGCAGGCACTGGCAAGGCTCGGCTCACCTGGTTTTATTGGATCAAACAAAATCACAGCCTAAACAGCAGAGACACGTAGTCCTGGCTGATTATGTGCACAGCGGATCCTTTGTCACACCACGTTCTGGTTTAGCCTGAAGGGCAATGACTAAATTCTCTTCATACTGGTAGTATTTTAATTACGTATTTGCTGGGATATAACCAAAAGGCTACGGTTGCTTTGGTTACATCTATAATTGGTAAATTTTGCATCCGCAGAGGGTGGAAGTTTGACACCAGTGCGAGATGGTCCGTGTACACCAAGGCTGCGGTCCGTCAGCTCTTACGGGAACATCCGAGCAGTTACCACGGCCAGGAACCTGAACAAGTCCTTGCAGAACCTCAGCCTGAATGAAGAATGTAAGTGAGATTTCAAAATGCTTGGATTTTTCTTTACCTCCTCTTTACCTGCCTCTTACAAGCCAGAAAATACCCCGGGCAAGACAACACGAGCTGAAACCAACCCTCCAGCCCAGATGATCCACCTGCCAGCTCCAAGAGCTTAGATGAGAAGCCCCCACATAATTAGTTTCAATTTTCTGGTCATTAGTATTGATTTTTCTGAGTGTTTGGGGACCAAAAATGTGCCTTCCCACTTCCTAACATACATGGATTTTAAACTGAATCTTTTCTGACCCCTTGATGCTTACTCTATATTTAAACATTCAGTGTTTAACAGGGGATGTTGTGAATTTGTTTACACCTTCACTGAGTGTTGCAGGATTTAGGAAAGAGCAGTTGTGCCTGGGTAAGAATTGTTCTCTCGCCAGTTCTTGATTCAGCACCTGCCCTCTTGTTTTGGCAGCTGGAAGCTCTGTTGCGTTTTCTCCTGGGAATCTCAGCACCAGCAGCAGCGCCAGCAGCACCTTGGGCAGCCCTGAGAATGAAGAGTATATCCTGTCCTTTGAGACTATCGACAAGATGAGACGAGTCAGCTCTTACTCTTCTCTGAATTCACTAATAGGTGAGTAAAGACTCTCCGACCCTCCCTTTAGTGTCGCCTTTCTTCCCATGCTTGCACTAGCTTTTGTGGAAAGTTTACATCTTAGCTCCTGCTAGATCTTAGTCCAACAAATCTTCTGCAGACAGGAGAAATGCTGCTCCTGGGTCTGCTCAGGCTGCGTGCAGAGCAGAGTCGCTCCTGCTCTGATGGAGGGGCTGGAAATGAGAGCTCTTGGCTCCAGCTCTAAGCTTCACTGCAACAGTCCTGTCAGGAATTTAAGCACAAAAATGTGGCACATGCAAGAGTTCACATCCACTGCAGTTCCACTGGTGAGAGAATGGAAGCGAGGACTCCCCGCCCCGTGGCCTGAGCACCCGGACGCACTGGCGCTAGCGGCTTCCCCCGGGTGTTTTCCACGCGGGTTGTATTTCTGTCCAGCACTGCATGGTGTTACTCATCCAAGGCAGCCTTACCCTAGCTCATTTCCTATGCAGGTCTGTACGTACTTTGTTAAAATAGGACTTAAAAAAGAAGAAATCCCAGGCTGTGTCTTAAAAGCAGAAAGACCGAGTGTTTCACAGAAATCTGCTTTTGTGCCAAAATTTCCAGGGCTGATCCCGCTGCCTCCAATCAATCCCCTCTTCGTTATTTCCTCCCAGATAAGCAGCTCTACCATCACTAACAGCCCTGAACTTTTTAACACCACTCGAAGTCCCTTTCCTGGCGCCTGCCTCTCCGGGTAGCGTTCAGAACTCTGCAGGGTGAGGTGCTGCAGCAGAGGAGGAAGGGGGTTTGACCTGTGCTTACGCAGCGCGTGGCTGATCGGTGTGTAATGGATGATCTGTAGTTCTTTTGTAGACCAAAACTGGAACGTTTATATTAAGCCAGTTCGACTCAGCTGTTTTTCAAGTACCTTTCCCAGTTGTGTCTGACTGCTACAATAGCATGGCTTTAAACGAGCTGTAGTTTTTCGAGCAGCCTGAACCATTTTGGGATGATAACACAGACAACAGGCAGGAGCTGTTGGAACAGCCTCCTTCCAGGGAGCAGGGATGGCAGCATGCTGCAGAGAAATGAGAGAAAGACTCTGAATTTTCTTTGTAATCTGTAAACGTGCCCATATTTTTCTGGTCTTCAAATATCAGTGGAAAGAGAGAGAGGAATCCACCTGGGTGACAGACTTGCCTTGACTGAAGCCGAATTTTGCTCTGCTCAGTATTTTCTGGAAGAAGCAGTAGTGATTTGGCTCTCCTGAACTGAAAGACTCTAGGACTGTAATTCCTGAGCCCCTGTGGCAGTTTAAAATCATGTGTTGATCAATTAATTTGCTTTTGGTTGTAGGTGATTAAATTGGGTCTTCCAAAGCCTGACAGGAACGTTAGGAGATTTCTCTCCATCTGAAGCTAGAACTTGAGTTTGCTCATTTCCACTGGAGCACGCTGTGATGGCCTGTGCGTGTCTCACGAGAGCTTTACATGCAGTCGGAAAAGAAGCTAGAGATGAGCTAGAGATGAGTGAGGGAGACCTAGGGAAACAAAAAGACAGCTCTCCAAAGCCTCCCTCATTCCTATTCAATCGGAAGAGCTCGTCTCCAGCTGGAAACGACAGAGCTCATCGAAGTGTTTAAAATTCATAACTCACACGGAATCCCATTACCTTCAGCGTTTGCCTGCTGCAAGCCAGGCTTTTTTCATTTCTATGGAAGAATCACCATCTTCCAGAGTGTGCTCTCCTGCTCCCCAAGGAAAGAGTTTTCAAAATGCCACCAGGTCCAGCCCCCTCAGGAGCGCTGCGGCTGCTGCACAGCCGGCCCAGGCTCCAATTCACCCCTTTCTTTAAAGTTTTAGTGTGCAATAAAATACTGCTCTGCAGCTAGCTGGGGTGGGGTAACTGGGAGGGGAGTCCACCGGGGTGATAAACTCGTCTGAAGAAATGTTTTGCTCTACTCTGTGTCTGTTGGAGGAGGTAACAGTGATTTGGCTCTGCAGTAATGACTTGGCCAAGTAGCTGAGACAGGCCAAGCACTGACGAGGGTGCTTTGGGCTCAGGGTAGACTCAAACCAAAGCCGAAATCTGGTCTGTAATCATCAAAGTAGAAATTTTCAACCACAGTTTAATTCTGTGTTCTGTACTCTGCTGGTTCACTGATGCTCAGGGCTTTCTTCCTCTTGTGATTTTCAGAACATGGTGCTAGAGGATTGTGCTGATCGGTCTCTCCACTTTACTGACATTGCGGCATCACACGAGGTTTCTTCCCGTAAACTTGAGGAAAACCTCTCCATTCCTTCTCGTACCATTTTACAAGCAGCTTCCCAGTGAACCATAGGCCCCTCCCAAATGCAGCTCTTGCTCTAGGTGGGCTGTTTCCTGGCAGAGCGTCCCTTGGGCAGACAGTCCCGTACCAGAGGAGATATTTATTTCTGTTTCCAAGCTGGCAAGAGACAGGTTTTGGTTAGTTAACGAAGACATCGCTTTGGATGGGAAGCTAAGCTTTGCTGCTTTTTCCATACAACTAGTCATTAATCTTGGTGTCCTGGAAATTTTTAGTTTAGTTTTAAGACAGGACAACGGAAGGAATTAAGATGGGGGTTTTGCATACCTTGAGGCTTGATTATTCGTATCCAAACTGCGTGATTAAAGTCCTTGTCCTACAGAGAGCATCGCTGGAATGATCGTGTTAAGGAACGATCAAAGGAGGAGGAAAACCAACCTGGGAGCGATGAAATGCTGGGGAATAGTTCTCTTTTCCAGCAGGAGAGGTTGGATCAGAAAACTGTTTGCCATGTCGCAGGGTCTGTCCTGAGGAGCTGCCTCAGAGCAACAGAGCGGGAGGTCGCTGCGGTGAGGATGAGGAGAGCGGGAGGAGTAGGTGGACAGGGAGCCAGAGCAGATAGGGGAGTGAGTGTGGGGACAGGTAGAGCCTCCTTCTCAGTCACTAGGCAGTACGTTTAGATGCACAGACACAGTGAGGAGGAGCTGGTCCATCAGCACTACTTATAAATAGTAACTTGCATAGTAGCAAAATACAGGGATCTGGGTGGGTTTTGGAAATGGAAGGTCGATGTAGAGCCTGGTCATGGTGGGCTACTTTGGTGTTGGCTGTGACAGCCCTGGTCCAGAGGGACGTTCCCTGCTCTGAGGGAACAGACTTCTTCCTCACGAGCTGCTTCTGTTTCTGCTGAAACATGGAAAGCTCCTGCTCTGCCGTGTGAATCGCCGCCGGGTTGGAGCGTGCGGGAAGCCCTTCGCCTGGCCCCGTGCGAAGGAACCAGCTCGCAGCCTGTCAGGTCTGTGCAGGAAATGCTGATTTGCTGCTCCTCCGGGGAACAGGCTGCTGGCGGCCTCTGTCGAGGTGCAGTTCCGAGAGCGATGGGGATTTCGGATGTTCCCTTCATCCGAGCAGCTCTCCCCGGACCTTCTGTGTCGCTCGCGGGAAGAGGAGAGACTTGTGGGGCACACGTGAGCCACGCAGGTGGGATTAGCCTCCATTGTAGGTACCTGAGGCCTCGGTACTGTTCAGTCTGAGATATTTCAGCTGTAGGTTTCTTAACGTGCCTTTCCCCACGGGCGCAGGAGCTGCCCTGGCCCGAGGCGTGCGGCAGCGCCGGGCCAGTGTCGCTCTGGTTTGGCTGCTGTGTTGGGCGGGGAGGGGACTGCACCTTCTTCTGGAGGTCAGCACTTAAAATCCCCGCAGTGGTTTTTACAGGGGGTTGAAGGAAACCCTGGCAAAGCCTGGCAAATCAAAAAGAGTAAATAAACCCATTATCAGTCATTTTTGCGTCCAGCGTGGTTCTGCCCTTGGTGCGCTCGGGACGCGGCCGCGGGGCCGTGCGTGGTGCTCGCGGTGGAATTGAACCGAGCGCTACGCGTATGCAAAGGAAATCAAAGCCGTCAGTAAAGGCAGGCAATTTATTTTTGACATTCTTAGTAGAGAGGAATCATTTTGTAAACGTAAATCTATACTGCAAGGTCCATTTAACCAGCTTTGAATCAGTCTGACTAATTACAGAGCTGTCTGCTTAGATTAACACCCCGTCCCCCTTGCTCGGCTCTTTGTTTGCATCTCATGGATATTTTTTGCATCTTAGTCCATTACATGAAATCAAGCTGCTGTTCCTCCTGCCACCTCTGCTGCCTTCCATTATCCCACTGCCTCGGCGCTCAGGTTTTTACGAGGAGCAGTGTCAGATGTGTCACTCGGTTGAATCAGTGCAGTGAACAACACTAACACGGGCGGGGGGGTGGCAGAAGAAAGGACCGGTCCTTGGAGCACCAGCTCTGAGCCTGAGATGCCTTTGTAGAAATTCCCTCTGTTCTTTTCAAAGGCTGCTGAGTGGATGAGGAATGGCACTGGCGCAGTTCTGGTTTAAATCTGTTTTTCTCATGATGCTCAGATGTATAAAAAATGTCGCTGGGTTTTTATTTCGTGACGCGTCACGAGCGAGGTGGTTATCAGAGACACCAGGAAGTCTGGTGGGTACCCTCTTGCTCTCCCTTTCTCTCCCTTTCCTTTTACTGTCTTTCAAGGGCTTTAAAAGAAATCGAGCCGTTCAGATTTCCCATCGGTCCTTATGTAACTCTGCCCAGGGCCACATGTAGGAGGCAGAGCTCGGAGCGGACCTGGGATGACAGTACCTGGCTGGCTGCTTCCCTGGCTGGGGCTGTTTTGCCTCCCACAGCTCGTAGCACTTCATCTCTCTCCCTCTCTTGTTCTTTATCCTTCCCCCTCCCTTTTTTCTTTCCTCGGTAATAGAAGCTTCCAGGATGAACATGACAATTGCAAAAATAAAACCTAAATGGCCAGTAAGCCTGGAGTAGACAGACAAGCACTGGATCACCGCCCCTCGTGGTCGGGAGGCCCGACCCTCTTCGGAGTGGAGCCTTTATTGTGTATCGACATTTTGTTTATTTACACGTGGATAAAGAGCTTCTGAAAAAGACAAACGGCTTTTGCGTGTTAGAACCAAGGCCAAAACCCGAGCTCGAACCTGCACCCTTGAGTTCTGCTCAGGTCCCGCTCCCGTGCGCGCGGGGCTCAGAGCCGCGGGGCCCGGGTGGGGCAGGTCAGCGCCCCTCGACGGCTGGCATTGCTTTCTCACGTGATCCACGTCCTCGCTTTTCCGGGGGGCGTTTCCCGCCGTCGTATCTGTGCCAGGCCCCGCGTGCTGGCGCGGTGGGGACTGCCTGGGGTGGCGGTGGTGCAGCGGCCCCCAGCCGCCGTCCCAGCGGTGCCGTCCCCAACGTCGGGGCGAGCCTCCAACTCTCAGCAGACCGGGCGTGGGAACCCTTCGGGCGTCAGCTGAGCGAGGGACCCTTTCCTTTGCAGAGGACGGAGTTAGGTCGTTGCCTCTGCGCTTTGCAGAACGCTTCATCGCGTGCTGGGGAGTTTTCCTGGCAGAAGAGCGGGTCCCTCGGCTGAGGCAGGCAGGGCTGCCCTGCGGCACGCACGCTCCTGAGCCTTGTTACCTGCCTTCTGCGGCCCGAGTTTAAAACCGGGCGGTCCACGTCTCTTTTCTGTTGGTTTGAGTATCGGGCTTAGCAGCTGTGCAGGGCGAGAGGCTGCGTGCTGGCCGAGGAGCCCTTTCTTCCTAACTCAACACCTTATATTTAGATGCCTCCAGAAACACGAAAGGAAATGCAGTAACAGCTTGCTCTGTCATTTACCATCGATTGTGACTCATCCCAAATCCCTATTTTAGTTCCCGTTTTTGTTAGTGCAACCACTTTAATACTGTCCAAATGGCTCAAGTCCCAAGTGACAGTGTTACAACTATCAGACGTTGTGAGGGTTAGAAGGAGGAATAACAAATTAAAGGTTTGCCTAAAAGCAGCAAAATGAAACGTTCACAGAATTTTGTCAGTTGTTGCAAATGGTTATTAATTTGATTTGTACTTTGAATCTGTGAGTCCCTTCTGCTGAAATACCAAACAGCAGATATTCTCATTAAATAACAAATTGGCAGTTGAGGAACCGATACAAATGTCAATAGGAAAGACTCAGCCAGACTTATTGCTTCACAAAGGTGCAGGTCCTAAAGCTTCATTTTTAACATTTAGATGTTTGGTAAATTTGTAGAATATGTAAAACCCTGAACATTCAAGCTGAGTATTAATGCTTAAAACATCAATAAAAAGAACCATAAAGGTACAAGCCAGTAACGGGGGGTTTATACCACTTAGTGTTCTCGTTCAGGCAATCCAAAGACGTTATCCGTTTGGCCTTTTCAGATTTTTTTTCCTTCGGGAGCCTACAAAACTAGCAGTTTGACTGAAGTTTACTGAGATTTGCTTTAATTTATTTTGGTTTCTCCCACTTTCACTTTACAAGCCCTTGCAGAGTTCACAAAGAAAGACAAAACAGAGACAGAATGCCCATGGAGGGTGTTTTTGAGCTCTTCCCTTGATGTTTTCTTAGATGTCATTATGATGTTTGGAGTTCTAATGAATTTTCTCACATAAGATCAAAGAGTTTGAGTTGATGGATTGTCATGTGCTGTGGGGCTTTGTTTTGTTTTGTTTTTTTATTATTTTAGGTGTGAGTTTCAACAGTGTTTATACCCAAATTTGGAGAGTACTCCTTCACCTAGCTGCCGACCCCTATCCCGATGTCTCCGACTTGGCTATGAAAGTTCTCAACAGCATTGCCTACAAGGTACGTCTTCCTGTTCCTGCCTGTCTGTGAGGTTCTGTACGTGCATTTTTTTCATGCTTAGGCAAAGTGTAGGCAGACCGAACCGAGTGGGTCCGTTGGAGGGCTCTGCCTAGTTGAGTCTGGATCTGTTGCAGAAGGAGCGTTTAATGCTTCGAGATAAGCACACCTGTGATCAGGTAAAATACAGTACATGGGGGAGGGCCTGGGATTGCTCTAGGGTATAAATTCAGACCTTAGACAGTAGGTCTTGTTTAGAAATCTACTTATCTAGATCAGTCCCTGGGAGAAACCTTAAATATACTTCATTAAATTATCCGTTTGCAAACTGATTTAGATTATGCAAGTGGGACTGGCCTGCAGACTGAAGCCACAACGGCTCTCCAATCCAGGTGAACTAGTACATGTGAGTCAGCATGCAGACACCCCTGCCACTACTCACCTCTCCAACCCAGGCCTAACCCGCCTAAACCACCATCCTCATCCCATTTCATCCTCCAAGGGTGACAAGATGTCCCTGGAGGCTGCCATCACCGCTGGTTCAGAATCGCCAGCTTGGGGAGCTGGAGAGGCACCCTCGCCTTCCGCCCGAAACGAAGCGCCAGGCCACCCCAGAACATCTTCTCACCAGCCGCCCTCCTCCTGCCCCAGTCGGTGTCGAGCAGCTGAGCGCAGCCCCCCCCGTGCTTTGTAGCTGCTCAAGCATCCAGCCCATGAGCCATTGCAGCGCAAGGTGACGTCTCTTACTGATGGTTTCCAGCCAGTAATCCGAAATCTTCAGACTTAGGCTTCTAAACTGAAGTTGCAGTAAGAGATGCCAGCATTGTACGCTACCATTGTAATGCCTTAGAGATTTCTTGCTTTTAAACCTGATTTTCTATTGAGAAAATAGTTACTTATTTGAACTCTTTTATTTAAGTATACGTGTCAGTGAGTGGTAAAGTCTGGGATTTGGGATAGAGGATTGTTTTGACAGTGGGGGCAATGAGATCAGCCCTTCCCTGATGATGCAGGTGTACAGCAAATTACTGTCAGGCCAGAGACGTCAAAAGGAGGTGAATCAGAAAAGGTGAAACCTTTCCCTCTATCTGCTCTAGATGCATGGAACTATTTTGGTTTTGTATTCTGGAAGGTTCTTTGCAAAATGAAATGTTACTCCTACTATGAGATTAAAAGAGAGATAAAGAGGAACCAGATCCGCTTTTCCTGTCTTAAATATTGTCTCAGGGTTTCCCCCTGTGCTAGTGGAGAAGTGTCGGTGTTGAGATGCTGCCGTGCCCTGCAGACAGCTGAGGGTCTGCGGAGCCAGCGGGGGCTCTGATCGTTGCTGTGATGCCCGTAGTGAATGTCGTGGCTCATTTGGTAAATCCTGTGTTGATTCCGACAAGTTTGGACCTAAAGGTCTTGGGTGGGACCGAGTGGGTGGGTGTCCTGCATCTCTGCTCCGCTTCTGGGACATCAGCTCTGCCCCGGCTTCCAAAGGCAACGGCTTTTCCGATGGCTTTGCAAAACAATAAACATTCCCATTTACCAGGTTATTTCTTCGGAGATGCTTCAGGGAACAGAACTGATTTGTTCTTCTTTGCCGTAGCCATAAGATTCATAAGGAAAGTATTTAACTGTGCAATTTTGTCCAGCAGTTTGGGCAGCTACATGTAGAGTGGGCTGACTGCTGTGCGCTTCGTGATACTGTGGGCTTTGCTTTGGCCACCACCACCTGGCTTCGGTGGCTGCTAAAAAGGCTTTTTTATTAAAAAAAAAAACACCAAACAACCAAACCTAAAAACTAAACTATTTAATAGCCCACCACAATGGAAGTTAAGGCTCCAGATCCTGGGTTATGCTCTGGCCTTTATTCATTTCATTATGGACAAAGCTCCCGCTGCGAGCGGCGCTGCCAGGATTTGCAGCCTGAACTCTGTGTCTCTGCTGGTGAGAGCTCAGACGGATTATAGGAGTTGTCTGATGGGTGATGCAAATTAGTAACAATTAAATTCGTGTTAACTGTTTCCTGAGATCTTTCCTTGGTGCTAAAGGAGCTTTGTCGGCTGTAAAAGGGAGGAGCCTGGATGCCCTTTGGTCCTCCCGAGTATGTGCAAGCAGTGCATTCTCCATACTGTTTGCATGAGAACACAAGTTTCTTTTATTGCTTAAAAATACTCCTTCAGGTGAAGCAAAGCACTTGAATATTCTGGGGGTTTAACCCTTTTGTTGTAATTAATACAAAATTCAGGGAACGAGAGGTTTTCTTTTGGAACTTGGCAGCTGCGGTTTGCTTGCGCAGGACGGAGCGAGCGCCGTGGCCGGCGCGATGCCGCGGGGCTGGGAGGGCTCAGCCTGCAGGCCGGGGGCTTGTTGCGCCTCCGAAGGTCGCCACGCTCCGGGCTTTAAGTCTTCACGGTGTTTCAAGGTCATTTGGAGCGGGCAGGTGTTAGTCGTGTCGGCGGGTTGCCGTGCGGGCGCTCAGGCGCCCGGGCAGGGCCGCGTGCTCGGGGAGCTCAGAGGAGCCGCTGCCGCGCTCTGAACCCCCCGCAGCCAACACGGGGCCAGCGCTGCCCGTCTGGGGACCCTCCAGAAGTTCAGTCTGTGAGTCTGCCTTTGTAAAACACCCATTTGCGAGGCGCTGCCTGAATTTAAAGCAGCATTTTTGTTTTCAAATGAGACCAGTCCTGTTCCGTGTTTTGAACGGAGCCACGAATGTAGATCTTCATCTCCAGGAGAGCTCCAGTGGTCTTTAAATAGGGCGATGTCTTTCTGAGCAGCCGGTGAGTAGGTTGCACAGACGTGCATGCTTCCTGGATGTGAAATGTGCCGCTTTATTTCATGGGCTGATTAGACACCGCGAGTTCTCACACAGATTGCGGCTGTGTTGTGATTTATGTTTATGATGCAGATTGGAACGGTACAACTCTCATTCCCAGCCTGATCTTTTAAAAAATCCAAAAATGTGCTTTTTTTGCACGTAACCAAAACAAACAAAAAGGACACAGTAATCAGCGCTGGCCTTTTAAGACTTTTTGAAATTACAGTTAATTAAGGGAAGTTTGCTTCCTGCCAGGTTGCTTCATCCAGCTGTTTGTAATGGAAGGCTTGAGGCCGAATTATCCCGGGAGTTACTCCTCCACGACATCACTCCTTGGTGCAGGCTTTTCTGTGCATGAGCAAGTAATTCTGACAGTCTGCTCTTTTTTTAACCAGGATTCAATTTGCAAAATTATGGATTGCCATCTCCCCTCCTGAAAAAGAGATGATTTGACTGGCAGAGGAGCAAATCCCCAGGAAACAGGGAGCTGCTGCCTCCAGCAAAATACAGTCATATCACGGAACTGTGGCCCTCACACTGCTCGCTGCCTCCAGAAAAGAAATTGCTTTTTTATTTTTCCTGGGAAGAGGGAGGCTGTCTGCCACACTCATCTGTGTACCCCTTCAGCAAATTGTCATGAGCTGACCCTGTCCCTCTGCTGTGAAACAAGGTGACCTGACCCATTTCAGGTGGCAGAGACCTCCCTGGGAGAATCTTAAAACTGAGCCTTCCGTGACTAATTAAAATTAGTTTTGAATAATAATATGCCACTAGTTTCTAAATTGTTTCTACCTTCTTGCCATTCCCATGGTGTGATTGTCTGCCCCAGCCCCATGTAGCAGCACCTGCTCACCGGAGGCCCCGCTGCGTTCCTGAGAGACGAGTGGCCTTTCGATCCTCTCCCACCCCCACATGAAAAGGAGGAAAATAACACAAAATGAGCCAGTCTCGTCCGAGGTGGCTAGCTCAGGGGGCAGCCGGGCTAGCCGGAGGTCGGGGCACTTCTCTTGCCAGCGGTGTGCCGCAGCGTAGGTGAGCTGTGCCGGGAGCGGCATCGCCGCCCCTGCGCTCTGCAGCCAAACAGACGCTGGTCAGGAGGGTTCAAAGCCCGTCGAAGCGAGGGAGGTGGAAACCTGGGAGGGTGAGGTCAGCTCAGGAGAGGGCAGGGTGCCCAAGCGCCGGCGCCTCGGATCTCTCTCCGCAGCAGAGGTGTGTGGGCTTTGTGCGCTGCTGTTCACGCTGGCTCTTGGTCCTGCTTTGGAGAGGCATTCACTTGTAAAAGCCCGCTGCCTGCCTGGGCTCCAGAGGACCGTGTGTGCAGCTCTGGATTTTGAGCGCCCTGTGTTTCAGTAGCTGCTGGTCTCACCTGGCTCAGCTGGGTTTCAGCTGGACACCAGCCCTAGTGTGTGTCCCCCCCCCAGACCCTGCTCAGCTCTCGTGCTGCAGGACGTGTGCGGATTTTCTTACTGTGCAGAGAGAGGATGAAAGTCGTCTTGCCCGTGGGATGGCCGTTTTGTGTCCCTTCAGGTTTTTTCGTGCCAGTCTGGGGCTTCCTTTAAAATATATTTCAATATGGGAGAAATTTCAAACGTCTCGCAGAAGGTGGGGTGCTGTGGAAGAGGGCGAAAGGAGTCTGTAAGCAACGGGAGGCTTCTCCCTTCCCGAAGGGGAGCCTTGTTTGCACGCCGTGAGCAGCGTGCTCAGCCCGGAGGAGTGCGAGATGGTGAGGTGGCTGTCTGTGCGCTTTTTTTTTTTTTTTTTTTTTTTTTTTTTTGAGGCTTTCCCCAGGAGTAAGGACAATAATTTTTCAGGCTTTTTCAGAAACAGGTCTCTTGTAGCTGGTGGAAAGGGCCCCCCTGTCACAGCCCTCCTTAGGGGAGGGGGAGCAGCAAACAGGAGGCGGCTGCGGGCAGCTGCCAGATTCTCGAGGAGAGTTCTGCCTCAAATCAGGGTCGCGCGGGCTTGAGTTCTCGTGGTGGCAAGAACGGCAGCGCCCTGGGCGAGGGGAAGCCCGACTGCTGAAGGGGAGCCCGGGGCTCTGCCTGCCCGCGGGCTGCGCAGGGACGGTGCGGGTCCTGGGCTGCAGCTGGTTTAGGGAAGAGGCTTATGTGTTAGTCAGAGCCATTTCCCTGTGAGTAACAGAAGGGTACTTACTCTCTGGTAAGTGTTTTCTGACTAAAAAGGTAGTAAAATCATCTTATGTGTTGGGAACTGCACAGGGGCTTTTTTTCATATACATTTTTAAACACCCCCACACAGCGACAGAGAGCTTAACTTCATTTAACCCCAGGTGTGCAATTGTGTTAGATAACAAACAACTGCGGCCGGGGTTCTGCAGTCTTGGCTGCTCAGGACTCCGCTGTGGTTTTTTTATCTCTAGGCAACAGTAAATGCTCGCCCCCAGCGCATCCTCGACACCTCCTCGCTGACTCAGTCTGCCCCCGCCAGCCCCACCAACAAGGGCATGCACATCCACCAAGTCGGGTAAGCGCCAGTGTCACCCTCCGGCACTTCGGGGTGGGGTTCGGGGGCCCCGCTTGAGCCGCCGTCCCAGTTAACTGCCCCCGGGAGAGAACACTCCGAGGTCTCAGTAGCTTCTTGTCTTAGAGCTGGTGAGGTGTTCAGAAACAAAAGCTCTGGGAAAAGGTGGGGACTTTCTTCCTTTTATCCTTTTTAGGACAAAGAGTAACAAGCCACAGTAGTTATTTAAAGATGGATTGAAAGGACGAGCTAAATGTTGCTGGTTTTACTGGTGCACTCTGGCCGGGCTCTGTGGTATCCAGATTTCCCATTGAAGTCTGATCTGTATTTTCTGCCCTTTCAGCTGATAAAAGCCAGGGTTATCTGGTGATCAACAAGCAGTGCCTTAAGCTGCAAGAAAATAGCGATAATGGTATGGGCCAAGCTAGGATTTGGAAATTTTATTATTTCCCCAAACCTGCTCTCCAAGAGAAAACACCACGGTGCCGTAATCGGGGAGCGCCAGTAAGGCGTGGAGCTGGAACGGAGGGGCCAGAACTGCACAGTGGTGGTTTTTTAGTGTTTTCTATAGTATCATGTAACTGTGCAATAAGGTGCGAAAATCTCAGTTTACACGTAAATCAAAATGCTCTTCTGTGGGCTGACAGGACTTCCAGTCTCCCCGTGGAAATCCAGGGTGAGTCTCGGTGCCTTAGGTCAGGCATCGTGACCTGTGACTGTTGGGCCCGCAGGTTCCCAAAATGTTCATTTTTTTGATCCTCACTCTGGAGTTGGCACAGTCAGGGTTCACTCTTGCTTTGGGGTTTGTGTGTCTGTCGGAGGGGACGGGGGGGATTCTGTTCTTTTGGTTTGTTTTTGTGGAGGAAGCACAGCAGTGATGGGTAAGCCTTAAAAGACAGAAACCAAGTAAAAGTGACGTAACTCACACACGGGAGTCTCGTGTCCAGTGATCCCTAAATCCGTTCCCTCTATTTTTTGGTCTTTAGAGGGTCACCTCCAACCACCAGCACAAGCAGCTCCAGCCTGACCAACGACGTGACCAAGCAGCCGGTCAGTCGGGACATCACGTCCGTGCGACCGGCCAACGTCGGCAGCGTGGGCGTTCAGTACACTCCCCACTCCCACCAGTTCCCCAGGACAAGGAAGATGTTCGACAAAGGGCCAGAACAGGTGAAGAGACTTTCCTTTCAGAGCTGAGCGCTTCCCCGCTTCACTGGGGTTTGTTCCGTGTTCTGTTCTGTGTGGTTTATTTCTGCATTTTATCTCTTGTTTGCTTCTAGCTGCTGTTAACTCCAGATTGGCTTCCTCTAACCAATCAAATAAAAACGGATTGCTTTTTTTTTTTTTTTCCGTCAGGATAAATTTTGTTTTATAGCTTTTGATAGAGCATTCTTCACTTCTGCTGCTAAGAAGTGTTTAATCAGAGTTGATTGCTTAGTCTTTCATAAACATTTGTCTGCATGAGTGATAACGCAGAGCCAGATCTGTGACCCTCACTGCTTTTTCTCCGACCTCAGCAAAGCAGGGACTGAGGAGGGAAAGGGGAGATTCTTCTTCGTTTGACATACGAAGTGACATTCCTCTCGAGAGTCTGGTCAGTGCTTCTGCAGCGGAACATTCACCTCCTTTCCGGCAGCCCGTACCCACCCCATGCTGGGCAGCCCCTCTTCACTGTCCATGAGGAAGGATGCCAGTCCAGGCTGTTACTGGGAAGAGCGAAGCTCCTTACAGGTCCCGTGCTGGGGGCGAGCGGCTGCGCTCGGAGCGGCGAGGGCCCTTCCCGTGCAGGCAGCGAGGGCTGTCTCGCCTTTCAGCGTTCCGTAAAGACAGCCCTCCGTCCTGGGGGCTCTTCCGTTTGCAGAAGCACGAAGGGCTGGTGTGGTGCCAAGTCGAGCAATTAGTCAGATTTTAGTATGCACAAAGGATGCTGCGTGTCACCTGCGGATGGCTTCAGCTCAGCCACTCGGGTGAACACGGTGGGGCCTGAGCACGCCGGGACATGCCCGTGGCCATCACTTGGAGATCGGGACTGTTGCTTACCGGGGCTCGGGGTTCTGCAGGACTCGGCCACCTCCCTCTCCCTCTACTTCTGCGCGTTTCTGGGATTTTTGTGGTGTGGGCTCTGTGCCTGGGGGGAAGCTCTAGTACTGCCCAGGGCGGGGTGGAGGGGGGGCCCTGACCCTCCTTCTCTCCCCCTGGGGCTGTAAAAGGGCAGGACTGTCCCGGCCGAGGCCTGTGCCTCAGCCCACGGCACAGGTGGGCAGCACGGCTTTCCGTGTCCTGGGTGCTGAGCAGTGACTGCTCTTCCCTTCCCTCGGCACTTCTGCCTCTAGTCAGGGACCTCACAGAAGCTCCCGGAGGTGGATGCTCAGTTCTGTGTGTGATTACAAGGAGGAAATGTTGAAGCCTTTGCAGCAACAGCTTCACTTCTCATGGGGACGGCAGCACTAGCCTGGATCCTGTTTTCTGAAAAAAATGCCGGAAACCTGAGTGAATGGAGTACTTTCTCCATTTTCTTTTTGGATGTCTTGCGCTTCGTAGCAGATATTCAATCCATATACGCCCTTGATCTGGAGCTGCGTCTGGCTGCGCTTTATCTTGAATCATCTTCACTGCTCCACTGTTTCTCATGCCAGATGCTTGGGAGTCCGTGAGAAAACTCATCCTGGGACTTGATTTTGATGATGCGCTCATGCTTCAGCCCTGATTCATACGGTAGCCTGATTATGTCTTGTGCTGTGCAGACGAGGGAATTGTCGCGTTTCCAAAGAGCTAATGTAATGACAGGGATCGTAGAGCTAGATGTCAGAAATGTCATATCCTTGGCAACCTGTTGGAGCTTTTTTCTGCCCGGGGATGTGTTGAAGGCTGGGGATTACTATGTGTGCATCTTGCCTGCGTGAACGGCAGGGACGTGGGTTAACATCCTGCTCTCTTTCTGGACAGACCACTGACGATGCCGATGATACCGTTGGACACAAAAGTTTCATTTCGGCCACAGTGCAGACGGGGTTTTGTGACTGGAGCGCCAAGTATTTTGCTCAGCCGGTCATGAAGGTAATACTTGGTTATCTCTGTGCGTGCTTTCTGAACCACGGCACTGCAGCTCCTGAGAAGTGCTGGCGTCCTGAGCGCAGGCTGTGCCTCCCCCTCCTCTTTCCCCCTTCCTCTTCCTTCAGTCTGGCGAGGGAAAGGAGAGGGCTCTGTACTCGAGTGTGACCTCAGAGCTGTGCTCTGCTTACAGGTCCCTGGTAGAGACGCCTTTAACTTGAAAAGGAGAAAGTGATAGTGGCTGGACATCCACGTGACTGCCTGGGGGAAACTTTGGCAGCATCACTGTTGGTTTTTAAAGATTAAAAAAGAAAAAGTTCTATTATGGCAAAGAATGAGGGTGGTAATGACCAATCTCCACTGAGATCTTTTTAGAAGCGTGTTCTGGTAACTGAGTTGGCTTTGAGTGAAATGAGAGATACACTGAAGCCTTGTCCCAGGGAAAAAAAGCAAAACAGAGCTCTTGAGAGATGGGCAAAGATCATCAGTGACTGGAAAGAGAAACTGTTAAATTCCCAGAATCTTTTAGCCAAAGATCAGGTTTCAATTTTAAGTATGAAATGAAAGCAAGCAGTAAATCTTGCCTTATTATAAGCCAACACGATAAAGCAAGCCTCCAGGAACCTGGGGAGTGAAGCAGCACAAACTGTAACAGAACTTTCAGCTTAATTTCTTTGAGGTACTGCAGTTTCCATGAATAATAATGCACAGCCGGTATTAATACCATTACCTGAGCAGCTCCACAACGGGTGTTCGTATCCCACCACTGATATTTAAATCTTAATAATGAAGAAATCTTCCATTTAATGTGCTGCCTCATCCAAGAATTGCCACCGAACCATCCGCCACCGCTCCCTCCGCGCCTGTGTTGAATTGTTCGGTGAGGAGGTGAAGTAATTGCCCCAAGTTGAAGGGGATCAGCAAAGGAGTCGCGTAGCAGCCAGTGTGTGTGTGGCTTTGATTTCTTTAAAGAATCACCAGGAGGACAGACTCGATGGTAAAGCGATTGCTTTAAAGCTGATTCCTCGGCTCAGTGACATTAACTTTCTTGTGATATCATTAGCAGAATAATTCATTAGGACATGTGGCTGGCCTGTGGGGCTTGGTTTGCTAGGTCAAGCTTTAAACCAAGGCTTTCTCTCATCAGCATGAGTTTTGGTGTCTCGATTCAAGTCCAGAAGAGAGTACAAGAGGGGAGGAGGAGGAGGGGGGATGTTGTTCCGTGTCTTTAGTTCTTATTAAAAACATTTGTCTGCTTTTTAAGGAAAGCTCTTCCCAGTGAAGAGTGGTGTCTGTCTTAATAAAATAAATCAGGGTAGACAGCGAGCCAAAGGCAGGATCAGTGCTCTGTGTGGGGGTTTACTACTCCCTGTGCTAAAATTAGGGAATTAGGGGAGGAAATAAACAATGCGGAGCATTTCTGTACTCATCTGCAGAAGCCGGGAAAGGGGGCGCGTGGAAATGGAGGGCTTCCCCACACCCCCCGCTCTGTCTCTTCAGCTTTGGCAGCAATGGTTCGTGTGATCGTTTCCTAAGTGGTTTTGTTTGGAAATACTGGCTGGGGTTGAGTTTCCTGAGCACGGACTGTCCTCGGTCGCAATGTTTTAGGTAAAAAGTTTAAGCAAAACAAAATCTATTTTCTAATAAAACAAGGAAGAGGATTGATTTCCCCATTGCTTCTGTAAAGCAGCTTTAAAAGGCCAAGTAGAGGGTTTCTGCAGAAAAAACCTGTGTGTTGTCCTAACAGGGAATTAGGTGTAACATGGCGTGCAAGGAGAAATCCTTCTACGAGAACTTTCTTTGGCGTTCCTTGATTGCAGCTTGTGTAATCAGCAGGACTGGCCATCCTGTGGTGGCTGAGCTGCTGCAGAGGGCTCCTTCCCTGCAACTGCTGTTCCTGCAGGAACAAAGAACACACAGCCCTGCCTGGTGGCTGTTGTCTTTTGGGAACTTCAGCCTCATGAAAAAGGCAAAAAGTAAAGTCTACTGAGTACCGGTGGAAAAAGATGACATTGATGTTTAATTCTGACACTTCATTGGAGATGCTGCCTACCATCATAAACAGGGAAAGGCAAGACAACTATTCCTGTAATGAATAAACATAAAATGACTGTGAGTGCATCTTAGTCATATTTAATTTATGAATTTAGTTTTGCTTCATAGACCTTGCTCCGAGACTGCCTTCACTGGAAAGATTGAGGGATTAATTTCCAGTGTAAATCACTGGCTCGGTTTCAAGCCATCATACCGAATTTGATTTATTGATTATCTAATCAAATAAACAGAGAAAGAAAATACTGCATTGTGAATTCTCGGTGTGCCAGGAAAAACAAGATACTCACCCTCTTCCTGAAAACTCCCGTGGCAAAAGGCTGTTCTGTGAACCACGGGCAGTCTTGGCCCGAGAGGCCCGGGGAGGCCTCGTGCCAGCTGTCAGGAAGCCCTGAGTCCGGGGGAGCGGGAGCAGCATCTGTCACTGCCAGGGCTGGCAGAACACGCAGGCAGGAGCCGGTGAGGATCCTGGAAGGTGAGAATTACACAAGCAATCCTTCCTGATAACTCCCTGCCTTAGCTTCAGCACCGTGCTTGGCCGGGGTCAGAGCCTGGTGGAGGAGTGAGCCTCCGTGCGAGGGCTGCGGGGACGCTCCCGGGGAAGTGCCGTGTCGACCGCTGGAGCCGTCTGCTGACCCCCCTGCTCCCCTCCGAACGCTCGCTGCCGCGCCGAGAGGCAGAGACAGAGCTAAAGGAGAAACGTTTCGTTGGGTTTCAAACGATGCTGCTCGGTGGGAGCTTTCAGGATCGTAACTGGCTCCTGTGCGAGTGGGAGCGGGCGCGTGGCTGATCCCCCCCGGGTAGCCCTGCCCGGGACAGCCGGAACCGGGCTCTGGCTTACTGAAAGGACTTTCTGAGGCTTAAACGGGAGCTGGCTGGGAGGGAGACAGGCATGAATCAATGGGCTTAAACAGTTCATTCTTTTGAATAATAATTTCTGTTTTCCCAGCCAGCAGCAGCTGGGCTGGAGGCCACAGCTCTCGGCTGCACACACGTCCCGACGCGCTCCCGCGCTTGTTTGTCGCCAGAAGCTCCCCTGTGACGTGTTCGGGGGGCTTCATATTTTCTTGGATTGTTGCTCCCTCCTGACGAGAGGAGCCGTGGAGCTCTGTCCTGGCCGTGGGAGCAAAGGGCTGCGTTTTACCTGCGGGCTCCGACTCTTCCTGCTCGCTGGGCGACGGGCTGAGGGCTCGGCCGGTCAAACCTTGCCTGTGTGGCAGCAGTACACTAACGGCCTGTGTCACGCTTAACTAAACTAGCTTAGAGCATCTCTGCTAGGTTACGCTTACTTGCAACGCTTTTGAGTTCAACAGAGTTTATTTCATTAAGAGTATTGTACGTTTACTCTCTGATAACACTTTAAAAGGACGCCCGGGGATTTTTCTGCATTGTTCTTGCCATTTTTCTTCTCTGAAAGCTCTGTGGCCCTCCCACAGAATCCTGCCAGGTTTCTTTCTATGCAGGCTCGGGCCCTGTTCCTTCTCTTTTTAACTTGCCTGTTCACCAAACTCCAACCAGCATCAATCAGCTTCACGATAACCCTGGGACTGGTGAGTCTGGATCTGAAGTAAGTATCTAGTGCTCAGCGAGGATATTTTGGGCGTTTTCAGCTGTGATCCCAGCTGGACCTGGGGGAAGGTTTTGGACACACACAGATCCTGGCGGAAGCATCTTTGCAGGAACCTCCCTTACCAGTTCCAAGGTGATGACATCCCCCGTCTGCAGAGCCTTTGGCACAGAGACTGCGGTTGTTTGAGTCAACTGCACCGAAGCCAAGACTTTAACATATGCCCTTAGTGTTCTCTTACTGCAAGGAACTGACTGCCTCGTGCAGGGATGGGTGGAAACAACCCCTCCACAACATGGTGATCCCACGGGCGAGCAGCTGGGACTCCCCTTTGCTCACATCTTCAGGGGATGAAGAGGAAGACAAAGGTGGCAAGTGTCTGAGTGCGGGGGCAGAGGCCGCCCGAGAGCAAACGGGGATTGGGGGAGCTGCAGGGAGGTGCCCAGGCACCAGGAGTGGACCGGGCCAGGGGAGGGCACCCTCATTCCTCCGCTGTTCTGGGGGAGGAAGGGCTTTGCTGGGATGGCGACCAGCTTCCAGGTTTGTCACAGTCAAGCAGCACACCAGCACTGCGGATGCAGACACGGGAACTGACACCAAACCCAAGGGATTAAGTAGGATTCCATGCAGGAAGATCCAGACGGGGCCCTTCTCTCCCCTCGTCAGTTGGTGCCTCACTCCTGCGCTGGATCTCGTAACGTGCTGGGGATCTGAGGTGGTGAAATGATCTCTCCCCAGCGTTCTCCTGGTACTGAGTCAGCTCTGGCTGCTGCCCTGCGCCGGCGGTCGGGCTACGTGCGGGAGCTGTGTGTGGTACCAGGGGCTGGGGAGGTTTGGTTTCGGGGGGGTCCCCTGACCCGGCACAGCTCAGGTCACCGTTACTCACCCACCACGAGCGTTGTCTCCAGTGGCCAAAGCAATCAGAGGCCACAGCTAACGAGATACGGCAGGATTTTGTCATTGTCAGTTCTGCCCAGACAGCAGAGAGGAAAGCCTGTAGACGGTGGAGATGCCTTTATTTCCTATCTAAGGAAATGATAATAACCACTGTCATCCCTTTTTTAAGGACCTGTGGGTGAACGCAGGGCTTGGGGATGCACCAAAATGCTGCAGTTGGGAGGACAGCAACTGCTCCAGACACTGCCAAAAGATGGTGAGGTTTCAGTGAGGAGAGAGGACATGCTGGGCCCTGCCTGCAGGCAGCCTAGAGAGGAGGAGGTGCAGGAGCAGCACAAGAGGGTGGGGAGGAGCCCCTGCATCCCCCTGCCCCTGGGGAGAGCGCTGCAGCCCCGCAGGGACGGCCACGGAGGGGCTGGCGGTGCCACGCCGCAAGGGCGTTCTCACACACGGTCTTGGAAGGACCCGTACGTCCATTTTCAAACCAAATAAATGCTCTGGTGTTGCTGGGGAGGAGGAGTTGGGCTCTGTTTACCACAGAACCCTGCAGTCTCGCTGCGCGCGTCGTGCGGGCCTGCGCTTGCCTTTCTTGGGGCCTTTGGGCTGACGGTTGGACGTTTGGCAGTTTATTGTCTCCAAAGCAATCGGTGCACACAGGTTTGGCTTAGCAAAGCGGCACTGGAGGTTTCTCACCAGCCAGCGTGTCCCCAGAGATCTGTCATCCCGCCGGTGACAGCCTGGGGGGGGGCGGTGGCCACGCTTCTGTCTCGGTTTCTTGCTCAGTCCCTTTTGCCATCTGCTCCCCCGCTTGTAGGGGGCACGCAGGGCACGCTGCGCAGGCAGGGCTTCCAACAGAAAGAGCATTTCTGCCCCAAAAGCCCTTCGCTGCTGTCAGAGGGGCCAAGCAGAAGGCAGGGAGCTCGGGCGGCCCCCGGGTGGCGGATGGAGGGTGTTTGCCGGGCTCAGTGGGAGCCTCCTGGTCTCTGGTCCGGGGGCCTGCACCCTCCCGGCCTCTCGGCAGAGTATTTCATCCTCCAGTCGCTGGCGCTGAGCGAGCTTCCAGCCCCGTCTGAGCCTTGTCTTGCCGTACGCGAGCTACTGATGCTGTAGCGTCCGGGGACCGTGCCCTGCGAGGGCTCCCTACAGGAGGAATCTCACTGATACCGGATGATAAAAACAACTGCCCGCTCAGCCTCCTTGGAAGAGTTAAGTTATTTTTCTTCAGAGCTGAAAAGCCCAGCAGCTCCTTTAAAATCTGATATTCTTTATCTGCTCAAATGAAGAGTGCTTTGCTCAACTGCGTATTTCTTAGTCCTAACCTGTGAAAGCCGCTGGGTGCCTGTAGGAGAATTTACCATTCTGCTCATTCCCTTCCCTTCCCCTGGCCTTTTAGGTCTGTCTTTAATTTATTCCCAGAGAAGCTGGATTTTCATTAAGGTGTAGGTGTAATTTCCCTGCTCTCTGATGTATTTTATCTTAGGTTTGTTTATTGCTTTACATTATTGGTCATTTGTCATTGCCTTTCTAATAGATGATGTATTCTTGAAAAATCTAAATAGTAGTGCTTGCTTTTTTTTTTTTTTTTGCCAGGAGGAAAGGTAGAGGGTGAGTTTCTTGTTATTTATTTTAAAGAGGCAGAAATTCAGCTCAGTAATAGCTGTTTTCCAAAGCATACTGCATTTTGAAGATGGTCTCTATAATAGTGACAGATGATTTAAGTACTTTCTTATTCAGGAAAAAAAAAAACAATAAAAAATGTGTGTTTGTGGGGAGTGGGGAAGGAGTGAAAAGACTTTGTCTTTTATGTCTCTCTTCTCCAAGAGGCACTCCATTTGGAACAGCCGTCGTCAGGAGGAGCTGGATTAGAGTCTGGCAGCTCAGCCCTTTATTGATCCAAGGATGTTTCTGGAGCGGTGCTGTTCCTGGTCTTGGGTCATTTTTTAAGCGTGAAATCAGACACATCCGTGCGTAACTCCTGAGGTGCTTTTGGGGATGAGATGGTGTGAGTTTATTCCTTCTGATCCCGTCCTTTGGAACACCCGGGGTCTCTGCCGGCCCTCGGGACCAGCACCTTGACCTCTCAAGTCCCCGGCAGGAGGTGCCGTAGCGCAGGAGCAGATTCCCCGCTGGCCGCCTGGCTGGGGTGTGCGGGAAAGCGGCGGAGTACGGCGGGGCCCGGGGCTGTGGGCTGGGAGTAAACGCGGTAAAACGGATCGGAGTGGCTGTCTGCTGCTCCAGGGCCTCTCTCCGATTTCAGGTGGAAGTTTGGGTGTAATCACACCACGATGACACGGGGGCACCGTTTCCTTACAGCCAGTTCTGGTGTGGGAAACTGAAACAGTTGCTGTTACTGGTAAATGCGATGTTGGGAACTCGAGCATCTCGGGGATTTGAAAGTAGAGTAATGCCTTTTTTGGCCTGCAGTCATCTATTAAGAATGAAAGAAAGATTTTAATGTTTTCTCGGCTTTCTGCCTGTATCAAAGCTGTGTTCTTTCTTTAATCTGATTGCTACGTGATGCTTTTCACCTGAAAAGTGTTAAGCAGAGTAATCTGTATCGCACTGAAATCCGACTTGCAGTGTTCAGGGAGGAAGGGAGTGACGGTGACTGTGGGTACAGCAGAAGGAGGTTCCCTACTGACCCCTCGCGTGTGATACAGCGACGGGCGATGGGAATGTACGTGGCTCTTCAGAAACCCCCTGTCATTCACTTTGGAGAAATGCCGGTGACTTAAAACAAAATAATAGGACAGCAAAAGGAGAGGAGAGGAGATTACAGATGATGGGGAAGATTTAGACCAGAAAGATGCTCAAGTATTTAATAGCACGAGGTCCCGTGAGCTCCTCTGTTCACTGCCCGAAGCTGGAGACCCTGCAGAATTTATGGCTTAGTCTGACACGCGTGTGTGCGAGTGTGTTACAGAGGTGATTCACGGAGTTCTGATGGTTGCTGTTTCTCTGTGTTGTGAATATGCCGATACACTGAAAGATCCCAGAGGAGCATGACCTGGAGAGCCAGATCCGCAAGGAGAGAGAGTGGCGGTTTCTGCGCAACGCTCGGGTCAGGAAGCAAGCCCAGAAGATCATCCAGAAGGGTGAGTTGGTTCCCTCCTGCCCAGGCTGCAGGCAGCTTCTCGAGTCCGAGCACTGCGCGGGGCCAGGCCGCTGACCTGGGAAATCCCAGTTAGCCACGACCCCGCGCTGCCCCTCGTGCTGGAGAGGGGACGCGCTCCCCGTGCGCCGGCTGGGCCCCGCTGCTGCTCGTGTTCACCAAGTCGCTCACCTTGTGGCTCTCAGCCAGACCCGGGGAGCGGCCACTTGGGATGTCAAGTGTCTGGGAACGGAGCCGGGGAGGGTCCCGCAGGGAGCGCTCGGCGCGGGGTCGCCTGCCCAGCCCAGCCCAGCCCAGCGGCTGAGGACTCCCGCAGGAGGAGCGAGCGCTGCGGCGCCGGCAGCTGCCTCTGACGGGGCGGACGGGGTGCCCCTTCCCCGTGCGCGTTCCCGGGGCGACGGGCGGCAGTTGTGTGACAGTAGTAACCCCCAGGCCTCTGACAGATGCTCTTGATTCACCGTTTGGGCTTTTCCTCCCCGGCCTGTAACGTGCCGGGTGGATCCCGCAGGTTATTTCTCAAGGGGTAGAAGGCAGAACGTTGCAGGACAAACCCGGAGCTGCGGCCGGGCTCAGGAGTCTCAGGCGGTGTCTGACGTGTCGGCGCCGCTGGGACAGCCCCAGCCCCGGCAAACCAGCCCTGTCCTCTCACGTTCCCGCTCTGCTGAGCTCTGTGATTGCTTACGGCTTATATTCCGTTTTATTGTCAATACTTGTATGCACGGCTTTGTGTGCTGCTTACACGTTGCCCTCTGAGGTGCCTCAGGCTCACGTTTCGGTAGCGAGGTCTCTCCAGAAAGCCGACGGCGCTTTTATTTACGGCTCTTTATGCCTCTGTGAGGCAGCGGTTGGGCTGGAACTCCTTTAGCACAGGAATTTATTCCAATATAGTGGAACCCAATGATGTTTCCTCAAGAATTTGCATACCTAAATGATTCCTGCCTGTGTGCAGAAGCTGGGGGGGGGTGTTTCGGGGAGCTCCTCTCCTGGCATCCCCCAGCAGCATCCCCGGGGCAGAGCGGGCGGGCGGGGGCTGCTCCTCTCCCAGGGCACCCGCTGAGGCACACGGAGTTGGGAATAACGATGTGCTGAAGGAAGAACTGCCCAGGGCTCAGCCTCCTGCGCCTGCCTCGCCTGGAGGTTTGCTGCGCTCGAGTCAGTACAACGGTCAGCTTAATGTCGTGAAACCGCAGAATATCGTAAACCAGAGTAATACAGAAATGAAACTGGAGCCCAGGGTACGGCTTGGGAGATCTGTCTGAATACAAAGAGGGGAATTTTTCGTGCTTGCCTGAAGAAGTGAAATCTTTTTCTAGACAATGTTCAAATCTGGTTGCTTGACCTGAGCGACTAAACTGCCAGTATTCATTAAAGAAAAACGAAAATGTGAAATATTAAAGAGAATTAAAATAGACTTACGATCTTTTAATGAAAATTAGATTAAATGGATGCATTCTAAAACAAACTAGAACAGAGTAAATGTCTCTTGGGCTTACGATTTTGTGTGATGAATTCATGCTGTGCCAGAAAATTGCAGTGTCAGGGGTACCAGAGCTGTTTGTGAATAGCAAACTGTTCTGAAGAAGAGATGGGAAAGGTCTTTAACCATCATTTTAATGTCTCTATGGAAAATACATTTTTCATTTGCAAATTAACCTAAAAAGAACTGAAATGGAAGGTTAAATAAATAATCCACAAGTTAAAATGAAATACTGTATTTTAAGTTGGAAGCAGCACTCTCGTTGGGTTTTTATTTTGAAAAAAATGATGCTGATTTTTCTGTCAGCACAAGCTGGGATTTCTCTGGGCTTGGCTGTGCTGGCTCGCTGCCCGCTCTTTGGTTACCAAAGCAAAGGGCCCCCTGGTTTGTCACCACAATTTTTACTTTGTACCTTCGGACGCGAGACAATGAGGCTGGAGGAGTTGGGGCTGTCAGGTAACGGGGGTCTGGGAAGGAAGGAGGGAAGTGGCGGGGGTCTGTTGGTGAGAACTGGGGGGGACGAGGAGCAGCCCTGGGCAGCTGGGGGGGTCCGAGCCCCGTCCCTCGGGCGGGATGTCCCCGGGCCTGAGCCGCGGCTGCCTCCCGCCCCCCGCAGGCATCTCCCGGCTGGACGATCAGATCTTCCTCAACCGCAACCCGGGAGTCCCCTCCGTGGTGAAGTTCCACCCGTTCACGCCCTGCATCGCCGTGGCCGACAAGGACAGCATCTGGTAGGAGTTTCTGGGGGCTGGGAAGCGGCCGCGGGTGGGTTATCGGGGGGCAGGTCCCCCTGCAGCCTCCCGGGGCGGGGGGACGGGGCAGAGCCCCCCGGAGCTCAGTGAGGCTGTGAGGGGCTGGGTTAGAGCAGGGGAATCCTGGCAGGTTGACAGTGGCTGCTTACAGCGGCGCTTTCGCCCCGTTTCTTTCGCAGAAGGGTGACACAGGTTATTAATAAAATGATGCTGGATGCCCAAGGAGAAAAACGAATTGAATTGGTATCCAACACGTGTGATTTTCAGTTTTGCTGTGATGAGTAGATCTCTGTACAGCTTGCGCAGAGAACCAACAACTGACCTGATCTTTTTTTTTCCCCAAGTTTCTGGGACTGGGAGAAAGGGGAAAAGCTGGACTATTTCCACAACGGGAACCCTCGGTACACCAGGATCACGGCAATGGAGTACCTGAACGGACAGGACTGCTCCTTGCTGCTGACTGCCACAGGTAAAGCCCGTATTTTCTCATTTAGAGGGCAGGATTTGGGGCCTTTACAGAATTCCAGGCCATGGAGCTGTTCCAGGCCTCCTGCTCTCCCCTCTAAGGATTGGCCCGAGCTGATCCCCGTGGCTTGCCTGCCCGGTCTGAGCTCAGGAGACATTTCCAGGATCAAACCTGAAAGTTGCTTCTGGCAGTACTGAAATCTCTTCGCTGCTTAAGTAGGTGCCGCATTGTCAAACGGCGAACAAGTCAGATGCTTGCTGAGACCCTTTCCAATCGCAGCTTTATTTGTTACATCATCCCGAGTCTTCACCTATCGCTGCAAATTCGTGGTAACCTCCTCCTACGCAGTACCTCGGGCAACATCATGTTAGTTGGGTAAAAGCTGCTGTCCAGAGCTGCAAAGGAAATCGTGCTGCAACCAAAGTATAAGGAATCAAATTCTGTTACTTGCGCTGCTTTAAGCAGGCAGGGCTTATTTTAAGCACTAAACTCCTCAGACAGTTGCGACTTTCTCTCTCGTCCGTGTATCTCACCCAGCGTCACGTCAGGGAGCATGAAGAGCTCTTTCCCATTCACTGCTCTGTAAAGCTGTGAGTAAGATCTGCTTCTCTCCCGAGGAACCATTCTAAACCTGTCAGTCTAAGTGTTGTCAATAGCTTTTCCAACTTTGCTGAAATGTACAGGTTGGATATAATTAAGAGAGGTGGAAGAGGAGCCGAGAGGGCCTTCAGAACATTTTCCTTTCAATTTATTGATTCTCAGCACAAAAGTTTCACAGAAGGGGAACAAATTGAAAAAATACATGGTGTTCTTGAAAGATTTGCTGCTGATGGGCTGGGCTTTGATTCAGCTCCTTCCGTGGGGTTGTAGTTTGTATTTAGCAGAGTACTTTTGTGGCTCTTGGCACCAATAGCAAGGAGGAGAGAGACGACACCTCGAGAAAACGAATGGGTCAAAGAAATGGAGCGACATCTGATGCCAGGTGTTACTCGAGGGAAGGAGAAAAGCTCTTCCAGAACAGTTCCCAGTAGAACAATGCTTCAGGTTTTATGGATGTAAGATTAGAGAGGGATTAAGTTCAAGTGACGCTCTCAGTTTTGGACTTTGTATGACTAGAGTTCCGCTTCTCTTCTTCCTTTGTTGTGCACAAGTAATTACGAGAGTTGCACCAGCAGTGATGTTGCTTTGTGTTCTCTTTCTCTGTGCCCCCCAAGACGATGGTGCCATCAGAGTGTGGAAGAACTTTGCAGACCTGGAAAAGAACCCAGAGATGGTGACTGCCTGGCAGGGGCTGTCGGACATGCTGCCAACCACACGAGGTGGGTTCCCGCTAAGTTTTGTTGGGGCGGGGGTAAAACTAATTGGTGATGGTAGGATTTTTTCTAGGGATGGGGAAAGTAAAGTGGGTTTCTCAACTTCAGCCATCGGTGACATCCTTGTTCAACAGTCTCTGCCTTCTGGAATGGCCTTTTGCCAGGCCTTGGTGAGGAATTGCTTTTCCAGATCTCACAAACAAACCAACAAAACTGAAAGCCCAACGCAGCGACCTCACACACACGCTTACGGAGCAACCAGAGCAGCCTCCTGCTGGGGAGCAGCAGGGTGCCAAGTCCTTGTCCTTTCCAAGCTTCACAGCAGCCAGCTTGCCCGAGCCTTGGCTCTGTTCCGAAGCAGAGAACTGTAGAACAACGGTGGAGCCGGGCGCTGCCCCGCTCCGTGGCAGGAGGTTGTTCCGCCCCTTCGGGTGGGACGGTGGCTCCCGTATTGCCTCTTTCCTTCTGACGGGCTGCTCAGCCTTTGCACAGCTTTGCATGTTGCACCTGTGACCTCCTTTAGCCTCAGCTCGAATTTTGGCACTTGCTCTTCACTGTTTATTGTGGGTCAGGAGGTGGCAAGAGAACACGCGATCTAAATCTGACGCGTGCAGAAGGGCAGCACAGTCAGACATTGACCTGCTTTGAGCGTTAGAAATATTGGATAGGAAAAGATGTAAAAAGGAGCGCTGGCATCCTGCCACGCACAGGATGGAGCCAGAAGACCAGTTTGAGTAACCCTGAAGTCTGTTTTAGGACATGAAAGGAGGTGGATGTTTCATCCTCCCGAGGCCGGGTGCAGTACTAATGCTCTTAACGGCGATTCGCTGCCGCTTGAACATTTTTAATCAAGGCTGCTGGTGTTTCGGAATGTGCCGTGCTTCAGTCAGCCCTCGTGGGATTGATGCAGGAGTTGCTGGGTGAGGCTCCCTGACTCGTGCTACGCAGGAGGTCAGATGAGATGACCATCATCACTCATCCTGACCTTAAAATCTGACAGTTCTCATTTCTGAGCTGGTGTGGTTCATCACAGGAGCCTGACACAGCTCTTTTAGCTATTCATTGGATTTTCCTAGTGCTGCCTTGTTGAGCTCATATCTGTTATGTTTTCCTTAACACCTCATGGTTCATTTCTGGTGTTACATGAAAGAGGAACTGTATTGGAGGTAACTTCAGGCTCTGTGCCTCGCTGCGGTATGTGCACAAAACTGATTATAAGCTGCTGGAAGTTTGCAGCCTACTGTGAAAATTGCCACGGTCGAAACCTGCTCTTTCAGAGATGTCAGTAAAAGCAGGAGGAAAACGGCGGTAACGCACCGAGTGGTGGAAGGGCTGGATCTCCTTAGGCAGAGAGAACAGTGCCCTGCGGTCATTCAGGTTGCCCTTTGTCGTGTCACTTGCTCTGCATTTCTTCCTTGCCGGCAGCAGCTTTCCTGAGGGGTGTGGGTTGGCCTCGACCATCCCTGGGCTCAGGACCTGCCTCCCTTGGGGCTGGTAACAGCCTCACCCAGACAACGGGGAGTTCCCCGGCGCTGCCCCGGGCCTCGGCCTCTGGATGCCTCGTCGGTCGAGTTCGGGGAGGCTGCGCCTGAACTGGAGGCGAATTCCATCTTCCCGCGGCCCCTTGGCAGGGCGCGCGAGCGCCGACTCTGCCTTCCTCTCTACAGGCCTTTAATGCAGCAGGAGGGGTTGGGAGCATCAGTGTTTGACATTGCAAAATAGGTGAAGGGCTGAGGCAGGAGCTGATCTAGCTGTAAGAGCTGAGCGGTTACGCTTGCCAAAACAGCAGCGTTGAAACTTTGAAGTCTATTCTCTTCAAGATTATGGGGCTTTGCCCTTTTCTTTCCTTTACGGTTTTAAGAAGTCTGGGTCCTGTTTTCTTTGCCTTTCACCTTTGAAGCAGTAGAACTAGGTTCAGAAGACGAGGACAAGCTTCTTTGTGGAGAAATAAATGTAGTCACTTCAAAAGAGCTATGTGGATCGAGTCCCCTCGGAAATGAGACTCTCTGGAACAGTTGCCTTTTGCTGCCAAGACCATAGTTGTGGTCCAGCACTGGCTCACAGAACTGAAGGTACATCTTTGAAGCTGCAGAGCTCAGGAGTTTTACTGGAGTTTGTTTGCTCCTACTATTGATTTCCTTCTGTCCTCGCCCACCCTTTTCCCTGGTGTCATACTCATCTCTGAACTTAATAGTCATCTTGACAGCAACCAGAACACTGACTTTTCCAGGCAGTTTTCCCACTTAGGAGAGGAATATGCAATACCTCAACACATTGTTCAGGAGCTTGACGAGCATCCCTGGGTGGTCTGAGTAACGGGAGGTCAACAGTAACACGCTCAGGGGCTGCCTGAGAGGGGGCAGCAGAGCAGAGTGAGGCCCAGAACTTAAACTTTTACGCTCTGTAAAGGGCTTGGTGCTGCTGTGCAGCCCGAGGTAGGAGAAATGAGCTGATACAGCCAAGTTACTGTGTTAAACTTGGCCTCGGTTCGTTGCACTTAATAGTTGACTTGAGGCTCAGGGTAGGTGAGTCAGTTTAAACACTGGCGAACTGCTGTGTGGGCACCCTCTTTTTTTCTGTGTCAGATTTTTTTGATTTTGATCTTCTTTAGATCTGCAGTCAGGATGCACCAGGAAAGTCTCTCTCAGTCAAAATCAGGGTGTTGAAAGCAGCACTGGGACCAGGTGCTGTAGCATAAGGCAGCGACTGGGAATCTCCAGCATGAGAGATGGAAGGGGCCGAGAAAAAGGCAAAACGCCTGTTGTTAGTAGCCTGGTGTTTCAAACGATGGAGGGAAACCGAAGCATTTTCTGTCGAGCAGCACAGGAAGAGCATAAACCTGATGTGCTCTGAAGCGGTGATTTCGCAGCAGGAGGCTTTGGGAATTCTGGCAGTTTCTGTAGAAGAGCTCTTTGAAGGCTGCGGGCTGTGGGGGCTTGCGGAGCAGCACGGAGCCATCGCGCCGCGGAGCAGAGCTGCCGTGTTTTGGGTTGTGTCTGTGACAAAGGGAAACGAGCCACCGTCCCCTGGCCGGAATGGCTTTGCCCCCGAAAGCAGTACAGTTCGGGAATTTGGGAAAACACGGAAGCGTAAGCAGCTGCTTCCCGGCGAGCAGGCGCTGGCTGCTCCGCTCGCCCCTGCCCAGCTCGGCCGATGGCTGCGTCGTCCCTTCCCCAGCCCGGCAGAGAACCCGCCTCGAGCTGCTGCAGGCTGCAGGGCTCAGCCCAGCCTCCTCCTGCGCACCTGGGCGAGAGGTTCCAGGGATGCCCCACGCTGCCTCCCACGTCCCCGTCCGGTGCCAGCGCTCTCCTGCTGCCGGGGGGTTTGCCATGGCCAGAAAGGAGCCAGTGTCTGAGGCCCAGCTCCCGTGTGAGAGGGTCTGAAGGGAGCCCCCGTGATGGTTTGCACTCCCGCGTGCTGCTGAGGTCCCTGTGGGGCAGAGGAGCCCGGGGCAGCGGCGCTGGCTGCGGGGAGCCCGGACCTGCCAGGGCAGACGCCTCGTGTTCTGTGCTTGGTTTGATTTGTACAGATGCCATGAGTTATTCGGATTTCCGTCTGTCACTTCCTGATGCGTTTTACTTCAGAACAGGGACCAGATCATGCGAAGGATAGTCTCCTTGTTCAAGAAGAAATGTCAAATCTGTGCTGTTGTCAGCCAGCCAGAATACTCACTTCACACATGACAGGCGCCACCGTTGATGGCTTCCCAGGGAATGCTGTGATTGAACTAGTGCCTGCTCTCGGGATGGAGGCATGTGCTGCTCTTGGTGCTTCTGCTTCTCTTTTATGTTCTTTCCTTTAATTTGAGTTGCTTTTTCTAATCCTTTTTTTTTTTTTAAGATTTTATTTTTGCTCTGGCTGACCAACTTACCCTTAGCGTCAACCCCTTAATCCCTGTCTTCTCACAGGTCTGGCCCGAAGGGTTTCAATCTATCTTGACAGAAGTAAGCAGGGAGGTGAGTGCTTTCTTTCCTGTTACCTACGGTCAGCTGGGGTGGGAAGGAGCTCCTCGTCTGCCTCCGGGTTGGTTGGTTGGTGGTTTTGGCATTGTTTGAGTGGCTGGTGAGTCCTTGTGGTTCCTGGAAAGCTTTGCTGCTTCTGCCTCCCCCGTTCCTTGCCCCGCGCCCGTGTCGGGAGGAGTCGTGAGCGGTGCGGGAGGGGGCCGTGCCCTCTGTGTGAGGCAGAGCCAACCCCTGGGCAGAGGGCGTCTTCGTGTCGCGCCCCCCAAGCTCTGCAGCGAGGGAGGGGCGGGTGGGATGTACGAGGGTCCCTTTTCCAGGAACAGTTCCAAGCATCCCTGGGCACAAGGGTTTGTATGACAGGTTCCGAAGGAGAGCCGCCGTTCAGCCGGTGTGGATTTTACTGGCGTTTATTTATAACACACTTTTGCTATCAAGATCATGAGAAAATGAGAAGCTGATGAATCTTCTCCCAGGAGGCTTAGAATAGCGGACATTTGGCAAGGATGTGCCTAATAAATTTTACAAATTCTCTTCTTTCATGTGGAAGGAAGGTAAATGAACTCCCAGGCTCCATCTCTAGAAGCCGGGACCGTGCCATGTCTTGCTCTGGAGCCTGGACCCTCCTCCGCTGCCGAGGGCTTCGGGGGAAGCAGATGGCTCGTGTGTCAGGGCATCCTGGCCTGCGTGCGTGCCTGTGGACGTTAGCGGTGACGCAGTCTTCTTGGGTTATTCATCAATTATTAATGTTTGCTGACTGATAAGAGCTGAATGTGTCTGTAATAATTAATAGGCTGAAGATGATTGCAGCGCTGTGGGATTCAGAGCTCTTTAGCTTGGGGTCTTTGCAAATCTCTCTCTTACTGTTCAGAGGCAGAGCACCGGGACCAGAATTAGCAAAGCCGACGTGTTGCCCTTAGCTGCCTGGCTCTGCGTTTCACTCAGGAATCCACTGGCAGACAGAAAGGCTAAAACCAGCGAGACTTGGCTGTAGGGAACTCCCCACTCAGTAAACCGGGCATCTGGACCCTTCAGGAGGGAAATACCAGCCTCTCCCTCGCCGGATCGATGCTGCAGGTGCCAGGCGATCGCCCTCTGTCCCGGGCACACGGATGAGTGGGAATCAATAAAACCCCTTCGCCAGCGTTCTCTGGCCAGGTGTTCTCCTAGTGAAAAACGCAGCAAAATGATTCCTCCTCTCCCACTGAAGAAGTCTTAAAAATGTATGAGATTAGCTATTTGCTTGACGGCAAAATCCATCAGCAATATTTAGATAAAATACACCACTTTTGTTGCTAAAGCACAGGAAATCTGTTCTCATTGCCTGGGCTTCTGTGAGGGATTTTAGCAGGAAGATGAGGGAGTATCTCTTCATTCTCACATCGCTCAGTGCTGGGTTTAGGCAGGAATCAGCGGGCACTGCTGTATTGGAGATCAGTGATTAAAGATTAAAGACCAAAGGTTTAATGGTCCAGGTCGTATCAGGCCGCTGTGAAGTCAGCCCAGGGATCGCTGCCGTTCCGGCGAGCCCCGAGCAGCCCACAGCCAGCACGTCCAGCATCGTGAAGGCAGGGGAGGTGGCAGGAGCCTCGAGGTGTGCGAGTGTGACCCTCTGCCCGGGCTGCTTTGCCTCCTGCTCCCTCAGAGCTCTGCTGGGCTGTCTCAGCACGCCGCAGCGTTACCCCCCGTTGGCCTAACTGAATGTGACACGAAGAAGGAGCCCCGTGTTAACAAGGGAATATCCATCTGACCTGTGCCCACCTCCCTCGGCGCTGCCTCGGGGGGGTTGTTGGTGCTGAGATGTAAACAGCCAACGTCTGGTTTACCCCAGAAAATCTGTACCGATGCCAAGCAAGAAAAAATAAGCACAGACTTGCCAGTTCCCTGCTTCCTTCCTGCTCTCCCGAGACTTCAAAACCAAGTGAAAGACGTCAAATACCTGCTCTGCAGAAAAACAGGACCTTGCCCTCTGGAGGCTCTGCTCCGAATCCTGCTGACTCTTCTGGCAGGCAGGCAGCAATCCAGATGGGAGAGGGTGGGGAGGCAGCCTCGGCGTGTTCTTAGAAATAAAAGTTAGCAGCTGACTGGAGGGGAGGTTTCACAGGGAGCTGCGTGGGGCAGCCTGCTGCAGAGAGGAGCCTTGGCAGAGGGAAGGCTCTAACCTGCAAAAGAAGCAGATCAAACTCAAACAGAGCTTGTGCTGGGGAGCAAGAGGGAGAGAGAAAAGTAGAGTGAGTCTTCCCGCATCTCTCCAGGGATTGGTACCTTGTCCTTTAGGAATAAGAAGTTTGGGAGAAGCGCCCTATTTCTAGTGAGATTTTTTTTTTTTTTATGGCAACAAAATAATTGGAGAAATTGCAGCTCCAGGGGTTTGTGTTCTTTTAATTGGATTCCCAGCATCACAGCTACTCTTTTCCTGTGCTGCGCATAGTCCTTGGCAGCCGAGGAGTGACACTTTTTGAAAGGATGTTGTAGAAATTAATGAGTGAGGTCATACAACCCTCCCACTGCTTCCTGGAAATGAAAACAGTGATGCGCCTCATTGCTCAACCAGGAGGGCCCATGATTAAAAAATCATCAGTCGGAATCTGCGATGCTTTTATGCTGTGTTCTCTGTGTAGGTATTCCTGGTTTCATTGAAATGCCGAGCACAGGTTGGTCACGTTCCAGTGACGTTAAAAATAAGTGCAAACGCTCAGAATGCAGCTGCTCTCAACACCAGCGTTATTTACTGAAATTTTCACAAGGAACTATCCCATCCAGGGAAATATCTGTTGCTCCGGGGGGATCCTAAGGGAACAGCCGTAGAAAGTTACAGCTTCCAGAACGGAAGTATATAAACGGGCATCCTACAGAAATGCAAGTACTTGTGTTAAAAGACTCAAAAAACCCCCAACAAATCAAAAAAAAAACCAACCGAAAAACCCACCCAGAAGAAACCGGCAAACCTTTCAAATTTTCTTCTCCTGAGCTGTGGAAGATTTGTTGCTCGTTACTGGAGAACATAACATCCCTTACGGGAAAACTGTGATCTTAGCTAAGGATGCATTAAAAGCAGCGTGTTGCTGGGGTGCCTCTTTGTGGCCCGGCAGCTCCTGAGCGTGCCCCAGCGGCGCCGTGGCCCTTCACAGCGACGCCCCTTCGCTCCGCTTCTGTGAGGAGGTGGCGGCTTGGAAATAGGGGGGCAGGTAGTGTGGGACCTGCCTGCGTGGCTCCGGCAGGCACCTGAGAGCCTTTGGGTTTGCCGAGTGCGTTACCTTTTTGCCAGGATGAGCCTGAGGAGCATCTTGGACGCCAAACGTGAGAGCCAAAACCCAGCAGGTGAACTGCGCTCTCCGTTGGAACATCCTGGAGAAGGACCTCTGTTAATTAGAAAGGAAATGATAATTAGTATTAAGTCCCACGTTTGCTTCTCATCCCAAAATACTAGGAATTTAACATATAAACATGAGTCAGTACTGTATCATTCCCACCATGAAAACGTTTGCTCAGAAATAGTTCAGCTATTTATGTGTCATTTCACGCTGCGAGTGTCATCTTTGAATTTAACATTCCACAGGCAGAGGAAGCTTTCCTTCCCTGTTACGCGCTGGCGAATGGCTTACATTTATGCATGGAGGCTTTTCTTCTCTTCGGACACACTTGAATTCTGGTTTCGCATCTCCAGTCACATCCTGGGGTCCCCTTCTCCCCCTTCTTTGTCAGGGCATCTCCTGGCTGCAGCAGGAGTGGCCCCCCCCGGCCTGGGGCTGGTGCTGGGCTCGGGCACGACCCCTGCAGCCAGAACCCGCCACCTCGCGGGCTGCAGACCCCAGCAGGAAGGTGCTGGGACTTCTCCTCACTGCAGCTTTCATGGGGATACCCCGTTATTTCCGATGCCTGCACTTGGGGGGGGCACCCTCTACTCAGAGACCGCCTCATCCACCCCCAGCGCTCTGCACCAGCACCAGCAAAAAGGACATTTCGTATTTTCTTGAGAGAGTAAGGTGGCCAACGAAAGAAAGGGAAGATCCCTTGTTGGGGGATGACCGAAATGCTGCACTTCCCTCTTCCAGAGAGCAGAGATTTTCATTTATGTGGACTATTTCAGTTCTGTGAGAAAGGCAGGAGCTGCACCGGCCCCTCCCTCCTTCCTTTGCACCCGTGGGCTCTGTCAGCCCCTGCTCCGGGGTGACCCCTTGTCCTTTCTCTCTGGTTCTCTCTCAGGGAGATCCCTGTGCCGTTTTACATAAAGTGAGACCCCTCTGGAGCTGCTTCTCTCGGTGAAACCTCCCCCAGCCTTCTAGATGGCATCACCGACCATCCTCAGTGCTTAAATCCCTGACAGATTCACCGAGATGAGCACCGAGAGGGCCAGTCATCGAAGTCACCGTCCCTATCCCCCTCCACAGCAAAGACACCCGGAACCGCAGCAGCCTGGGAACTTGCTGACGTTGTCTTCAAACCGGGGAATGTAACTGGGAAACTGGGATCTTTAAAACTGCCGACGAGCACGTTGCCCGCTTAACTCCACCAGCGATGGCGGAATCTGCCGCCGCCTGCCAGGTTGATCTTGTCGCATGGGCCATAAACAAGATGACAAATGAAAACACTTCAGCGATGTTTATCATCTAAATCACTGCCTGCCTGTTTGCCTCGGCTCTCTAGCCACCCTCGGAGCTGCCAGGCAATCTGAAGTAACGATCAGTTTGACTCGCAGGATGAAGATAGAAGCGGCGCCGAGAGCCCCGAATTTCCTGCGCCGAGATGAGCGTCAGTCATCTCAGCTGTGTGCAGCAGGGTCAGGACCCGGCTTGGATGCGATGCTTGGGAAGGGGAGATGGGCAAAATGTTGTACCTGGATCTGTGCAGAACAGGGTCATTTCATCATCTTTAAAGACAACTTGGTGTTTACGGAATGCCCGTTTTTATCTTTGTGCCCTCTAAAGGTGTTTGGTCTGGTAAAAAGTACTTACAGCTCTTTGGTGACAAAGACCGTGTTGCATTAGGTTTAAATTCCCTGCTGGGGTTAATTCCTAGCAGTAAATCGAGACAAATTCGCTTTTGTACCTTATGGACAAGCGAGCTGTGGAGGGGAAATACAGGGATCCCAGTGAAGGCGACGGCGAAGGGCTCGGAGCAGGAGCTGCAGCCCTGATGCATTGCAGAGTGCTTTCCGACTCGGGCTGCGGGTGGTTATAAAACACTTCTCAGCACCAGAGTCTCGGTTTGGCACGGACGAGAGGGCGAACTGCAGCTCTGCGAGGCCAGGACGCTGCTCCTGCCCCTGCCCAAGGAGGTGAAAACGCACAAAAAGCGGAGTTTTGTCTGGTTCCCTCATGGAGCGCTCTTGGGGGTTTTTTGTTTGTGTTTTTCATGTATGAATAAGAGTCTCCCTGGAAAACCTGTAGATTTGGGGTTGGTCAGCCTTTGCAGTATAAAAAGTAGAAGATAATTGGTGTACAGCTCTCTGCTTTAAGCTAAACGTTTCTGTACCGTGGAGGCAGGACACAGGTACAAAGTCCCTTCTAATTAAATGTACAAGGAGTGTTCCTCGGAGGTTTCCCCTGCCGAATCAGGGGTTTCATTGCCAGCAGTTTCCCAGATCTCAGTATCTGTTTGTTCTGACACCGGTGCGCTCTGTGCTTAGGAGAGCCAGCTCGCTCGATGGCTTTTGGACATCTTACTCCTCCAGCTGGGAAAGGAGGGGCCACGCGCTTCCCCGTCTCGGGAAATTGCCGTGCCGGCGCAGGTCGCCTGTTCACACACTCTGCCAGGCTGTCTGTAAGCAGGTGCCCGTGTCAGGTGTTCTGGGGATAGAAAATCCCTTGTAATTCTCTTACAGCATGTTTTTCTAAACTTCACCTCGCAATCAGTTTATGCCCTCAAAGATGAGGAGCACAAGCTCTCATAAATGTGTTTTAGCTAGTGTAATTGCAGAATGTTCCCCTCCTTATCTGTCTGTATAGCAAATTGGTTTTCACTCCTACCAAGCAGTTTAATTTCAGTACCTCGCGGCAGTGACTTGGCTATTGCTTGTTTGGAAACGTCTCCCCTTGGCCACGTGGGAGAAAGGGGAATCATGGTAACCCAGAGGCTCTCGGGTCTCGCTGTGTGAGGTGCCACCAGTTCAGCTGACTTCAGTCATCATTTAACTCTCATAGTGATGGATAATTTATTAAGACTCCCTTGGAGGTCCCCAGGAGCCGGCCAAGCCCCTGGAAGGCCGAATTCACCTGCCTGCAGGGCCACCCTATAGACAAAGGGTCAGAGAGGTATTTTGGACTCGAACCCAGGACCAGCGGATTTGCTCCCAGTTGGAGGACGTACGGATGTGTGTGTGTGTAACTTTACCTTTCCTCTAGTCACGATAGTTTCTGTACCATGAGGTGATGAAAGCGGGTGTTTGAATTAGTGCGGCTCTGCCCGTGCCGATGCAGAGAGTAATTTGTGTGCCCTGCCTGTGTTTTACCTCAGGAGCAGGAATGGTGGTCGACTGGGAACAAGAAACCGGGCTCCTGATGACATCGGGAGATGTGAGGATAATCCGGATCTGGGACACAGACCGGGAGATGAAAGTGCAGGTAACGTCTGCGTGTGCGTCCACTTCGCCTCGGCCTCCCGGCGGCGCGGGGAGTTGCCCTGCGCGTGGCCAACGCCTCCGGGACGGGCTCTGGGGCTCCTGCTTCCCCGCTGCAGAGTCGTGTGACGGGATAAACAAAAATACAGACGTGCTTAGCGAGCGTGTCAGGTCTTTCCTGGAAGCTGCTGCTGTTGTTGCGGGCAGCGCACAGCGGCCTTCGGGAAGGGTGAAGCTGTGAGAGGCGGAGGCAGGGCCGGGATGCGGACAGGGTTTCCTATTAGCACGTAATTGAGAGTGTAAAAATTCCTGCGGAAACGTGGTGAGTTGAGTCACTGGTAGAACGTTCTGACTTAGCGCTGCCGTCTCTGCTCCTCCGGGACGCACGCGGAGCTCACAGCAGAGCACTCTGCTCCCGTCCCCACCGCCGCGAGGTGAAGGTGGCGGCGGGGCCGAGCCTGCTGGCGGCTGCCTCAGTGTCCCCGGGGGGGCACCGGGACTGTCCCAGCAAGGGGCTGTGGCTGTGACGGGAGGAGGCGCTGGGGCGCTGAGCTCGGTCCTCATCGAGAGCAAGTTTGTCAGAAATCACAAGGAGAAGCAGCTGGCCTGTGAGAACGGAGTCGCCGTGCTGCAGAAGAAAGGAACGCTAGTTTTCAAAGCTTCTAGAAATTAATTACCCTTGGATGAACATTAATTACGACACTTTGACCCTGCAACGCGGGATAATTAAGCCTAAGTTAATTACTTTCACATACTATTTTTTTTCTATGTAAATTAGGGAACAGCAAAATTCAGGCGGTGAAAATCTTTTAAAATTATGATGATTAATGATTGCACTGGAAGTATCTAAAAACATGTTGTTTCTTTTTTAATTGCAACGATGGGTTGTGCTGAAATTCAAGCGATTGAAACTCCCTGACTCAGTAACGCCGGAAAAGTGAAATTCAGCACAAAGCCAGCCAAGCTGTGTAATCCCAGCGAATAAAGGTGCCTCCCCGCTCTTTGAACTACAAAAGCTCTACCTCGGGAAGCGCTTGGGATGGAGCTGAAGAAGCAGGAGCTTCATTTTCACCTCCCCGATCGCTCCTGCTCCAGGGGCAGGGGCTGGCGCAGGCGCTGCCCCGGCTCGGCGAACGGCGCGGCAGCAGAAACAGGCTTGAAGTGTGAAATTGGCTCCTGCAGTTCTAACGTCCTCCTGGTTGTTAGCCCTCTTCTTTTTTTTTTTTTTTTTTTTTTTTTTTTTTACCTGTTTTAATTGAAAATGTTTTTCCTAGCAGGCATAGGTGTTATTCCAAGCAATTGTTATAGCAAGTAAGAAGGGGAACGCAGCAGCGTTGGAGCCGGCGTGCTCCCAGCACAGCTGCCCCTGCAAGCTCCAGCCTCCTTTTTCCGTGTCATTTTTTTTTTAACGCGCGCAGTGTCCGGCTCCTGATAAGATAACCTGGATCTACTCCTCACACCTCCTGCAGCTGCTCGTTTCTACCCCGCGTAGGCGACTCTCTGGGGCTGGGCGGCAGCCGGGCCGCTCGGCGTGGTGCCCACGCTGGTCCCTCGGGAGCACCCGAGCTGCCTGCGGGGCGCAGGGGCGGGAGGGCACGGCCTGAGCGTGGCCCGCTGGCAGCGACCCCCAGGGCTCTGCAGAAGCGTGGCGATGGTCCTAACCAGGAAAGGAGGAAGAGCACCGAGTGTTTAAAAAATAAAAAATACAAAGAAACTGACAGAAAGGAACTTTGTTAGTGATAACTGGAGCCATTCTGGATAAAGGGAACTGCCTTCTGGCAAAATCAGTTTATTGTTTCCAGGGGACGGATACGTTTGTTGTCAGGTACAGACACGCACAAAAATCTGCTTTTACAAGAGGCATTTAAATAACTTCCTAGAACCTATTTGGGTGTTGCTGTGATGTCCAAAAAGAGCTAATTCCTCGCAGCTTTGTGCCCGCTACCTTGCAGCTCCGTTGTACCTTTGTTGGCACGGGTGCTGGTACCGGTAGCGTGCTGCACGTCTGCTTGTATATGTGGCGTTACAGATGCCGTGACAAGTTTTTGCTTTTTACAGGTGTATCTGTTATATATGGCTCTTCTCCACCAAGTACCCGCTGTCCCTCCTGTCTTTGCAGTGGCACAACAAAGATGGTGCATGGGGAAATAACTCCTACGGCCATTTGTTTCAATTAATTAGATATTCTTAGTAGAGGATAGTATTAACTCCTTCCCAAAACAGACCTTGCCTTCGTTTTGGTTTCGAAAGCTGATGTGCCAGAGCTGGTTTTGCTGGGATCCTCCTCTGGGCCTGGCTCTGTGGGTTGAACTGTGGGACTCGTGGCTCAGACCCCGGGCAGCGGCAGTGAGCGTCGTCCCCAGGGGGGGTCACCCTCTTGTTTCTGGTCACATCTGGGGAGCCTGAGGGAGAACTCCGCAGCGATGCAGTGTCTCAGTGTTCCCAGGGGCAGGTGGAAACCCTGGTTTAGTTTGGGGCTGATTTGGAGAATGGGGAAAGGAAGAGGACGTTGGGTCCGTCGGGTTTAGGACCTCGGCTGTAGGGACTGGAGGACACGTCACGGTCTCAGCTTGGTTTTCCTGTGCTTTCTCCTCAGGATATCCCCACCGGAGCCGACAGCTGCGTGACCAGCCTCTCCTGCGATTCGCATCGTTCGTTAATCGTGGCGGGGCTGGGCGACGGCTCCATCCGCGTGTTCGACAGGAGGATGGCTCTGAGCGAATGGTAACGGCCCCTCCTTCCCCGCGGCGGCGGGGTCCTCACGTTCCCTCCTCCTCCTCCCCTTCAAAACGCTTCTCTGCTTGTCCCTCAGCCGTGTCATGACCTACCGGGAGCACACGGCCTGGGTGGTGAAGGCATACCTGCAGAAACATCCCGAAGGCAACATCATGAGCATCAGGTAACGGAGGGTTTGCTGTTTGAGCTCTTTTCTCTTCAGCACGGATTGTTTTTCTGTTTAAATTCTGCCTCTGGTATTTTAAAAGCCGAGAGGGTAAAGCTGTTTAGTTTGACATTCGCTTTAGTAATTAACTCCTGCTCCAAACTCGTCGGAGAGAAAGCAAAGCGAAATGTGAAGCTTTCCTTGGAAGCCTGTCGCCGTGGTTTGAGAGTGAACAAGAAGGCGTCTCTGCTGAAATCACCGTCACGAGGCGTGTGAGGGAGGAATGGAGTGAACCAGAAACCTGAGCGAGACACAGTGTGTCCCGTGGTGGTGGTTCTTTATTGCCAACATCCCCGCAGGGTCATTTGAGAGAGAACACGAGAAGGAAGGTGGATGCTGCATCTGTTGGGCATATTGCTGTGCAGGATTACTTTGCTGTCTAGCAATTTGCTGCGCATAAATCCAGCGCTGCTGCCTGGTAAATACTGCGGCGAGAGCAGCGTATACTTATTTGGCCGTTAAAGAGCAGCAGAATAGAATTTATTGTGGCAAAACCACTGTGTGCACACAAAGAGGCTCTTTTTCTTGATTGCAAAATGAAAACAAAACATAATTTTCTGGGATTCGGAACATTCCTGACGTGGGGGATGGGCCAGCAAAAATGTATGAAGATTTTCAGGACGGGGATTATGTGGTGCAGCTGCCAGCTTTGTCAAGCTCACGTATTAGAGGTTTTAATCTTCCTTTCCGTAATCTCCTTCAACAATCCCAGGGGTCAGGCCTGTGTGCTTGGCCAGCCTGGGGCTGAAGGCTCGATTTTTCCCTCCTCTCAGCGCCCTTCTCAGCACAGGGGCTTCCTCTCGGGCCTGCGGAGGGAGGAGAGGATGTTGTCCATCAAGAGGCAGCGCGGGTCCCGTGCCCAGGGAACTGGGGTGGTCGAGCCAAGCCACTTTGCTCTCTGGTTCTCCCAGTTCACTCTCTTCTCCAGTGACAGCAAGATCTAAGAAAAACAAATGTTAGGGCGTAGCCAGGTCTCGGTCCAGCTATTTCCTGAAAAACTTGAGGGCACTGCATTGCTTGCGGGGCAGCTCTCTGAACCTCAGCCCACCCTCTGAGCTCTGCCCGGAGCGTTGGTGCCGCAGGAGCAGGGGCTCGGAGCGGGGGATGCCGAGTGCGGCCGCTCTGAGCGGGTGCTGGCGGCACCTCTGGCTGGCAAAGGTCCTTAAACACCCGCCGGACGTCCTGGCTAGCACCCTAGCTGCTGCTGACTGCTTGTTGCCTCTTGCTCTCCGCTGGGCTGTTTTCCGGCGTAGTCCCTCATCCCAGACCTCCCATTTCAAAGCTCTTGCATGCTCTTCCAGTACATTCAGAACCCTTTTCAATCTTACCGAGGTTCAAAGCTTTAAATGAATTTACCGTGCATTTGATCGCACTCAAACAATATTTTCATTTAGTCTTTAGGATCTAAATCAACCTCAAATTTAATTTGTCTTGAATTTAATTATGTGACAGCTGGAGTTGCAGCTTCTTAGAATGATGTAAGTAATCCTGTATAACAGCGTTTTGATCAGTATTGGGTATTCCAGAGGTAAGAAAGTGAAGGCAAATGCTTCTTGATGCCTTTGTTGTTCTTAACTCCGTAGGGCGGTTCACAGTTGTGTGGCCGTCAGTGACTTGGGGAAAAAAAAAAAAAAAAATAGCACTTTAAAAGCTGTGGTGCCAAAAGCCTCACTGCTGCTACCAGCAGAATAAGATGGGATGAGTTGGTTTGGAACTTAATGTCTGTACGAGAGTTTCCTCTCTGTCTTTCTGTACATCACTCGGCCAGTCTCTCACAAGGGGTTCAGATCTACCACGTCTGCGGCCCTCGGGTCCGGGGCTGTAGAAGAAGATACACCCCCTTCACCCCGAACGGACATGGTGCTGCTGACGTTTTTCAGAGGAGTCACGTAACAGCAAGAAATCTTTAGAGTTTGGAAGGTGCCTGATCTCCCAAGCTCAGTATCTTGCCGCTGTTGCTCTCCCCGGTCAGCAGGGCTGGGGCGGCGCCTGGGCCGGGTTCGTGGCGCCTGGCCACGGGGCGCTTCGGGCAGCGAGGGCTTGTGCATCCGCGTCCAGACGTTTGGCATCACGGATGGTACCAGCAGATCCCAGTTCTGAGTTTTCTAATGCAGTTTCCTACTGTGAAAAGGAGAAGGAATTCGGGTCTGACGTGCAGCTCGGGGTATCGAGTGTGACGTAACAGCGAGGGCTCTTACGCTCGGTGATGGGCTGTGAGCGCTACAAGTGACGGTGGATCGCTCCTGAGGGCAGAGGCAGGGCTGGGTGCACAGCACTGGGTGCGCTGTGGGTGGCACCAAATGTGGGTGACACCAGCGGGAGTTCAGCTGCGCTGACCGGGCGGGCAGAGGTGCGTGTCTCCTGGATTTGGCAGACGCCTCGAGTTCCCGGGCTTTAGGGTCTGGTTGGGGCCCAGCCTGACGCTGTGAAACTCCTGTGTTGGCAGCGTCAACGGAGACGTGCGGTTCTTCGACCCCCGGATGCCAGAGTCCATGAAGGTCCTTCAGATAGTCAAAGGGCTGACGGCCCTTGACATTCACCCACAGGCCAACCTCTTCGCCTGGTAAGTTCTGGTTCCGTCTCTGCGTCCCTGGAGCGGGCGGAGAGGACAGTCTGTCTCTGCAGGCACCGCGGTTCTGTTGGGTTTGTTGTTTGTTCAACCTCGCTGCAGACAGTGCAGCTTCTTTCCCATGTCTGCAGCTCGGGGGTTTTTGCCCCTCGTCGGCGCAGCCCCTGCACGGGTGACGTGGCGATGGCGCGCAGTCCCGCGCTCCTCTGCCGGATCCCCTTCAAAGCCCCTGTGTGTGTTTTGGGGCTCTGAGCGGGGACCAGCAACTGCTCCACAGCCACGTGTCCCGGAGGCTGTTGGGGGACCCCTGTCAGTGGTGCGCACACCAGCCCGTCGCGTTCCTCTGTCTCAGGGTAACGGGTAGCTGTGGTCCCAGTACATCTCTGCACCGAGGCAGCCATGGTACAGTTAGTCAGGCTCCCCGCTTCCAGTTGCACACTGGTCTGATAAACTGCTCGGGTCAACACAGCTGGCAAGGGGCTGCAGGCAACAATGTTGTTACCGCCGTGTTCTCTTGGTTCCCTTCCAGTGGCTCGATGAATCAGTTCACTGCCATCTACAATGGGAACGGGGAGCTGATCAACAATATCAAATACTACGATGGTTTTATGGGACAGAGAGTTGGAGCCATCAGCTGCCTGGCTTTCCATCCTCACTGGGTCTGTATTCTCTCTCTCTCTCTTTTTGCGTGCTGGGATTTGCATTTCTTAGCTTTGCCTCGGAGGAGGGAGAGGCGCGGGGGGGTGCTGCCCCAGCCCGCTTTCCCGAGGCTGCTCCGAGCCCCACAGCCCAGGCCAGCGCTCGGCCGCCCCGGCTGCTCCGGCGGAGGGTGCGGGTCGTGCCCCCGGCGCAGAACGGGGCTCCCGACCACCGAGCCCTTTTCACTTGCAGCTGGACTCGAGGCACCGTTCCCATTTCTTCCCGTCGCTCCGGACTGCAGCCTGGCTGAGCTCTCTAGTTCTGGCCACAGAAGTTGTCCGAGATGAATTTGCCTGGAGCTGGCTGGAGCGGTGCAGGCTCTCACTTCCAGCAGGCAGAATTTTTTGTGCTTATTTATTCTCTTTGCAGACGCTGGGCTCAGCCCCGTGTCTCTGGGGCTGCTCTCGCAGCGCCTTATGTAAGGCTTTAGGCAGACCTGATGCTGTGCAGCACATCAGAAAAAGGAGAGAACTGCAGAAATTAAAGGCATAAGCTGATAAAGTCTAGAATGAATCAGAGTGAAAAGGAATTTTTGAAGTATATCACAGCCGAGGTGGCTCTGCAGGAGTTGTTAGAGAGTCCGGATGCTACTCTGGAGGCAGGTGCCCGTCTGCATTATGGACTTGGGCTCACCCAGAGACCCCGAGAAAGGAGCGGGGTTGGAAGCCTGAGAAAACAGCGTGAGGGGACGGGAGAGGCAGGAGGAGGTTAAAGAAGGCGTTTAGACAGAGAATCATTTTAGAAACTTGTGGATCCAAGCACAGATATTTAATATGTAATGGGAGGGAGCGGTGGGAATGGTGAAGGGCCTGGAGGAGGGGAGGGAAGGGCTGTGGTGATGGTCTGGCGTCAGCTGGGCAGGGAGAGGAAGGAGCTGTACGTCCCGGGGGAGCGAGGGCAACGGGAACCTCAGCGCCCGCGTTTTGAAAAGCGAAAGGGCGATTTTGCTGTCCTGCAGTTCGGGGGACGGACAAAGCAGCAGCTCGTCGCTTGAAATGTTTTGGCTCTTTAAATAAGCCAACAAAGCCAGGCCTGTCCAGGCCGGGTCTGCAGGGCTGGGATTGGTCCTGGGCCTCTCAGTGGAGAGGGAATGCTAATTTTCAGTCCAGGCAACCGCTCCTAACTAGCAGATTTGCAGTCATTTAGAAAAATTATGTTAGCAGTTGGCAACTAATAGTCACCATAATTTTTCCCTCTGGCTGAAATGGGCATATAACTCGCCGGGACGATGGAGGTGCTGGCAGAAATGTCGTCAGAGCTGCGTTGGCAGATGCACTTAAGAGCTTTCGAGCATCTGGGCGTTGCTGCGGCAAATGTCGGCCGTGAGCGCTTTGCCCGCGACGTGCCTCTGGTGGCTGCGTGACACCTGTGTGTTTACCCCCGGTTTGCTCTTTCCCCAGCCTCATTTGGCAGTCGGAAGCAATGACTACTACATCTCGGTGTACTCAGTGGAGAAGCGGATCAGATAACGGCTCGTGGCAGCGGCACTGGAGGAGGGAGTCCCAGCGGGCAGGGCCGTGTCTCACCTATAATGTACATAGTGAAATTATCGACTTGAATGTTTAGTGTTGGCTGCTGCTGCAACCCATAACTTGAACTTTTTTTTTTTTTTTCTGACTTAGCTACTGATGATTTTGACAAGGAGAAGAGAGACAATCTCCTTTTTTTTTTGTTTGGTATTTTTGTTGTTTTTTTTTTTTTTCCCAGCTATATCCTCTAAAAGCTACAGAAAAAGAACATTTTATTTTTGTTTCCAGTGGTTGGCTTCTCTGTTAGAAACACGGCTCCTGAGCTTGGAAGGACTGGATGAGGCAATACCCTTGGAAAGGGCTTTCTGTTTTAGTCCTTGTTTCTTTGTTTTGCTGGAGTGTAGGTTGCTTTAAGGACTGAAGTCAGGACTCACCTACAGCTCTGTGCGTTCGACCAGAGCACGGGACCCCTCCAGCTGCTGCCTACCCTGTGCCAAACAGTAATTCCTCCGACGGGGCAGCGAGACCCGAGCTGTCCAGCTGCAGAACCATGTACCTGCTCCTGCACTGCCCGAGCGGGGGCAAGGGAGGCAGGAAAGCGTCTCCTCTGCATGAACCTTGTCCCCTCTGCAGCATCCTCTCCAGTGGAAGCAAAGACAGAAGGCGACTTGGGGGCAAGGGGAGGCAGGGATCCTGAGGAGAGAGGCTTGAGGAGATGGCAGGAGCAGGGCAGGATCCCACTGTACCATATTTTGCACGTACAGGAAGAACAGGGAAGAAAGAGAACGAACATCTCTAAGGTCCCACCAAGCCTGGAGCAAGTCACTCACGGAACCACTTTCCAGCCGAGCACACGGTGCTGGTGGGGAGCTCTGGGGTGTCTCGGTCACTGGAACTTCTGCAGTCACTGTCCTGCCCGCAGTGAACCCCACAGAGGCGTTGGGTAGCCTGGGAGCTCAGCCCGGCCGGCGAGGGAGGCTCCGGGTTCAAGCCACGGGCTTTCATTTGCTCCGATGTGCTCATGTTCAGCAAGACGACGCTCAGGAGAATTTGCACACTTGCTGCTGCCTGTAAGCAGCTGCACACACTGTGTGGACGTGGCTGTGGCTTGTCTGTCTGTCCCTGCAGAGCTGGGCAGGTAACCACACGTGGCCTGAGCACCAGAGAATCATGAAAGAGGGGGAAGACGGCAGATCGTCCCGCTTTGAGCAGAACAGCTTTGTCCCAGCTGTCCAGGGGAAGGCCTGCTCCACCTCCGCACCTTCCCTGTCTGAATAACGAACGTTTCTGTCCCTTGAAACCCGCGGTGGGTCTGGAGGTGGGTGTGGAGCAGGGGTGAGCAAAGCCACAGCGCAGGTTTCTTCCGAACGCTGCCGAGGGGCGATTCCGCCGGCCCGGAGCAGAACTCCCCCTGTGCAAACCTCACTGCAGCAACAAAGGTCAACCTGCTCAGTCCAGACGTCCCTGGTTTTGTTTCCAGCCGGTACCACGAGGTCTGCAGGCTCCCGCCGAACTGCCCGTGAAGGAAACGCTGAGGGAAGGGGTGAGAAGCGTCGCTCCCTGGGCGGGCGGCAGCTCCAGCTCTGCCGTGGCGCCTGCGGAGAGCGTCTGACCTGTCGCTGCTCCTCACGCACCCGATAATCCTGTTTCCTACATGTGTCGGGGCTGCTGGGCCACGCAGGGCCCGGGGGATGGCCCGGGGGATGGCCCGGGCTCCCTGCGTCGGTACCGGCTGCGGGGAGGGTCCCTGAACGCGGAGCTGGAGCAGGCACTGCGTCCCCACCCTGAGCACCGCCACCGTCCCCCCACAGCAGGGAGGCCGAGGGCCGCTTCACGGGACGATGAATCAAAGGCTTTAAACTTCAGAAAAAACTACCTAGAAATCCACTTTTAAGTTACCAAAAGTTAATTATGGTCTGAGAGAGCTGTGCCTCTTCCCGCTCCCAGCGGTACGCGCCTCCTCCACCCGCCCCATGCCGGGGCCCGGCGAGCGTGGAGCCAGAGTTTGGGATCTACACGTAACCAGTTAACATACACAGCTTCAAAAACAATAGATTTTTAACTTATATCAGTGTATTCATGAAAGGAACGAGAAACACCTGGCAAAATGCGAAGGTGCGTGGTGGGAAGCTGCTGTTCCCCGCCAGCGCTCCCCGGTGCCAGCCGGCCCCTGCGGCCCCGAGGTGGGTTTTTAACTAACTCGGCCTGTTTAGCTTTCATCTAAGCGTGTGCGTGTGTGGGCTCTATTTTCACAGGTCTGATGCAGAGATTCAATCATGAAGTTTAACCAAGGATCTGGAGAGCATCCTACCTAAAAGTTCACTTATCTCTATTTATTTTACAAAAATAAATAAAAAAAAAATATATAAAAAAACCACACGATTGTAATGTGAGAGTAAAACAATTACAAACAAATAAATGGTTAATAAAAAATAAATGCAGAAACACTTCCCCGCGTGAGGGTCATTTCCTGGGGCAGATGTGGGGTGCGGGGACAGCTCCGGCCGATTTTAGGGGGAGGCTGCCTGGTCCTGGGCGGTTCTGCTGCAGAGAAGAGCCCGGTTCCAGGTGGGGATCCTTGTCTGGGCCCAGCTCGCTGCTGCCCGGCGGAGCAGAAACGCCGCGTTCCCCTGCGTGGGTCTGAGCCCCAAATCCAGCTCCTGAGCGTCGGCCGGGGCCCAGACTGGAACCGTCACCGTTGTCCTCAGCCCGAGAGTCCCACCGCGGGGACCGATGCTCCTGCGTCCGCCCGGGTACCGGCTGAGGCCCCAAATCCCCCCCAGCATCTCGTTGCCGTTCTGGTGAGCGCGGCGGGGCGCTGGGAGCGGGGGAGGACGGGCGGGACGAGCTCCTGGGGCGACCATCGAAGGCACCGAGACGCGGGTTGTGTCCCCGCTGCCCCTCGCGGTGACCCCCACGG
>NW_020799123.1:12670565-12673499 GCF_003259725.1 Athene cunicularia | reverse complement strand
TTTTTTTTTTTTTTTTTTTTTTTTTTTTTTTTGGTCCTCTTTTGGAAGAAGCACAAAACAAACGCGACTTCGACGTGATTCTTTTAGGCTTGTTTGCTTTCTTCTGCGCTGAGTTTTCCTCCTCCTGTTTTCCCTCAGAAAAGCCATGCTCCTGCTAAAGAAGAAGCGTTACCAAGAGCAACTTCTAGATAAAACGGACAACCAGATCAGCAACTTGGAGCGGATGGTAAGCGAGAATCGGTCGCTGTAGGCTGCGAGCGCCCGCTGTCTCTGCTCGGTACAAGTCTTTTTTTTTTCTGGTCTGGGGTTCGCTTTGATTGTGTGGAATTGCGTTTTAACTGTCAAGCCCTAACGGGGGTTTAGTCCTCTGTCCGGAGAGCTGATGTCTCTGACATCGTACGTGTGCCTGACCCTCCCCTGAGGAACCGGGGGGGGTGTTTGGAGTCTGCGGCGCAGGTTACCCGTGTTCTGTACGTCAGTGAAACTTCGGGCACGATGCGGACAGCTGCTGTAGAAACTTCCTCGGGGTTGCTTTGGTACCTCCGTTTCGGAAGTGGATGTGTGTGTTCTGGGGTAGCCATGGAAATTGTCCTCAGCTTAGACTGTCAGCTAGAAAATGGGTTAAAGAGCTGTTGGGAATGCTTTTGCCGCTGCCTGTGGGGAGGCTTTTTGTGTGCATGTTTCTCACCATTGGTATCATTTAATCTGCTGTTCACTGGAGAAGGGGCTCGGGGCTGATTTCTCCTTGCAGTTTCCCTTGGCAGTCTGTATCTGGCTGGCGATGGGAATGTGGCAGCCTGTGATGTTTCCCCTTTCTCCTTTCTGTTTCAGGTCCAGGATATTGAGTTCACCCAGATCGAAATGAAGGTCATTGAGGGCCTGAAGATAGGCAACGAGTGTCTGAACAAAATGCACCAGGTATGTGTGACCACGCTCTTGCCTTGGGCTAGGCAGAGTCTGGGCTGTTGTAGCTGTCTCCCTGCAGACCTCACTCTGTGGGTTTTGCTCTTTCCTTCAGGTTATGTCAATAGAAGAAGTAGAACGAATAATCGGTGAAACCCAAGATGCTGTGGAGTACCAGAGGGTATGTGCTGCGTGTGTGAGCAGAGACTGCCTGATGGGCACTTCCCAGCCTTATTCCCAGATTGGGAATTACGCCCAGTTGTGCCCCTTCCCCCTGCGTTACGCTGCTCTCCCACGTGCTGCGAGCCGTGAGCTGCTGCTGCTGCGCTCCGGCCGACTGGAATGTGTCTTTTCCTCTCTTTCGTAGCAAATAGATGAGATACTGGCTGGTGGCCTGACTGAGGAAGATGAAGATGCCATTCTAGAAGAATTAAACACTATTACTCAGGTAGGACTGATGAAATTACTTTAAGTTGTATTTTCAGGATGCTGTTTGTAGTAGGGGAGGAATCCCCAGCTCCCGATGGAGTTTATCTTATTTTCTCAGTTATACCTGTTTATGCCCCGTTATTGTGTCGTCAGAGATCAAGCTAATTGCTCCACACACAGAAATCATCTAAAACTGGGATGCTTTTAAGGGCTGTACCTTATTTGCTGTCTGTTACAGCAAGTTGATCTCTGCTCCTCCTGGATAGCCATTCACTTCGCCAGATGACGATCTCGGAAGTCCGGGCCGTGCTCAGACAGCAGGAATTCGCGTCCCTCCCCATCCCCACCCTCCTCCTGGTGGCTCTTCCCAACCCCGCAGGGAACGTGCGGCCAGTGGAGAGGCTGCTCCTGCGTTGCTGTGAGGAGACTCGTAGCCAGTTCAGGAGCCTTTAAGTCCCATTTAATAACAAACAAGCACCTTGTACTCGTTACTGGGCAGTACTGGCGCCCGTAACCCTTCCTGCCATTCTGGAGGCAGATCCCAGTTTGCGTGTGGAATCTCTGTGATTTACCCTGTTCCCAGACATTCTCTGCCCAGAGGCTGGTGCAAGGGGGTGCAACCGCCGCCCGGTACGTGGGGCCTGTGTCACGGGTTGTCTTTAATGTTCTTGCAGGAACAGATGGAGCTTCCAGAGGTTCCTTCTGAGCCGCTGCCGGAACAGATCCCAGGTACGTTTCCTCTGTACTCTGCAGCTTTGGCTTCTTGTACTCAGTTCCGTGCAATAGGCTGAGAGCCTCTCCTCTCGTAAGTATTGTCCTGGCAGATGTGGAGGAACATAAAGTTTGGGGTGTGAAGCCCCATTGATCGGGCTACACAAGCTTCCCTCGCGCAGCTCTGACAAATCCAGCTGACCCTTCACCCTATGAGGACCCAAGGCTCCTTGCTCAGTCAGCATCAGGCCTTTCCTGGGAGATTTCCATTTTGTGACATCTGCTGTTGTTAAGTCACACTTTGAGACCACCAGCTGCCGTGCACGGCCCAGCGTATGTTCCAGTGGGAAGCTCATCCTTGGCTCCCTGCTTGGCCCAGGCAGGACACACAACGCCTCAGGTGATCCCCTGCATGTGCTGCTACACAGGAACAGGTTTTTGCACAAAACTGGATTTCACTGAGGCTCGGGACAACTTGTAGCTGCTGTGACCTCGCTTCAGGTGACAACAGTCGTTCTGAGCTGGGTGAGGATCGCTGGAGTCCCACAATTCAGGACAGTTGGAGCGCGAGCTCTGTGCAGCCGATGCTCCGTGTGTGTGTGTGTTCGCTCCTGAGCGATCCAAAACCTCCACGAGGGGGTTTCCTGGTGGGAGGGGGAAAGGGAGAGAACTGGTGGAGTGGAGTGACCGCGTGGGCGCTGTTGGTGCCTGTGCCCAAGGACTGGAGGTGCAGCCAGACAGGGAGGCAGAGCTGGGTGCCACAGGGGAAACTGGTGAAGGGTTTGTCTCCTGGGACAGCGGAACACCACGGTGTTGGTTGCAGAAGCTGGAAACCAGGAGCTGAAAGCGGCCGTTTCCTCTGTGTGGAGCCTGCCCAGGAGAAATGAGATC
>NW_020799123.1:12663250-12665283 GCF_003259725.1 Athene cunicularia | reverse complement strand
GGGGGGCTGGCGCTGAGGGGGTTAACGCGGCTCCTTGAGTAAAGAAGCGGTTACTGAGCCAACAGGAAAGTTTGGAGCAGATTTCCAGCAGCTTCCTCTTCTAATCCCCGCACCAAACAGATTGTCCCGTGTCTCCTTGGGAGGAAGAGCCGGGAGCGGTGTGTGACCCCTGTGCTGGGCTCTAACAATAAACGATTTCTCGTGGTCTCACCGATTCCTCTTCCAGCCTCGTGTTTTCACAGTAAATGTTTTGGATGAGCAAGAGTTGCCTTCCTCCTCCCGCCCCTCTTACTCCCCGCTCCCGGGAGAGCTGCGGGCAGGAAATTTCAGAACAGGCTCCGTGTGTAATAGAAAAACAATCCTGTTCCCCTGGCTGGCCCGGGAAGGTCCGTCTGTGCCCGGCAGCAGCCCTGGGCCACCAGCCACGTAGGGGTGAGCCGGGGGGGGTGAGGGAGCCTCCAGGGCCTGCGCTCCCCGCGAAGGTCGAGCAGCCCCTGGGCCAGCAGCAGCACAAGCACCTTCGGGCTCCCCCCGAAACGGCTTCCAGGGGCTCGGGGCTCTCCGGGGAGGCCGGAGCGATGGGCTGGAGCCCGAGACCGGACACCGGACTCACGGGGAGCGTGTGGCTCTGTCCAGACCCCAGCAGGACCCGTGTTGGCCTGGGCTCCAATTTCCCCTCCCTCAGCAGGATTCTCTGCTCCCCGCTCAGAGGTTTGTCCACCCCGGAGCCCTCCGCCGCCGTCACCCCTTCCGCAGGGTCTGGGGGGCGCGGTGTGTGGGAACGGGGCTGTAGGGCAGCACCACCCGCCCGCTGGGTCCTCGGGAACCACCGCGGGGATGGGACGAGGCCAGGGAAGTGCCCGAGCCACCGCCTGGGGCTTTGTTCCTCCTTAATTTGGATTTACGTCTCCTCTGGTGAGGGAAGCTGCGGGATGCCTGCGGGTCTCTCCTGCCCGCGCCAGCCGGACCCTCGGCAGCAGCTCAGACCCCCCTGGCCTGTCCCTGTCAAACGGGGTTCCCGTGTCCCTGGGAAAGCAGCTGCGCTGTGATTAACAGTGTTTAATTAACGCTCCCTCGTACCCGCTCAGCTGTGGCAGCGGGGTGGGAGCCGGCGCCCCGCAGCGCGAGCTGAGCATGGAGCTCTTCCAGCTGTGTTTTCCTTGGCCAGATGTTCAGTTAAATAGAAGAGTGTCCTCCCTCCAAGAAAGTCGTTGAGGCGACGTTGCTAATTAAACCCTGGAGAAGACAACCAACCTCCCGCGGCTTCCTCTGCCCCCCCCGCGCAGCGCCCAGAGCCCCCTCAGTGCCCCCAGCCCTGGCACAGCCCTGGCTCCTTGCCAGAGGCTCCGGCGAGGTCCAGGCCACCGGGCAAACCTGCGACACGACAGGGAATTTCAGTCCCTCAGCGTTTACGGGATGGGGGGGATTCCTCGCTTCTCCCAGAGCGGCTGCCGGAGCCTCTGTGCTGTTTCCAACGAGCCACTCGGTGCCGGGTCCAGCCGCTGGGACATTTAACGTGACTTGTGCGGCGACGCGGGGCCGTCGGTGGCGACTGAGGGAAGGGAGAAGCTCCGCTGGGAGACGGCGCTGTGGGTGTCCCCCCCCTGCCCTCCGCTGACCCACCGCCCTGGGAGTGACGCCTGGGGCTGCGGGGAGGGGGCCTGGCTGCCAGCGTTATGCAAGCGGCATCGCCTTTAAATAGACTCTTATTCAACGTTGTCCAGGAGGCAGCGGGGCCGTGGAACATCAGCGCCGCTTCTTCGCTGGCTGCGGTTTTGTTTCCTTCTGCTGCAGCCCCCCCCCGCTCCATGCGCTGGAAGTTGTCTAGAAGTTGGTTTGGGGCAAAGGCCTCTTTGCCTCCCCGCAGGCCTGGGAGCTTCTCCCCCCTCTCCATTAAATGGCAGCAGCCCTTTCAGGCGGCGTTTAATTGAATTGTGTAACGCGGCGACGCCGTGGCAGAGCCCTGGTAGTTTCTATGCCAACACAGCTGGGGGGGCGGCGCTGCCTGGGGAGGCAGAAGGGCTGCCTGCGCC
>NW_020799123.1:12640701-12655650 GCF_003259725.1 Athene cunicularia | reverse complement strand
CCCCCCCCCGCAGGCAGTGAGCACCGAGAGAGGGTCAAGCGCCGCCGAGTTTCGTTCCCTGCAATAAGTGAGGAGGGTGGCAGGGGGAGGCCGGGCTCGTCCTGCCGCCCGCGGGGCCCGGGGCTGGCGTGTTGACGCAGGGCGACGCGCTCTTCGCTGGAGCTGCGTCTTCGCAGGATTCTTGGCTCTGCAGCCAAGCGCGTCCGACGCGGGGCTTTGGGGTGGGCTCCGAGTCCTGCGCCGCTGCGTGGCACTGGGGGGGCGCCGGGGGGGCTGCCCTCGCCTCCATCCCCTCCACCTGCGGGCCGGGACAGCGGTGTTCGACCTCCGCTGAGATGGTGCAGGTCCGGGTTGTTAAAACTTGCCGATTAAGAAGCGTTATAAAGAAGGTGGCTCCTAACTTGCCGAAGGTACCCCAGGCTGCTGCCCGTGGGTGACGCAGCTCCCTGGGATGGAGGCAGCTGCTGGCTTTGCCTTCGGCGCCTTGTTGCGTTGAGTCTGCTCGTGGCTAAGGTTTCACTCCTGTGCTGCTCGTGTTGCAGGGCAGGGCACGGCGTGGGCCAGCGCGTGTCAAACGTGCCGAGTCCTTCCAGCTGAAGCCTTTGGCCCAGGCGAGGTCTGTGGGGAAGGGGCTGGGGGAACGGGTCTCCCTCGCAGGGGTGACGGCTGGTGGGTGCTGATGAGGTGTTCGCCTGCGGGTGCTGTGCGCCGTGCGTGGCCCCGTTCCCGTTTCCTTCAAGCCCAGACCCCGATTACAGAGATTTTCAGAGCTTTTTCCCTGAAACTCAGGTCGTTTCATCCTCTGACACAACAGCTAGTAGACGGGTACTGCCTTTAGATGGGGCCTCCAGGGTTTTTCCCCCCTGATGCCCTTGCTCCTGAGCTCCGTCTCCAGCAGATTGTGCTGAGCCCTGGTCGTGCCTCTGGCCTTGGGGCAGGACCCCGGCGGCTCGGCCGTTCCCGCTGGGCGAGGGGGTTCACCCGCAGCCGGGGAGGGAGCCGCTCGGGTTGTGAAACGCTGCCACTGCTCTGTGCTGGGGTGCACCGGGGGCTTCGGTGGGACGGGGACGTTCCCGTGGGTGTGTCGTAAGCCGTTGAAATCGGCCCCGCTAACGAGTCCGGCAAGGCTCCCCTCCCCTCCCAGCAGAAACTTGGCTCTTGGGACTCCGGGGCTGTCTTCTGCTGGCGCAGGGCTGGACGAGCTGGAGTCAGCGCTGGGGTTTGTTTGGGCATTAAATATTAATACAGAAATAATGAAGGTGTTCCCGGAGCAGGGCTGACCCATTTAGAAACTGAACTTCCTCCTAGCTGAGCCGCTTTTGCAGCGTGACCGTGGTGTAGTGGCAGGTCCCGTGGCACTGCCCTCTCTTTCGGCACTTGTCATGGTCACGTAATGTCCTGCTGCCACCCGTGAGTCACCCAGAAAAGCCGTGGGTGCCGGGCTGAGCCCAGGCTGCCGCTGCGCAGCGTCACGGGATCACGGCGTGATCGAGGTTGGAAAAGACCCCTAAGCTCATCTACTCCAACCATGAACCAAATCAGCCTTGCAAGGAGCCATCGCACCTTTCTGCTGCGCAGAGGCATCAGAGAACGGGTTTAGGAAAACATGGAAGTTGTTTTTTAGCACAAAGTCCATCGTTTGTGCCAAGGACGTCCCCGGCACACGCTGCCCGGGGTGGCTGGGAGGGGAGCCCAGGGCACGGTGTGTGCCGCGGTGTCGTGGTGATGCTCATTCCTCTGTCGAATCCAGGAGGCTTCTCGCCTCGATCCCCGGTTGCCTGGCCCTTTGCCGTGCCGCTGTGTGGAGGCGAGACTGGCCGTGGGGCCCGGCTCTAAGGGCGGCTCTGTAGTCATGTAGTCACGACGCGGCCGTGCGGGCTGAGGTCCCGTCCCAGCCCTGCGGGGACGCGCCAGCAGCCGCTGACCACCTCCTGCCCCAGAGAGCAGCGCCTGCTTTTTATTTTGCTCGGTATTTGGTTTTCGGAGCTACCTGGAAGGCTGTGGGGACAGACCTGGGATGAACTGCACAGCCTGGTTTTAATTTATTTTTTTTTTTAAAGGCCCTGAAGGAAGTGCTGTGCAGGTCTTTCCTAAGCAGGAGAAACCTGATATAACCTGAACCAGCTCCATTTCCAGCTTGTTCTTGGGGAGGATGCAAACTTTTACTTCAGGGCTGACTGGCAGAGCCGTGCTGTGCTGCGGAGCCCGCTCAGAGGGGACAGACGGGGACCTTCTTTTCTGTTGCCTCTTCTCATGCAGTGGGATGATGTCCTGGAGACCTCGTGCTTTGCATTAGTTTCATTTTTGGCAGCCGAATAAAGCCGTGCCAGTCCCAGAGAGCTGAGTGGTATTACCCAGGGAATTCAGTGCAGTGGAACAAAGCAAAGCCCTTTCAACCTTCAGCTGCCAGTTTTTTTTGTCTGTGTTTTTTCTAAACTCTGCCCAGGCGGCGCGTGGAAGGCAAACAACTTGTGGGTGGTGCTGATGGAGCAAAATTGGATGAATAGCGAGATTTGCTCTCGTTCCCCGAATTTCACTGCGTGTCGGCCTTGCTGCTCCCCGCCCGCGGCAGGACAGTCCTGGCATGGGGGGGTGACTGGGGGTGCGTCTGCCGGCGATGCAGCATCACAGGAGCAGTTCCAGCACCTTGCTGGCTGACTTGGGGGTGTGAAGCGATTGATTGCTCTTGAGCATGTTCCGTGCCATAAATATGTTTATTTTTCAGTATTTTCCTTAGCAGCTGGGAGCTTTCAGCTTCTCACCTGGAGGGGGATGGATGCGAGGGGGTGTTAGTTCTGGAGTCACCTTCCTTTCCCACCCTGGGAGTGAGAAGGCGGCTTGAAAAGATATTTTTATCTCTGTAGTGAAGAGCCCTTTTCAGTGCTCTCATCCTGCCGGGCTGTTTGTGTTGGAGTCTCTAGACAATGTCTTAAAAACATCGACTTTCAGCAAACTTCCTCCTCAGGTTTCATGAATTTTATTTGGCCGACAGAGTTGCCTCTCCCCTTCTATCCCCCACCTTCTTCCAGCTGGTCGGTGGGAGCCTTTCTGGGGACTTTTTTTTCTCTGTTTATTGCTTTAAAATGGCCGTTGGCCAGCGGGGAGCAGGGTCCTGCCCTGAGCAGTGCCCACAGCCGCCGGGGCTGAGTCGTGCTTTGGTTCCCTCCAGTCTGGGGAAGAAGCGCTGACTTTTGGAAGGGGATTTCCTTGAATCTGTTCCACCACATCCATCCCCACAGGACCCGCGGGGTCGAGAGAGCAGCTCGGCTGCCTTACGCCTCCGGGGTCGGCCGGTGCTCCCGCTCCACGCGTCCTATTCCGTCATTTATTCACTGAGCTTCGTGCTTCGGGACGATATGTTTGCACAGGCGCTGCTGCAAATATGATTTTATTTATATGTACATGTATACATACATACACATAAACACTTACTGCACTTAACCGAGCAAACTGTTTAAAAAAATCACTTCCCCGCAGAAATTCTGCCAATATTTCTTCTGCGTGGAGAATATCCAGCCTCAGACTGCTCAGGCTGAGCTTGAGCGTGGTGGTGGGGGCTGTAGCCACGGCTCTGCCGGCAGCGGGGACGTGTCCGCGTCCCTGTCCCCACCATGGGCAGCGACCCCGCGCCTCCACCTGCTCCAGGTAGATTTTTGACCCAAGTTAAACGTGACATGGGAAGGATGGAGCAATCCTTGTCGGTGTTAATTAACTCCCGTGCAATTGTCTCCTACAATTAGGGAAAACAACTCGCGGCGTGGCTTGTTGCTACAGGTTAATTTTTTCCTTTCAGGCTGAGCGTGTTCGCTGCACTGTCAGATCCCTGCCATCGTCTTCTGCCCTTCGCAGGGTTGTGTGGTGCTGTGGGACGGACCTGAGGGCGGCTGGGGCAGTGGGGTGGTGACTTTGGGGCGTCGCAGCCCCGTGCTCCGGCCTCGGAGCAGCCGGTCCCCAACCCAGCGCTCCAGCGGGGCCGCTGCTGCGTGCTCCGTGGAGGATTGGAAGGATTTCTCCTGCCAACAAATACCAGCACCTAGGTGATGCCCTGCCTCCACACCGGCCTCTGAGCTGGCGTCCTGCGCAGGTTCCTGCTCGCTGAATTTAGAAAATGGCTGTTTTGAGCCGGGGAGAAGAGCCTTGCGCGCGTGCACCCGTGGAAGAAAATTAAACTGTCACGCTCTCCAAAAGCCAGGCAGCAGGAACTGGGGATAAAAATGCCTCAGGCAGAAAATGAGCTTTATAGCGTTTGGCCAGCTTGGGCTGAGGTGACAGATGCCTAATCAGCTTATTCGCCCGAGGTGTCTGGCTCGTCTTGCCTCCCCTCCCCGGGCTGGAGCTGCCAGCAGCGGGCACGGGGGGTGCGGAGCCCTCGCTGCCCGGGGAGCGCCCGTCCATCCCCGCTCGGGCTCTGCGGGGACATTTAGGCATTAAACTTGATTTCCCGGTGGTAGCCTTGGCGGGAGTCTGTCGAGGCAGGGTGAGGGGCTGTCCCCGAGGTGGGGCAGCGCTGGGGTGGGCTCCGGGGCTGCTCCGCTGCAGCCGGGCTTGGTCCAGGGGTTGGATTCGTGGGGAGAGAATGGAGATTTTTGTTGTCTCTGCCACAGCTCGGCTGGAATCGGTGTCTGGTGTTAGAGATGCTATCGGCACCGGCATTGAATAGCTCCGGCAGGGGAGGGTCAGTACCTGCTGTGCCAAACATACAAAGAGCCGTTCTTCTTTGTGATCCGATTATTCCTCCCCCCCCAGCCCCCATGTTTAAATAAGGACCTTAAAGCGAGGGAGGAAAAGCTGTCAGACAGCGCTTCTGGTGTTCACCGACACCCTAATTTATGCATTTATAGGCAGGTGGAAAGTGACACCAAGTGCCTTGAGACTGAGGTGTAATTCCTTGCGCGTGGCTTCAGCCCGGTGGGGACGATGGTGCCTCGGTTGTGCCTTCAGCTCCGCGGGGGTTGTTCCGAGTACCCCTCCTGCCCTTTCTGCCTGTCCGTCACGGACCAGGCTGACGCCGCTCTCCGAGGGTGGGACGTCACCCGTCGTCATCTCCCAGAACTCGGGTCAACTTGTGGTTGGTCTGGAGGCCGCTGCCTGCCGTCTCAAGTGCCCGCTCAGGGTATTAGCACGGTTACATTTGCCATGTTTGATGACGTCCCGGCTCGGGGCATTCACTTACCTCTTGGGGCGAAGCTGGGGCGCTGCAGAGCCGCCTTGTTATCCACTCTCTGCCTCGTGGTGTTCACAGCCCGAGCTTGGTCATCCTCAGCAAAGCTGCGGGATGAAGGCAGGATCCCTGGGGCGTCTTCCCAGCCGCTGCTGCACCCCGGCCCTGCTCTGCCCTGGTGCCGATGGAGCTGGAAAGAGCCCTGGGGGCAGTTCTCCACGCTGAGAGGTGAAGGTGCCTCCAGCTCGCCCTCTCTGAGGGCAGGAGGAGGCACGGCTCGGAGCGGCAGCTCGTTCAACATCCCTTATCACAGCGTTTGGGTCCGCGTGGGGCTGCGCTGCCCTGACCCTCTGCTTACGCCTTGACCCGAAACCGTAACGCATAGTCGCCCTTCCAGGCCAGCTGGGGCCGTTGCCTCTGTGCGTTATTTGCAAGACTTAAAGCTCCTCCATTTAAACCCACCATCCTCCTGCAGATGTCGGGAAGCTGGGGTTGAGTCGCTGAGAGGTGCGAGAGGATTTTTTTTGTTCCGTTATCGCGTGGATGAACGTGGAGCTCAGCGTGGCTGCTGCAGGGGCTGCTCTGGCCAGCTCCCCACCACCTCCGCTAACCCCCGGTGATGATGTTCTCTTTCCTCTAGACGATCATGGAGCAGTTCAACCCCAGCCTCAGGAATTTCATTTCTATGGGGAAGACCTATGAAAAAGCCTTAGCAAGTAAGTGAAAGCGCGCTGCTGCTGTGTGTGTTGCTGAAGCGCGGGGGGCTGGTGAGGGTCCAGCTGGGCAGCGTGGCCGCGGAAGGGAGGGAAGGTGGAAAACCACCTTGGGATGCTCTTTGTTCCTGGGAGGAGTGAGAGGAGGAAACCGGGGAGATGGCTCCTGGACCTCAGTGCGGAGCCGTTAGGACACACAAGGCACCTGCCTGCTGCGGGGCTGCAGCCAGGGAAAGGGTTCGAGTGATAAAATGTGAGGGGGTAACTGGGTAGCAAACACATCTCCAACCGCTTTAAGTGTGACTTTAAAATATTTAGAATTAGGATTTTAAGTTCTGCTTGAAGATGTGGTATTGAAATGTTCATATTGCCCAGCAGAAGGAAAAAAAAAATAATCTAAAACTATTGGTGGCGGGTCTGGATTGGGAACAGAGTCCTATTGGGAGCCATCAGGGAGGTGTAGATTGAAATGATCAAAAGCAAAATACGAATTGATTAAAACAAAAAATTTGACTGTTTTGACTTAAAATGACTTTGCCTGGGCCCTACTCGGCTCGGTTTTACGGGAGGTTGAGGCGGGCTTTGCCCGACCCCTGAGGCGGCGGCTCTCTTGCGGGGGAAGGCTCCGCTCCCGCCGGCGCTGCGCTGCGCGTCTCTTGGATTTTATTTTTCAGTTGGTTCAGTGGAAACGCCTGTAAGGGAAGAGGCTGTGTCATAATCTTAGCCAGCAGAAAAAAAATATATGTTGGTGTCTCATGTTCTTAAAGGCTGGGTGTTTGAAATACGACCTTTGGGGGAGGTCTGTGCCTTCCTGCTTTGTGCCCGGAGCAAGTTTTATTTCCCACAAGCCGACTGAGGCTCCTGGGCGGCTCAGTGGAAGCTCTTTTAAGACGCAGGTGTCCTGCCCTTCGCAGGTACGGGCGCTCCCCTCCGTGCTGCTCTCTTGCCAGCCCTCGGCTTTGTTTCTAATTGGGATTTAATGGATCAACTGGCCATGACGTGGGAGGTGCCTGCCCATCCTGGTCCGCTGCACAGGGGCTGTGGACTCTGCTCCCCCAGGCCTGGGGCCCTTAATCCAGGCGGCCGAATCTCCCGGCTCTTCCTAACGACGCTAACGAAGCGGGGTTCAGATCTGGGGGGGCTGCGGCCGGCTGTTTCCCTGCCGGGTCTCCAGCCGGGCACAGGCAGCGGGAAGGGAGGAGAGGCAGGGTCAGACGGGGGGAGGAAGAGGTTGCACTTGGGGCTGTGTTTTTGCTTAGTTCTTTTGAAATGTTATACCGATAACGCCGCTTTTAATTACTCGGGTGGTAGCATCCTTTTTATAACGTGCTGGTTTATCACAGCTTAAGTTGGGCGCTTTGTAGGTAACCGGTCTGATCGCTTGTTTTCTATTTCTCTCACGTCCCTGCTGTGAATATGCTTCGAAGCCCAAGATTTTCCTCTAATTTTTTTAACAATGTCTTTGGGCATCCTTTACTTTGGCTCGCTGAGCTTGTGGGGGCATCTGAAGGAAGTGTCTTAATCGGTAAATCCTGCTGGAAGAGGCTTCAGCACCATAATTTGACGGCGTTGAGCTAAAGCTGTACAACATGTTCTGGTGATTAGAGGAAACCCCCTGCTTATCTGATTAAAGTGGAGTGTGTAGCTGGAATGTCAACAAACAAGACTGAACTATAATGAAAGTCTGTGATATTCAATTATTCCACAGTGATTTTTTTCTGAGCAGCATTAAGCAGGCTGATGGTTACACCGGAATGAAAACCACCCAGGTCCTGCACGTACCTTTTTTTTTTCTCCTAAATAGCCCTGTAATCTTGCTGCTTGAGCTTTCTTCTTTCTGCACTCCTTTTTCTTCTGTTTGTTGTTTAGTCCCTCCCCGTGGGGTTAAGCCCTTTGAAGTAATCTCTATTTTAGTGTCTAGCATCTATTCAGTGCCACAGAAGTTAAAATAGCCATTAAAAGAGAGTATAACCTGCATTTTTTTTATGCTTTTAGGTATGACATATGCAGCAAAAGGATACTTTGACGCTCTGGTTAAGATGGGAGAGTTGGCCAGTGAAAGCCAAGGATCTAAAGAATTGGGTAAGTCACCGATTTACTGACAAACGGGGTCGCAGTCCGGAGCAGGCTCCGAGCACAGGAGCGAAACCAGATTTTTGCTGTTGATGGGGATGACGAGCTCAGTGTGGAGCTGGTCCTGCCTCACGTGAACGGTAAAAGTGTTTGTGTTTACTGTTAATGTAGCTTTAAAAAAAAAAAAAAAAAAAGCCTGCTGCTATTAGTGTCAGGATTTGGGGGCATCGTCAGCCCGTGGTATTTGCAAAGAGGAAGTGTTTGCAGAGCGCGGCTTCGCTGGCGTTTTTGTCTTGCTTTGCAAAGGAGAGAAAAGCGCCAGGTCCTGGTCTGGGAGCCTTCGGCCTCTGGAGGAGAAGGGTCGGGGGGCTGTTGGCGGTGCTGGGGCTGTCCCCCTGGTCCCCAGCGCCGGGGCTGTGTGTGATGGGGGCTCTGTGGTACCCGGCACTGCAAGAGCTGCTGCAAGAGCTGCTGCAGGATCTGCAGCTTCCCTCTGCCACGCGGCAGCGTGTGTTTGCTCAGACCATCAGAGCGGGGATGCTCGGCGCCTCTGTTCCCTTTCCTCCTCCCCCGGGAAGCCCCTCGGGAGCTGCTTTCCCAGTCTTCCCATCGCTTGGCCGCGGTTCCCTGTTCTCCCTCCTCGCCGCTGTTTTGCTGCACGAACGTGGGTCGAGGCTTCTCCCAGCTCCCCCCGGGGATGCTGCAGCCTCTCCTTAAGGCTCTTGCAGGGCTGAGGTGGGGTTGGGTCTCGCTGCCTTTGCAGTCCCAGGTGAATTTTCCTCCCGCGGGTCTGGCTCACCAGGTCGCTGGGCTGGGAGGTGGCGCACAGTGCTCGTTGGTGCCATCTCCGAGGCAGTCAATGAGAAGAGGTTGAGCTGGAATAACTCCCAAGGCGACGGGTGAGCAGCCCTTCGGAGGGGCCAGGCTTTGGTTTTGCCACCTTGTGCTCGGTGTCAGCCCCCGCCTTGGCCCAGCCCCGGCTGCTCCAGCCCGGCTCAGCCGTGCGCAGCTTGCTGGCTGGGGCTGAATTTTGATGGGGAAGCAGCAAGTGTCTATGGAAACCGATTCTATCACTTGGATTAAAGCTGCCTATAGCAATCTGTTTCTGTTAAATAAATAAAACAAGAGAGCCTTGCATGTGGCGCATGCAGCAACTGAGATTGTGAGGGCTGTGCAGACCTTCCTAAGGGCGTCCTCCGCCTCTTTGGGGGCAGCTTTGTCCTCCTGAAAGCGAAAGCTTGGGAAAGCCTTATCAGAGGTGGCTCAGCTGGGCGAGGGCGGGAGCTTGGGCCCTGCAAACCCTGCTTCCCCTTCAGAGCAGCTCCAGACTTTGCTCAAGCTTAAAACCCGGTTTTGGTGTCTTCTGGGGGTCCTGCCTCCCCGCCGAAGGGCGGCGGTTTGACAGCCCGTGTCCTCGGTGCCCTCCCGCAGTCTCCCGAGGTGCGTTCGGAGCGTGGCTCGAGTATTTTGGGGCTGGTTTAAAATGTTTCCAAGTTACCGTGCCTTCCCCTCTCGGCGTGAGCGCATCCGAGGGAGGATCCTGGCAGCTCCTGCTCAGCCCAGAGCTGTGATGAGCGGCTGCTCCTCAGACCTCTTGCTTTGTTGATCTTGCTGATATTTATGGTGGCAGCTGCTCTGTGCAGAAGAAAGTTAAGATAAAATTTCTGGCTGCGGTTCACTGGAGCTGATAACAGCTGGGGACACAACCCCCTTCCAGCAGGGTGTGTAAACAGGGGCTGAAGAATGTTTTGGATCAGGGCTGTGCTCGCCGGAGGTGCAGCTTTTCCTGGGAACACCTTGACCTTATCGGTCCCTGCGCCGTGGTCGCTGATAGTGCCGGAAAGGAGCGCTGGGCTCTGGGTTCCTTCGTTCCCTGGGAGCGGCCGCAGCAGATGGGGCCGTTCAGAATCGCCGTGTGCCTTCGCGCTGCGCCCCTGCGGCCCCCTCCCTGAGCCGCAGCGCGGGGGAAGCCCAGACGTGGGGCAGGACCTGGGATGCTCTGGTTGGGACTGCAGCTCACAGCTGTTTCCAGCCTCCAGAAAAGAATCTGAGATATTTTTTTAACACCCCCCCCCCGCCCTCCTTAACCCTTTCTTTTCTGAATGTCGATGCTTTTCTGATGCTATTTCTGGGACAGGAGGCGTCGAACAGAAAACCACACAGAGTCCATGTTTAAAAGGTGATGCAGGCAGCCACGTCTGCCCCTGGCTCAGGGGCTTTGCCCCCCTGGGCGATGCAGCGCAGGAGCTCTGGGGAGCTGGGTGAACACTCGGAGGCTGTCCCGTGCCGGGTGAGCTGCTGTGGCTCCTTCGGCGGGTGCTCGAAACCGGCCGAGTCTTCATGTTGTCGTCTCTCCAACAGTACTTGTGACTCCAGGGATTTGCTCCTTAAATTGGGCACTGGAGCACTGCCCGTTGGCGGCCGGTCCCTGGCTGCGCGCAGCCGTGCTGGCTGCCTGGGGTGGCTTGTTCTCTCGGTGCTGGCTTTTTTTTTTTTTTAAAAAAAAAAATGTTCCTGTGATGGTAGTGATGCTGCACGTTCATCTCGCTGAAAACATTTTAGCCTGCCAGCGAGCTGCCTCCAAGCTTAGGTCTCTGCTCACCAGCTGCTTAGCACTTCACATTTTTTTGTAAATTCTCCATCAGATTTTTAGCAACTGTGTGCAGACAGGATAATCCTGGGTGGTAATGGAAAACCTAGCGATAATAAAGTACTTGAGCTGCAGTCGGCTCCGTGGCTTGAGTTTTTGGGTGCGTGTGTCTGGCGGGGGTGCACCTCTGAACCCCACTGCTGAGGCTTGGGGTGCTCAAAGTCTGTTTTCACGGGGTTTTTTAACCAAAGTGATGCTCTGACCCGGTACGGGGTGTAGCCATCCACTGTCCCCCTGCAGCAGAAGTCTGCTCTGTGAAATTCCCTGTCAGTTTAGCAGGTTTATGCTTTCAACAACCTTGGAAAATCCCTGCTCTGCGCTGCTGCCCCGTTGCTGGCACTGGGAGGATCAGACCCACGCCCCCAGTTCCTCTTTGGGAGAGGCTCCTTCTGCTGCTCTTCATGTCGGTGGTTGCTGCGGTGGCTTTTGGGAAGCTGAGAAGCTGGCGTGAAGAGCGTGAACGCTGCGTGCCTGCTCGGGGGGGGTTGCTCCGAGCTCGATCCGGGGATGGTTTGCAGACGCTTCCAAGGGGCTCCAGTCTCAGGCAGGCGAGTGCTCGGGTGACTTTGGCCCTTTGGCTCCTGCGTAGGTCCCTTGGATGCTACTCGCAATGGTGTTTCTTTTGTCACCCTTGAAAACTAGGCCATGGCAAAGTCGCAGGAAGGGATTTTCTTCTCCAGGGAAGCTCGTGCCTGGCGAGCGGAGCCGGAGGCAGTTTCCAGCAGGCTGGGAGCGCGCTGGGGTGCTGGGGCTGAGCAGCACCTGCAGGGAACTCCTTCGGGGCTGGAGGTGGATTTGCTTAGCAGTTGCTGTTCTCAAATCCTCGAATTAGTCAGGGCTGCTCTGACTGAAGCACGGTGCAAGATATGCAGTAATTAGTTGACTGTCGTTGAGCTGAAATGAGCCGCTGGTAGAGAACAACTTCCTTCCGATACACAATTTGCACAATAAAATCGGGACCGGTGGCACCTTCGTGGTCCGGTCATTTGCTGTGGAGCTGTTTGGTGTCAGTGCTGGGCTTCAAGGGTTTAAAACCATCTCAGTAGAGCTTCTAAAACCCTGCTGAGCATCACGGAGAGATGCGGGGTAGAGCAGACTCCACCCAGCACGCTGTGCCCTGAGTCTGTGGGGTCTGCGGTGGGGCAGGGCCAAGGTGGCGCGGGGAGGGGGGGGTGTCAGCCTCCTGCCCCCGCTGCAACCCCTCAGCCTCGGCCGGCTCTTGGCGACCGCAGGGTTTGGAGGCTTTGTGCTGTGCCGAGTCCTCTGGGGAGGGGGATTAGTCTGTTAATTGGATTTGGGGTTGGTTTGGGTAGAGGCTGCCTGCAGGGTGGAGACGCAGAGGGAGATTCCACGAGTCAAAGGTCTCGCAGGGTTCAAGGTGTGATCAGGGACCAGCAGAGCTGGTGCTCCCCGATGTCCGTCGGGGATCTGCCGGAGCAGTGCCTGGGAAAAATGGAACTGGACTCCAGGAGCTATTCGCGCGTGATGGGTGTCGCTGCAGCGGGGTCCCTCTGCCCCTGGAGATGAGCTCCTGGGTGGGACAGCGGTGGTAATCTTGGTGTTTGATCCTTTTAAAATTGGACTTAACGATGCAATTAGTGGCTTGTGGGTAACAACCTTGTGCTGGTGAAAGACTGGATGCTCTGGACCTGCAGTTCCACCTGCAATTCTGTTACAAGACAGAGAAATTGTGCTAAAATTTAGGACTCGGCCCCAAGCTGCGGGAAGGAACGTGTAGGAATGGGCTTGCTGAGGGTGCAGGAACACAAGAAAAACCTTTTCGAAAACCGCTGCCTGCCTCAGAAGGGGACTCTTCAGCGTGCGTTGCCCTTTCGCTGCCTTCTGGCGAAAAGCAGGCTGCCGTAGCAGTAGGCTTGTTCTCACCAACCTGTGCTTGGGTAAGTAACGGTGGAGGGCTGTTAAATGAGCATCTGTGAAGAGCAGGTTGCCTGGCTGGAGTTTTTAACACGTGGCAGCTGCGTGTAACGTTTGGGTTTCGCCTTCAGCGGTGACATCCCCCAGAGACGCCTCCCTGCTGCGGGCAGCGAGCTGGGGCGAGCTCCTGCAGGGATGCTCCGTCCTCGGGGGGGGACGGAGGGGCTGCGCCTGTGGCCCTGGGCTGGTTTTTCCTGCCCATCAGCAGAGCTGTGAGCTTGGCAGGTTTTAGGAAGGGGCACAGCTTGTTGTGTGGCCGGCCCCGTGTCCTGGAGGCGTTTTCCTTCCCCTCCCGGGACTGCTGGTGAGTCTGAGCGGGGTGGCTCCGGGCTGGTGAACGGGAGGTCTGTGCAGTCGTGTTCTCCTGCGCTGATTAATCCTGTGTCACCGATTTAGCTGCTGCCAGAGCAGTGGCGCACTAGGGACTTGCTGGTCTGTCCATCGTGATACAGATGGATCATCTGTACCAGTGCAGGGGTGGCTCTCGGGGAGCGCGGGGCATTGCAGGTCGCCCAGGGCTCTGATCTGCCCAGTCAAAGTGTCAGCGGGGGCTGCTCACCCTGAGGGGTTGCTGGAGACGTGCTGTTGAACTCGCCCCAGTCAGAGCGCCTTGGGAAGCTTTGGCTTTTTTTTTCCTTACCTTGTCTCTCAATAAATAAATAAAAAATATCTGAAGCTTTGCCAGGCTGGGTTGAAGCAGAGGCTGCGCTGATCTTTGTAATGCTGATGAGTCGCTAATAGAGCATCAACAAATCGGTGCCATCCTTTGGGGCTGCCATAAGTGAAACCCTTCTGAAGAGGAAACAGATGAATCAGCGCAGAGAAGCCGATTGTTTCCCCACACTCGCATCCTCCCCGCTGCACACGCGCGGATGGATCTTCCCCCAAGTTTTCTTGCGTTTGAGTGTCAGCGCTGGTGGAGTCAGAGCTCTGCCGGGGTGAGGTGTTGGGCTGCCAAGTGCCGCTCCCCGCGGCTTCAGGGCTTGTCCGGGGCGTGTGCCGAGTCTGAACTTGGATCGAGAGACGTTAATACGAGGGAAGAGGGGGGCAAAATAATTGCAGAAGCTTTACTTTAAGTAGCGTGCTTCTGCCTTCAGTCTGGCTCGATGGGATCTCGAGCACGTGGCGGGACGGGGGGAAGCGGCCGCGGGATGTGCCAGAGCCGTGACGCGGGAAGCGGGGGGGCCGCTGGGGATGATGGTCAGAGCAGCAGCTGGTGGGAAACAGAAGGTGTGAAACTGGGCAGTGCTGGAAGGGGAACTGGTAACCGCTGGGCTGAGATCATGTCACCCTGAAGCGGTGCTTTGGTCACAACGTGCACGAGGCTGATGCTCTCCACCCCGCTCCCCCCACAAAACCCCCCCCAGCCGGTGGAGCTCTCCTGTCCAGCAGCAAAGCCCGGGAGGAGCGGGGGGGGCCTGTGTCAGCAGGGCCTGGTGCAGGGACCTCTGGGCACCCCCCCACACCCCCCCTGGTGCTTTTGCACCTCCGCCTGCCCTGACAACGTGCTGGTGTGGGCACATCCCCTCCCTGGCTTTGGGGGCTTGCTTGGCATCAAAGGATTCCTCTAACAGCATTTAATCCGCCATTGAAAAGCAGATGATTTTTTTTTTCCCCTCTTAGGCTTCAGGAGCTCGAACAATTTGCCCTGTTACTGTCTGTTGCTTTTTCTCATTAATGAGCTGCTATTCCCTCTCTGCCGGCTTGGTTACTTCCCATGAAGGCACCGTTGCCTTTCCTGGTCTCTCTTAACAAAAAAAGCAACAGGGAGAAGCCCAGCACAACGTCCAGCGGCGGAAGAGCCGAGCCCCTGGCCGCCTTGTTTCACCCTTTCTGCTCTTTATTTGGGATACGAAGCTCCAGAGCAAGTGGCTCTGACGGAGAGCGATGCCAGCGGTGCTGCACCCGCCGTCCTCCAGGAGCAAGGAGCGATGCTGGCGAGGAGGCAGTGCCGTTTCCTCGTCAAAGCAGCCCTGTTGCCAAGCTGGTGCTGGTGGCCCTGGCGAAGTGGGGACCAGCAAAGCCAGGGAACCGGTCCCGTGGCCGCTGGCCACCAGCCCCCGCTGCCCTTGCAGGACAGGCTGGGCTGCTTCAGCCCCTGCACAAGAATCAGCATGTTCTGGCTCGGAGCAGTTTGGCTCTTTCGCTGATGCATTGTTTGGTATTTTGATTAAAAAAATAGCTTGTATCTAGCTCGAGAGGGGAAGGAAAATTAAATCCTTCGGCTCTGGAAACTCAAAGGCAAAACCCTGTGAGATGGTTTCCTACTGCTCTGCCTTCTGGAGGGGCAGCTGGCTCCTTGCGTGGGGCTTGCGGTGCCGATGGCGATGGGAGGGATGTGGAACAACCTGTTTGCCTGTTCCTGGCTGGGTGTGGTAGGGAAGGGCCCACAATAGCCCCTGCAGTTCTCCCAGAGC
>NW_020799123.1:12637491-12640651 GCF_003259725.1 Athene cunicularia | reverse complement strand
AGGGAAGGGGGGGGGGGGTGCAAGCTTAGAAAATAATGAGCGAGGCACCCTTGCGTTGATACGCTCTTGAAAAAGCAATCTCGGCCAAGCGACGGCGTGACGTCGTTGCCTCCTTGCAGCGGGAATTTGTGCGCTTCCCATGATTGAGCTGTCGCAGTCCAACCGGAGAGCAATTTCCTGGCGGGCTCGTGGTGGTGACCCCTTGCCCGGAGCTCCCCGCTGGTGCGTGAAGCTCCTCGCCACAGACGTGTGTGACTGCCAGGGGCTGCTCCGTGTCGCTCAGCACTCGCCAAGCGGCTGGAGAAGTTACAGCCGGCTCGGTGGCTGCGGAAATCTCGGCACAGGGTTTCCTCCCGGCGAAGGAGCGGGGGGGTGCAGCCGTGCCGGCGGGTCCCCTCCCGGCTCCGCGGGATGCCTTGCGTGTCACTGGCGTCTCGGAGCCGAGCGAGGGGCTTGGGGGGACGGTGGCCCTGGTGCCAGCTGGCGCTGGCCGAGCGCCTGCGGTGCCACAGCCGGTTCTGTTACTGCCTCGGCCTGTGGCAGAGGGGGCTGGTGCCTGCCAAGGACAAAAAAGAGATCAGGTTTGATGTTTGCAGAAGGTTTTGGGACACGGTGTATGGTGCAAAGTACGAATTGCTCCAGCCGCAAGAGCAAAGAAATGTCGGACCAGGTTGTTCCTGATCGGCCGGTGATTTTGACACCCAGCTGGCGTGTGGCCCACGGGCACGTGGTGTGCCGGGGCCGGGCTGACCAAGCCGTGGCTGGCCCAGTGTAAACTGTCCTGTTTGTGCCGGGTGAGGGCCCAGGGGTTCCCTTGCACCAGTGAGACGCTGGTTTGGCTCATCCCAGTCCCGCTGTTGCTGAGGTTTGTCTCCATGTACGGAGGACGCAGTTGTCCTGGAGCCCGGGAGGGTCCCGTCCTCCGCAGAGGACTCACGTTTTCCTTCGCTCCTAAATACACCAAAACCGCAGCGTTTGCTGCCAGGACGGGAGGGAGCAGCCCCGCGTGGAAGCAAACCCGGGCTCCGCGTCTCAGCTCATGGCTCTCGGCTCAAGCAGCTCCGTGTAGGCTGGAAGCCTCCTGGGAAGCTGCAGCCCACCGCGCTGGAAGTAAGAGCTTCCTAACTCAGCCCTTACAAACAGCTGACAGAGCTCAACCCTCTCTGAAAGCTTCCTCTGATCCGGAGCTGGTGCTTTTAGTCCGGCGGTAGCACTGGCTCCTCTCCTAAAAGACACTTGGGCAGCTCCCATGTGTGTGTCTGGCTCCAGCCACGGCGGGGCTTTTGCTGAGGCAGGACCCTGCCCTTCCTCCCAGGAAGAGCGCTCTGGGTGTGGGACTTGATGCATTCTGCATTTGAAAAGAAAAAGGAAGAGCCAAAGCAGAACTGGGATCCCTCAGCTGTGGGCAGCCGCCGGTGAGAGTGACCGGTGGCGTTTGCCGCGCCACGCGCCGCGGCTCTGCCCTCGCTGCCCAGGGCAGGGCTGCCCGTGCGTGGCTCAGCCCCGAGGTCGGACAGGGCCGGTGGTTTGGAGGCAAATCTCAACCCGGGGCTTAACTCTGTTTGCGGCTCCGTGACCTGGACTGAGTCCCAGGGCCGGGCCTACCTGCCGCCTCGCTGCCAGGGAAGAGGGATGCTGGTGCCCAGGGGAGCGCCAGGCAGAGCTCCTGGCTGCAGCCGGGCCACTGAAATCCCCACATCTCATCTCTGCCTGCTCCCTTCAGCACCCGGACTGGGAATGGGTCGGGGTGAGGGACCTTCCTTGGTCCTGTCATCTCCGGCTCCTCTGTCCCGTCCCTGCAGCCAGGCTGAGGGCTGGCGTGGGCAGGGCCGTGGCGCAGCCGGGGTGGCCGATGGCTCTGTGGGTCACGGCAGGGCTGCCCTGGGGTGCTGGGCTCCTGCTGCTGCTTGTCCCCGTTTCCCTTCGTGTTACACAAGACGTGTGTTCGTCCAAGCGTCTCAGATGAGCGTCTGCCCACCTACAGCTCCTCGAAGATGGGCACCGGGGGCACTCCAGGAGCACCCACGGGTCTGGCTGCGGACCTCCCCCTGCTCTGGGGGTGCCACCTGCCCCAGCCCTCGGGTGTCCCTCCAAGCTTAGCGCCTCAAGCCCCTTCCCCACATCTTGTGTTTGCAGGAGACGTGCTCTTCCAGATGGCAGAGGTCCACAGGCAGATCCAGAACCAGCTGGAGGAGATGGTGAGTGCCCTGTCCCCGGCGCGCGGGGCTCTCCGCCTGGCCCCAGGTTCTGCTGGTGTTGCAGCCGAGCAGAAGGGTTTTCCGGGTCTTGTCTGGGTGATGCCAGCCCCTCTGAAGCCCATTTGCTGAGCTGAAAAGGGTCTGGTCTGCTTGGGCATCTGCTTCTGCCCTGCCGGGTCCCCCTCTGAGCGTCCGTCTGTCCCTTGCTGCTGTCAGCCTCTGCTCTGTCTGTGCAGGGTCTGCCAGCCCTCATCATGGAACCTGTTTTGTTTTTTTTTTCTTTCTGCCCGCAGCTCAAGTCCTTCCACAATGAGCTCCTGACGCAGCTGGAGCAGAAGGTGGAGCTGGACTCCCGGTACCTGAGTGTGAGTTATGGACTCGTGGAGCCCAGCAGCACAAACCTTGGTTGGGGCATCTGGGTGTCTCCCATTCCTGCTGCCTGGCTCCCCCCTCGCGCAGCGCCCGCTCGGGGACGCTTGTGCCGCTGGTGAGGTGGGTCCCCGGGGGCCATCGTGCATCACCACGCACAGAGCATTTTCCCTGATGTCAGACTATTGCAGCCCCTGTTTGCTCTCTGGGTCGTGGCGATCCTGCTTTTCCCAAAGGGGGGGGGAAGGGGGGGGGGGTCCTGCTTGTTCTACCCTCGGCAGCAGGAGCCGTGGCCGAGGTGAGCTCCAGCTTTGGCTACTCAGAGCTTTCTCCTGTTGCATCCAGGCTGCGCTGAAAAAATACCAGACCGAGCAAAGGAGCAAGGGGGACTCGCTCGACAAGTGCCAGGCAGAGCTGAAGAAACTTCGGAAGAAGAGCCAAGGCAGCAAAAACCCCCAGAAGTACTCGGACAAGGAGCTGCAGGTAGGGCCCTGGGCCCAGGGGGGTCGGGCGCCTCGTCCTTGGGACCACGTGCCGGCGTGGCCGGGCTCGCGCAGGCTCTCGCAGCAGAACTTGCTGTTTTCGGCTGAAAA
>NW_020799123.1:12628493-12637441 GCF_003259725.1 Athene cunicularia | reverse complement strand
GTGTTTTCAAGGTCGGGGCGTTGGGAATTCGTGCAGGGAGGGAGTCGGGGTCGGGATCTCGCTGAAGAGCATCCAGGGCACATCCCTGGTGGGCACGGCCGTGAGCGGGACGTGCCGAGGGGCACTCGGGTTAGAGATGCGTTCGCAGCAGGAATTCATGTCTTAATTCTGCGACCTTTGGTTCGAGCTCTGCCCGGAGCGCGGCTGAACGTGGCAAACTTGAACGAATAACTGATGCACCCATCCGCAAACCTGCTCGGGCTCAGCGGCCTCGTGCCGCTGCTCGCGTTAAGGCCGTTGAACGGTGGGAGCACCCTGAAAAGGGGGAGGTGAGCCCTGAAGCCAGGAATTACCTTGTCTTGTCTGAGGCACGGGAGTGTGCGTGGTGTTGGGCCCGGGATCCGTTACCCTGGATCCCGCGTGTCGGAATGACCCGTGTCTGCTGCAGGGGACCCAGATGTCGGTGGCACCTCGCGCACCGGGGCTGCGCGCAGGGTGGTGTTGAATCAGCAGAGAGTTACTGTGAAGGTTGCGCTGGGGAAGTGACATTCATAATTGTGCTAAAATTTGGGGAATCAGTCATTCTCCCGGTGGTGTGAATCAGAACAAGCACTGAAGGAGAAAAACGCACCTGGAGTCATCCACCCCAGCTCGGCGTGCGGCTGCTGAGCTGGAGCACGTTGCACGGGGCTCGTGCTTCTCCCCAGCCCCCGAGAGCGGGCAGGGCTGGAAGGGGGCGGGTGCATCAGATTTGGGGTGTCCTGCCCGCTGAGGGCTTGAGCTGAGCCCCTTAAACCACCCCTGAGCAGGATCACTCCAAAATTCCTGCAGAGCGAGAAGTTAGGCAATGAGGCTCCGTGTGGGGAAACTCGGGGATCAAACCTGCGTTACCCCCACCCGCGAAAGCTGCTGACAGGGACAACAGAGCGGAATTGCTGCCAGAGCCACCCCTCTCCTGCCTAACCCCCCCCCGGGGCTGCTGCCACGCAGGGATCCCCATCCCACACCCGGAGGAGGGGAAAATCCATCCCCGTGCTCGGCTTTACGCAGCTGGGAGAGGAGCGAGGGTTTGATCCTCCCGCTGTGATGCGGCGAGGATGGGGCAGTCCCCTCAGCGCAGCCGCTTTGGGCAGGGAAACAGGATCAGGCTTTCAGCCCCTTAATCTTTCAGCAGTAAGTATTTAGGAAGCGCTTATCTCTGAAAAAGCCTTATGATGGCTTTTGAGCTTAAAGAGCTATGAGACTGCTCAACTGCTCGCTTCTTTTTTTTTCCCCACTTAGATCAAAATACAGAGTTAAATCGCTGAATTCAGGCAGGCGCGCGGTTTCCCCTCTGTTCTCTGCTGTCTGCAGTGATGGTGTTTCCTTCCAAGAGAACAAGAGGGTGTCTTGGGCCACCCTTGATGCTGTTCTCGCCATGGGAGAGCGGGGGGATTGCTGCTACAGTGGGTCCAGCCTGGAGCTGCTGGTACCGGCCAGAGGATGGAGCCTCATGTGGGGCTTAGCAAAACTGGGCTTAGCGAACCAGGAGCCATCTGCGGAGCTGCTGGTGCCGCGCTGTGGGCCTTCGCTCCGCGAGAAGCTTTCTTAACCAGCTTAAACCAGAGAACCGCGGCGTTCACCTCGGGGAGCTGCTCGTGCTGTTGGGTTTGTTCAGCTGGCCCAGGGCCGCTTGTAAAAGCCTTGTTGGCCTCCGAGGAGGCTGCTGGAGGCACCTCGCGATGCTTGCGGGAAGCTGAAGTCTTCCTCAGGCTGGTGCCAGCGGAGCGCGGCCCCGCCGGGCGGCTGGACACAGCTCCTCCCGAGGGCTGGTGCAGGTTGCTTGTAACGGGGGAGGCTGCTGCCGAGAGAAACGTCCTGGTGGCTCCATCAGTCACCTCCTTCAACAGCGCAATAACGTCTTACTCTTCTTCTGAAGGCTCATCCACTTAAGCTACTCCAGCAGTCAGCAGCCTGATGCTCTGTCATCATCTCTCTTCATATTTAGTGCTACGGGAAGCAGAACTGCTCCTTTCTGCCTTTTCAACCACTTGTTGAGTGACCACATCTTGTCATCGCCTGCGAGCCAGACGGGTGGGCGAGGCGAGCGCGGTGGGAGAGGCAGCGCTGTCCTTGGGGAGCTCCGGGATGTGTTTCTCTAACACCACCTCGCTGCCGCGGTGAGAGGGGAGCTGGGGCTCTCCAGGCTCTGGTTTGGGTGGCAGAGGACGGCCCTCACCTGGGCCGAGGTACCAGCGCGGCTTGGGCTCCCCGCTCTGCTAGGCTGATCAGAAAGCCCGGTAAAACAGCCCCAACATCTCCCCAGTGGCTCTTCGATTCAGATTTTCCCCTTTTATAAATCAGCAACAAACGCTGACATTCAGCAGGCGCTGCGCCGCGCTGGCAGCCCAGGGCGTGAGGTCAGCTCGGAGAGCGCGGATCCGGGGCTGGCGGCGAGCCCCACGTCACCCGGCCACTGTCTCTTGTGCTGGTTTTGTGGAGTTTAATGGACAAGGACGGGCGTCGCAGGATTAAAATGGTTGAGGATTTAAAACACCTTGTGGTTTGCAGCAAAGACAACTCGCGTAGCTTAAAAGCAGCTCAAAGCGCGTTTAGGCTGCAGGAGTGATTTTTCCATCTCCGAGCTCTGTCTGTCATGGTCAAGAGAGATGCTGTGGTTGTGGGTTGTTGCTGCTGAATGTCGCAATAAAGCCTGGCTTTTTATTCCTTATGAATCAGACCAGAGCTTTTGTTATACACGAGGAATGAAAGCTGAGACAGCTAACTGCCTCGAATGTCTCATCTTGGTTATGTAGTTACTGAGAATTTTTGTGACCTGTGTTGAAAACCGGGAGAATAAGCCAATTCCATTCACTTCATGTCTTTTATGAAGAAGAATGAAAACAACATGAAGATCACCAAGGAAGCTAAATTGCTGTGATTTCATTAAACGCTGGTTATGATCAAGATACGAAATCAAGGTCACGACAGGTTTAGGACCTTGACTGAATCAGCAGCTCAACAATGAAGTTAACGTTGGTTCAAACTATTTATCAAATCGTGTTAGTGCTACGAACAATTGCATTTCTCCGCTGGGCTGAGACGAAGCCGTCTGTAATTCGTCCTAAATAGCAAAGCTGGAGCTGGCTCTTTGTGGTGAAAGGCTGGGCCTGACCCGGGCCGAAGGGCTTTTGGTGTGACTGGGGGGGTGCAGGGGGAGCTGCCTGCTCCTCCCAGCCCTGCAAAGCCAGGGCTTTGCTGAGCCGGGGCGGTGGGCTGCGGAGGCTGAGCTCGGCTCCTGCCCAGATGTGCTTCTGCTCTCAGCACCTACACCTGCTCCTGCGGGAATATTTTAAGCATTAAATACTACTGTGCCAAATAACCGGGAGGGGTTTATAAACTTTTGTAATTGAAACCTCATTTTGATATTCCCATCAGGAGAAATAATTTTAGGTGTAGGTCAGGAAGCTCTAACCGATAAGGAGTTTGCACAAACCGGGTTACAAGGGCTTACGTGAAAGTCAAATAGGGAAGGATTATGTAAAAGCTCAGTGGCTCCAGGTAACTCTCCAGGTTTGATTCTGCTTTAAACCGAGTGAGTCCAAGCCCGGCGAACGCGGCCAGTGGGTGCAGGGAGGGGAAGTTCGTGTGAAACACCTCAGGTCTGGGGCTGAGCATTGTCCTCGTCGTGGCCAGGCCGGGACCCAGAGGGATCCCTGCTCGGGACGCAGCGACCTGAGCGATCGCGTCGCTCGGCGGCGTTCCTGCCCGGGGCTTCACTGGAGAGCTTGGCCCTTGCGTTGGGTTTTGCCTTTGTTCACTCCGTAATCTGCCGAACGCTGAAGTGGCTTTTTCAGACTCTGCAGCCGGGGAGAACTTGTGAAAGAGGCAGCACCGAGAGGAGGAAAGTCTCCGTCTCCTCTTGCCGTGGCCGTGGCTGGGGTCTGTGGCTGGTTGGCAGCGTCCCCTCAGCCCCAGGCTCTGGCACAAAGCGAGGTCTCCTGAAACTGGCTCTGAGGATCGCTGAGCAGCGTTACAAATACAAAAAATGCAGTGTTAAACTTTTCCTCCAGGCCGAGATGCCCCAAATGCCTCTTCTGGAAAGCTGGTCCCTCGGTCTCCGTGCCGGCGCAGGTCAGGGCTGTGTCTGACAAGCGTTTTGGTCCCAAACCTTGTGCATTGAGCCGTCGATCTGGGGTGTCCCTGCACTGGGGGAACGTTTTGAGCAGCTGATGGCGAAGCCCCCGCGCAGCCGCCTGGGGAAGGCGCCTGCCTGCTGTTCTGCTCCCTGGCACTTTTATGTAATACCACATGCGTGCGTGGATGGAGCTTTACAGGAACAGGGAAAGGATGAGGCTGATGCCCCGACCAACAGATGTGTGAGACGGGCGAGGTAACGGGGGGAGCCAGCCCTGCTCGGGGGAGGAGAGGGAACCCAGCACCCCGAGGGAGGGTCCTGCCCGCGGGGCGATGGGGCTGGCGCGGTGAAGGCTGGTGGGCAGCACAGAGGGTGCTGGCACTAAAAAATAAAACCTTTCTCAGCTGGAGGTGCCGGTACTTCTGCAGGGCGGGGGCTTGCCTTCCCCTCGGGGAGGGCGCAGAGCTGCGGGGTGCCCGTGTGCCGGGGGCACAGACACCGTCCACCCACTGCGGTGACGTGGGGTCCCGTGGCTCTGTGGGGTGCAACAGGCAGTGAAAGGAGGTTTGGGTGCCGTGGTGACCCGAGTATGGGTGCTCTCAGCTGCAGGAGAGAGTTTGTCTGCTGCTCTATTTGTCTTTTTACGAGAGGTTTAGGTCACCTCAGGCTCCGGTCCCCTTCCCACCTGCGCTCTGCCCGGAGAGCGGCTGATATGCCGGGGCTCAAATAGAGCGTGGCTCCGGCGGTGGCGGAGCCTGGAGGGGACAGTGTCACCCCTGAGGCTGCTCCAGGGTCCACCAGCTTCCACCCAGGGACTGAATCCTGGGAATGAGGAGAAGCTGTCTCCTGCCCTGGGAGCCGCTGGGGTCGAGGATCCCCAGGCTCCCTCTTTCCCTCAGCTCGGCCGCCTGCCGTGGGGGGGTTCAGCTGCTCTTCCTCGAGACTGTTCCGCAGCTTAGATGCTCTTCTTCTGTTAATCAGCCTAACTTCTTTTTTATTTTATCCCATTACTTTCTAATTATTCTCCCTTGTGGTTCCCTAGAGAAATCCTCCCTTCTCCTGGTGTTTGCTCCTTCCAGGTATTTCACCCGGCCGCATCCACGGTGGCAGGGACACCTGATGGCTGGTAGGGACCGGTAACGATTTCTTTCTGCGGTCGTGCTCAGCGTGGTGGTGATTAGCGCTGCCCTTGTTCTTGGCTTGGATAGAACGGTTTGAACTAATTTTTTTTTTTTTTTTCCGGTAAATCCTTACTGGGTGGTTATTAAAGGCTTGCCTGGAGTTCGGTAGTGATGTTGCTGTTTCACCTGCACTAACTACACCGGCGGCAGCGCGCACTTGAAAAGAACTCGGGTTTTGACATTTGTAAGACGCTTTTTCATCTTCGCACGCCTCTAGCTGGCAGCTTTGGAGTGGCACTGGGAGGACGTTAGCAGAAGCAGCAGGGCCTTTGTGTGCCCTGGCTTTTCTGTGCCGGGGATGACAATGGCTGTTTGAGCTGGGGACTTTGCAGCGTTTTATTTCCTCTTTCATGTTTTCTCGTTCCTAATTTACTGTCTGACCCGTTGGGGTAACCTGGTCAGGCATTGCCTGGCTTTGACTGGACCCAGCGTGGCCAAGCTTTGCTCCAGCATCTCCCCCAGCATCGGGCACCCGGGAGAGGCCGAACCAGGGGGTCCCTGGCCGAGCCACCCCTGCCTGTGCAGCCGGGGCTCCCCCTCCCCGGAATTGCTGTTCCCTGGGCCAGGCAGGAGCGCTCGCTCTGCCCCTGAGCCACAGCAGCATCTTCAACCAAAGCTTCTGCCCGGCTGCGCCCGGCGCCGCTGTGTGCTGACATTGCTAATTAGGTCAGCGGCTCCCGGTGAATTGGAAGAGGATGTGTTTGGGGGGCGGGGGGGAATGGCGGGGGAGTTATTTGAGGCCTCTTCAACCTAGAAACCCAGAAAAGGTTTCTGGAGCTGTTGGGTGGCTCTGGCGCGTGCTCTGGCTTTTGGCACGGCTGTGACCGGCACGCTGGCCGGGTCCCTGCTCCCTTGGGTGCTCAGGTCACAAATGGGGAGGGTTTTATTCTTCTCCTTTAAACTGGGAATTGTATTTAGACGAGGCTTGAAATCTGAATGCGCAGCTGACAGCCTAAAGCAGGGGCTGAATTTAAAATGCAGCACTCGAGCAGTACGTGCTTGTCGCCGAGGTCTCTGGATGCTGCCGAGCCGCGGAGCCCGAGCACGCCAGGGCTGGCAGGGAGGCGCCTTCCCCGGCCCTTACACCCCTTGTCAGGTCGTGCCAAGGTGAGAAATGCATTTGGCTGGGGCTCAAAATGCAGGACGGCTGCAGGACCCCCCCGTCCCCAGGGAAAGGAGATGTGAGGAGCAGCCGTGAGCCCGACGGGCACCTGGCTGCAGGTGAGGCACCTCTCCTGAATAAAGACAGCGCTTCTCCTTGGCGTACGGTCGTGAGATCTCGCATCGTACTTTGTGTTCCTTTTTTTTTTTTTTTTTTTCCCCCTGTGCATCTGGCATATTTAACAAGGTTTTTATTTAAATTGTCTTTCTACGCGTTATTTGAAAGCCCATTGTCATTTTGAGCAAATCCAAAACGAAAACTATCTAGCGAACAAGAAGTGTTGCTCACCATTTTGTAATAACGTGTAAAAAATCAAGGCTCGGAATAAATCAATGGCACATCAGGCATATTTACATAAAGTATATAAAGCGCTGAGAACACTAAATTTAGAGCATAGGCTCTCTACTTGCAAATCGACATGTTCTAACTGGCTGCAGCCATGAAGACAAGCCTTTCTTTAGCGAAATAATTAAAAGTATACTTGCAAAACAAGATTGAAATCAGGGATGTAAATAAGGCTTTAACCTGCGTATTTAAATCATGATTAAAATGAGGAACCTGACAGTGCTGCGCTGAAGAATTATTCCCCCTGTGTTGCGGCGTGCGGTGCGGTGGGGACTAGGGCTGAGCCTTGCCCGTGTCTGACCTGGGGAAACCGGCATCGTGGCGGGATGGTCCGTGTGCCACCGAACCCGGTGAGCCGGCGGGGACTCGCTTCACTCCGCACCGTCTTGTTCTCGGTGGCCCAGTTTGAAAATTCAACGGGATGAGTTTAGGGTGTTGGGGTCCGCGCTTGCTCCCGCGCTTCTGCTGTTTCAGGTGCTGTCAAGGTTCTGTGTTGCCTTCCCGCAACGGGGCCCTGCCCGAGGGGGAGCATCGTCCTGCTGCTTCCCTCGGCAGAGAAGGGACGGAAGCTTTTCGGGAGCTGCCCGTGGTGCGGGGCAGCGGACCCTGGCTGGGCGTGGGGCATCCTTCCCTCCGCTCCCATCACCGCTGCCGGGCCGACGCCTCTGGGCTTTGTCCCTGTGCTGTTCCCGGGACTAATAATACCCAGGAGGAGGCGGCGAGCTGCCGGCAGCGCCTCTGTCCCGAGCGCGCTCCGGGAGCGATGCTGAGCCCACTCCGGGGAGCGCGTCCTCCCACGGCCGCCTGGCACATGCCCGGGGCTGCTGCCGCCTCCTCGCTGCGCCGTGCTGGCCCCGGTGCCTCCAGCACAGCCTGGCTACCTGCTGGCTTTCCCAGTGTCCTTCCTTATAGCCCCACCAGCCCCCGGCTCAGCTCGCCCCGCGGCTTCCCTTGGGGGTGATGCAAATACCCCCGTTATTTCTGCCGCTGTGCCCAGGGGTGTCAGATCAATTTACCTTCGTTTAGTTCTGTTCCTAAGCACAGGTGTTTGCCCTGGATTTTGTCATTTGGGGGAAAGAAAATTCTCCTTGAAACGGGGTTGATGATTGCAAACTGGATTTTTACCCTTTTCTCGCTTGTACCCCTTTTCCCCAACCTGTGGGGAGACCCAAAACCTGCTGGGTCTGGCACGGGCTCCGTGCAGGGTTTGCTCTCCAGGGAGGATGCTCCGAGCAGGGTGGGAGCCGCAGAAGCCCCAGCTCTGGAATAAGCCTCCTTTGAAGTCTGGGATGTCACTTAATCTTACTGCTTTTGTTGAGGTTTGTTCCATTTTATGGAATAATAAATATTGTAACATGCCAAAAATAACTGTTAAACATGAAGGGAGAAGTAAAGCTGCTTTGGGCCCTGAATTTCCAGTTTAATTCCCTTCTCAGGGAAGCTCGGACCTTCTGAAACAGGTTTAGCAGAGCCTGGGCTCTGTGGCTGGTTGTGGCTTTTCGGTGTGGCGCTGCCGTGGCAGGGAAGAGCCGGGGGTGAGGAGTGTTGCAGGGCAGGACGGCGGCGGGCGGGAGATGCTGCCCTTAGAGGCTTGGCAGCAGCTCGCCCGCTGCCACACCAAGGGCGGACGCTCCTTGCGGAGGACTTGGGGGCATCCCGGGAGGAGAAAGTGGCCGGGCTGGGGCCGCCTCGTGCCCTCGTGCTCAGGGATGCCGGTGGTGCGGGCGAGCAGCAGCGCTGCGGTCCTGGGCGTTGCTCCGAAGCCCTCCCGTGTGCCACGTCTGCAGCGCACAGCTCGGCCTGAGCCCAGCCCCGGTGCCACTTCCCTGCCCGGCACGGCACCGTGGCGCTGGCAGAGGTCACGTAGGCAGAGCAGGAGCCGGTGCCGGCGGCGGAGCGTCCCGTGGCTGCAGCAGCACTGCAGGCGCTGGCAGGGGCCCCGGTGTCGGTGCAGCGTCGAGGACAGGGAGGTGCCCGCCCTGGCACCGTCCCACTGTCCCCCGTGCCCGACTGGCAGACGCAAACCGGTGGAGGGGATGGTGTGCGGCCCCAGGGCTGGCAGCAGGGCCCTGCCTGTCCTTGCGGGCAGCGATGGGCAGCAGCGGGCAGGGACTCGGCAAAGGCTGCGGCAGCAGAGGAGGTG
>NW_020799123.1:12621042-12625878 GCF_003259725.1 Athene cunicularia | reverse complement strand
AGGCTGAGGGGAGACCTCCTGGCCCTCGGCAACTCCCTGCCAGGAGGGGGCAGAGAGGGGGGATGAGTCTCTGGAGCCAAGGCCCCAGCGCCAGGCCCCGAGGGAATGGCCTCAAGCTGCCCAGGGCAGGGTCAGGCTGGCTCTGAGGAAGGATTTCTGTGCAGAAGGGGCTGTTGGGCGTTGGAATGGGCTGCCCAGGGCAGGGGGGAGTCCCCGGGATCCCTGGGGGGGTTGAAGAGTCGGGCTGAGCCAGCGCTGAGGGGTCTGGGGGAGTTGGGAAGGGTCAGGGGGAGGGTCATGGTTGGGCTGGAGGAGTTTCAGGGGCTTTTCCAGCCAAGATGAGTCTGGGATTGATTCTGTGAATAACTCCCAGCACAGGCTGTTAAGCTCGGAGCGGGGAGGCTTTGGCCATGGGGTCCCCCTCTGCAGGTGGATGGGGGTGTCAGCCCAGGGTAGGCTGGTGCTGATGCCTCTGCTCTGTGTGCCCCCCGCCCCCCCAGCCTGCAGCAAGGGAAGAGCAGCAGCACCGGGAACTTGCTGGACAAGGACGACATCGCCATCCCGCCACCCGACTACGGCATGGCCTCCCAGGCCTTCCCGCCGCAAGGCGTCAACACCTTCAAGCAGAGGCCGTACAGCGTGGCCGTGCCCGCCTTCTCCCAGGTGAGCCCACGGGGCGGCGGGGGCTTCTCCCACTTCGGGCCAAAGGGGGGGGACTTTTTATAAGCGGGAGATGCTTGAGCACACGCTGGGGCGGTGGCCCCGGCTGGAGCCCTGCCCGCGGAGCCCCGGGTGTCTGCGGTATCCCCGTCCCGCCGCTGGTTTTACAGCAGAAGGGTGAAATGTGTTAAAGCATCTTCTCGGTCTTGGCGTGGCGTGGCCCACGAGGAGGTGGAGGAGGGCTGCTCTCCAACCTGTCTTCGTTGTTTGTAGGACTACCTAGTGCCCTATGGTTGTGCAATTAAAGACTATTCCAGTGGCCTCTGCCAACCACCCTCCGCTCACTACAAGCCTTACGCTAGGTCGACAGCTGTAAGTCCGAACGCACGCAATGTTGCCCTTGGGGTTTGCGGGCGTTTGGCCGCTTTTGCCTGGCAACCCGTGTGCCTTGTCCGAGGCCCTGTCTCCTGCCGAGCATCTCTCCTGGGGACAAGGGACGGGGATGCCGGGAGGCGGCAGGAGAGGAGACCAGCGGATGGGGAGGAAGGGCCGGTTTGGCTCGCCTGGGTGCCACGGGCAAGGCACGGGGAGAGAGTGGCACAAAACGGCACCGTAAACCCCCAAAGGACAACATTTGCCGACTCCATGGGAGCCTCCCACCAGAAATGGGCTGTTCACAGGCACCTGGGAGCGTTTTCTCTGGCACGTGCCGACTGAAGCTGGTGATGGGCCCGTGGGGATGCTGGGGTGAGCTGGGGTGAGCTGGGCAGGCCCCAGCCGGGGCTCTGGTGATTGTCCAGAATGAGCTCAGGGCTTCTCAGATAACGAGGTGGGGAGAACGAGTGTGCGGATGAGACCAGCTTAACCCAGGAGCCGCTGGGAGCGTGGGGCTTCCCCGCTGGAACGAGCGTGGTGATGAGCCGCGTTGGGTTCCCTGGAGCACCCAGCACGTGCCAGCAGACGGGAGAGGATGAGGAGGGGGAGAGGCAGCCGTGCAGCACCCAACCCCTCAGCAGGGCGCTCTGGAGAGGTGGCAGCTCCAGCCAGGATCTGGCCCCTCTCTGCAGGGGATGGGACGGGAGCGCAGCCCCGCCTCTTGCTCTTTGCTGGGTTTTCCCAGCAGGGTTTGCTGCTGGGTTTGGGGGTTTGTGATTGGGAGCGTCCTGGGACAGTGGGAACGTGGGTCTCTGATCCCTGGTGCGTGGCCAGCTCAGACCAGTGACCCCCGCTCCCTCCTGGAGCGGTCCCGTGTTTGTCACAGAGCGCAGAGCTGCTCGGTGGCCGTGCCCCAGGGCAGGCCCTCACCCGAGGGGCAGCGTCCTCGAGGGATGTTCCCTGAGCCCGGGCCCCACCTGCGCCCCGACCCAGCAGAGTCCTCCCCCGCTGCAAAGGCCGCTCAGCGCCAGCTGAAGGAGAAAATGGTCCAAACCCCTGTGGATTTCTGGTGGGAGTTAATACAGACGAAACATGTCTTTGCACAGAACATTTCACTGGTGTCTCTCAGACTTGTTTAATCCCTTTTTGAGTGTGTCTCACCTCGAAAGTGGCTGGAGCTCTGTGCCAGGGTGGGGCTGGGCAGGGCAGACTGGGGCTCTCCCGGCTGTTGCTTTCCCTTGTCTTGCCAGATAAAGTCCTGCTCCGGAGAGTGATGCACCTTTACTCTCTGCTGTCTAAATCCCATTCGAATCATCTCCATAGCTTTTCTCTCCAAGTGCATTGGCTCTCGGCCCTGGCGTCCCTGGGTCCTGATGCACTTTGGTCTGTTTGTGTGACCCTCCGGTGGCACCTGAACGGGCACAGCCCACGCCCCCCACCCTTCACCATGCCTCCTCCCTCCTCTCCGCAGGGTCTCGACGACTACGGGACGAGGTCCGTCAGCAGGTAAGAATTCACCTTCCTCTCACGTTACCTGAAATTGAACTGTTGGTGTTGGCTCTGGGTGAGGCCGTGGGGGTCCCTGCATGGGCTCCCCGGGGCGCAGGCGGCGGCTGGGACGGGGCCGTGCGCTGGAGGACACGGTGCAGGGCTTGTCTGTGATTGCGGAGGGACCCAGCGTCTCCCGGGGAGGGCAGGTCTCGGGGGCAGCCCCCGCCGTCCCCAACCTCACGCCCCTCGTGCTCCTCCAGAGCGAGTTGCGTCTCCACAGCCCCCGATAGCGAGGCCGCAGAGAGCGCGCGCTCTCAGGGTCTTTCCCCGGCACCTTCTCCCACCCAGCAGCTCCTCCATCCCCATTCCCTCTGCCTTGGAGCTGCCCTGTCTCGTTTTTGGGGCTGAACCCCAAACCCCAGGTGCCGGGCAGGGATCAAGCTCGGCGGCGGGGTGCTGGGCTCCTGGGCACGGTGCTGCCTCGCGGCGCGTCGCCAGTCCCGGCCACTCTGGCAGTCTCCTGTGCTTTGTTCCGCAGCGGCAGCGGGAGTTTGGTATCAACGGTGTGAGGACACCTTGGCTAGCGGCGGCCCCTTGCTGCTTGGAAGAGCTTTCTGCTTCTTTCCCCCCACCCTCCTTTTTTTTTTTTTTTTTTTTTTTTTTTTTTTTTCTTTCCCCCTCGTTTCTCTTTCTCTACTTTTGGATTTTAAACTCTTGTGATCTTCAAGGAAACCATGGTGCTTCTCCACCCCTCCCTGGTGTTCACAGTGCCCTTGTTTCTGAAGTCTTTTCAGAGCAGAAACTGCCGATCGGTCTGTGCTCGCTTTGAAGCAGCCTGGATGCAGTTTACACTTTAGTGGGACCCAGTTTTTGTACTCCTGTGTGAATGTTAGCGATGCACTATCCCTCCTCGGGGGCTGCACGCCAGCCGCCTCGCACGAGCCTGGACAAAACCTCCCAGACCGGAACAAATATGCATGGCCTCTGGTGTCCGTACTGTTACCGAGCATCCGGGCTGCCCGCGCCCGCGATGCCGCTGCCGCGGGGGGCAGCAGCCCCGTGCCTCCCCCTCGCCCCGATCCGCTTCCACCCAACCGCCGCCGCCGTGGCGTTGGCAGAAGTGGATGGTGCAGAGCCCCCCGCCTCGGGGAAAGGGCTGCTTCTGGGCTGGGGTCCCGCCAGCTGGGGGGCGCAGCTGGCAGCCCCCCCCTGGAAGGGTTACTCCTGGTTGTTTTATAAATATATATATATTTTTTTGTAGCAAGGTATTGTTACCTCACGTTAGCGCTGGTGGCTGGCGCGGAGCCATCCGAGGATGCGCTCGCGTCCTTAAACCGGGCTTGAGCGAGGCAGCGCCCGGGGGTCGTCCCCCCCTCGGCGCTCGGGGTCCCGCTCCTGCGGCCGAGCCCGGCCGTAGCCCTTCCCGTGGCCGTCTCCACCGCAAAGCTGTACACGCTTCCTTTTTCTGATGTGATTTTTAAAACCTCTTACATTGCCTGTTTACTAGGACATTGCTGGCAATACAGACACCCACGGACAAGTTTTTTTGATTTATATACTCGCCTTCGGGCGTAACGAGACCCTCCTGCATCGGTGTCCTAATTTTGCTAAAGATTTTTAACCCAGGATATTTCATGCTGAATGACTGAATGTAGAGGGGGAAAAAAAAAAAACAAACCACAAACAAAACCAACCCAGCCTAGCAAAGCCTGTATGGAGATTGTAAAGTGCTGAAAAACCTTTTTTTAAAAGCCAGAGAGAAATGTGCCCTGTACTGAGTTATTGTTTGAATAAAAGTTTTATTTATTGCATTGAGCTGGGCCTCGGTGTCTTTTTCGGCTGCCATGCCTGTGTGCTGCCCATCACCGCCCGCATCGCCCGCTGCGCATTGCCATGCCTTTTGTTTCGGGGTTGGTTGTTTTTTGTTTTTGTTTTTGGTGGTTTTTTGGCCTTTCTCCGTGGCAGACCCGGGGTGCCGCCTGCCTGCGCTCGGCCCCTGTGGGTTTTAAACAGCTTTGCTGAGCGGGAGCAGCTAAAACTGTTTAAGGGCCCGACTCCCTCCGCGGGGCCGCACGCGGGGCTGCGCTTTCCCGGCCCCGAGACGGTGGGAAAGCGGCGATGGCCGGGGTGGGGGGAAGGAAGCCGCCCCCCTCCCTTCCGTAGCCCCCGCCATGCCTGGCCTCTCCTCTCCGCAGGTGGCTCCTGGCTGGCTGTGCCCTTCCTTCCCCTCCTCGCAAGGAGCCAGCGGGCAGCACCAGCAACTCGATAAACACGACTTTTCCTCCTTTTTCTTCTTTTTTCCTCCTGCTT